>NW_027663467.1:5000-25000 GCF_963989245.1 Nansenia antarctica
CGCTGTTGAAGTCATTGGAACTTACCAGTGAATAGGATACATGCAGAAGAGGCACAGGCAAAGAAACTGTTGCTTTCTAATGCATTTGTGTCAATATGTTGAAAACAGATGACAAACATAACACTTTATAATGTCATGAAGCCATAAATGTTTTGCGAATACAAGGGATGTTATAAAAGTATTGATTTCTATCTAACCTTCCCAGTATAGTACAGAACCAGGAATAGTTGGAATACTTGGCTCAGACAGCCCCAGCCCCAGCCCCAGCCTCAGATTCAGTCTCAGCCCCAGTCCCAGCCCCAGATTCAGCCCCAGCCCCAGCCCCAGCCCCAGCCCCAGCCCCAGTCTCAGCCCCAGCCCCAGCCCCAGCCCCAGCCCCAGCCCCAGCCCCAGCCCCAGTCTCAGCCCCAGCCTCAGATTCAGCCCCAGCCCCAGCCCCAGCCCCAGCCAGTCAGCAAACAGGCCTTTCTCACCAGAGCTCCTAATCTAACAAGCAGGCCTCAGACAGGGAGAGGAACTACAGACGTAGTGGGCACTGCTTCCTCCCTCTCAGCTGACACACAGCTGACACACATGAACCACTGGCTGGGTAACTGGTTGTCTGACTAACAGACTGGCTGACTGACTGACTGACTGACTGACTGACTGACTGACTCAATGACTGACTGGACTGGCTGGGTATCTGACTGACTGACTGACTGACTGACTGACTATTTAACTGACTGACTGACTGACTGACTGACTCAATGACTGACTGACTGGCTGGGTAACTGACTGACTGACTTACTGACTGACTGACTATTTAACTGACTGACTGACTGGCTGGGTAACTGACTGACTAGCTGGCTGACTGACTGACTATTTATCTGACTGACTGATTGAGGCACTGTTTCAGCCATTTCAAATCAAAGGGCCATAACTGTGTTATTCACCAGTGTTTAATATTTAGTATGATTCGCTATTTATTTGTCTGAAACAATGTAGGCATACATTTACAGTAATGTAGGCTAAATATTTGAAAAACGTCCTGTTTGTCTTGGGGCTGGTACTGGTCTCATGTTCCTAATTCCACCCTGGCCCGTAGAAGGTTGGGGTTGGGGGTTGGGGAATGACACATATCCTCTCAATGTTTTGGTTTCTAATGTAAACAGAAATGTATGTATTTTAGCTTGGCCATACGTGATGATTTTACCCCCCACTTTTGGCATAACATGGCATACTATTTAATATATCCATAAGAATAGCATGTACCTAAAGCAGTATTTCTACTCTCAGTTGTTAAACTGAGTAATAATCCCACTAGAAACATGTCCACATCGCTCTGTTGACTTCTAGCTGAGACAATGCAAACACCTTTGGTTATGCTGCTCCCAGAGGTAAATGTAGAGTCGGGGGCGGCTGTGGCGCAGGAGGTAGAGCCGGCGTCTAATGATCGCAAGGTCGGCAGATCGGTGGCTCGAACCCTAGGCTGGCCACATGTCGAGGTGTCCTTGGGCAAGACACTGAACCCCAGAAAATCGCTCCCAATGAGCGGGCCTGCACCTTGCATGGTAGCTTGCTGCCATGTGTGTGTGAATGGGTGAATGAGAGGCCATTGTGAAGTGCTTTGGAATAAGGCGCTATGTTAGAGCAGTCCAATTAGAGTACTGGTGCAGCATCCTTTATGAATGGGACCAGACAGCCTGTAACTCTGGCGTAGCAGAGGTATGAATGGGACGGCGTGGACATGCCCTGTGTGTTGCCTAGCGGGGAGATACTGAATGTGGGCTTCCCTCCATTCCTTGTTTGCTTCTCTGACAGTTGAATCCGGTACAGCAAATGTTTGGCTAGGCCCAGTCATGGAAATGCACCTTTCCTGGCTTGTAGCAAACGCATCTCTCTTTCCCGCTCTCTCTCTCTCTCTCTCTCTCTCTCTCTCTCTCTTCTCTCTCTCTCTCTCTCTCTCTCTCTCTCTCTCTCTCTCTCTCTCTCTCTCTCTCTCTCTTCTCTCTCTCTCTCTCTCTCTCTCTCTCTCTCTCTCTCTCTCTCTCTCTCTCTCTCTCTGCATAAATATCGGAATGATTTTACGAGCTTTGGCTGCCTTCCTGAGACAAATCATTCATTATTTGCTGTATTCACGGTTATGTCGACGATGTCCAGTGCAGATTTTAGGTGGACTGTTATATAAATGTTAGCTTGTAATTTTTGCATGAATGGTGATTGAAATTCCCTGATTTTCGGGGTGAGTTTGTGTGAATATTGAATAATAATCATTTTGGATTGAGTGTATGAAGAGCTACTAGGCACATTTACACCTCAATATAGCCACAGTTTAATCAACCTGTAGATGAATCCCTAATTAACATATTCCTGGACAGAAATGCTTATGCTCTCTCTGGTAGAATAGTAAAACACAGCCTTCCAGTGCCATAGGGTTAGGGTTAGGTCACGTCAATTAAGCCAAATTGTTTGAGGTGTGGCTTGAGGGGAGAAAGGAATGTTATACAGATCCAGATATGATTTAGATGCACTAACCACAGTACACTTGATGTTTGCACACACACACACACACACACACACACACACACACACGCACACACACACGCACACACACACAAACACACACACACACACACACACGCACACACACACACACACACACACACACACACACACACACACATACACACACACACGCACTGCATTGATTTAATGCTGTTATGACAGATAAACAACCACATCGTTGTTTTAATTAGTTTGTACCTAATTCTGAAATAAAACAGGAATGTGTCTCAGTTCCAGACTGACACTGTATTGTTAAACCAATTAGAGCTTGGCTTTCTGCCTCACATTGGTACTATCTGTCTGTCTGTGCTGTCTGTGCTGTCTGTCTGTCTGTCTGTCTGTCTGTTTGTCTGTGTTGTCTGTCTGTCTGTCTGTCTGTCTGTCTGTCTGCCTGCCTGTCTGCCTGCCTGCCGGTCAGTCTGTCTGTCTGTCTGTCTGTCTGTCTATGCTGTCTGTCTGCCTGTCTGTCTGTCTGTCTGTCTGTCTGTTTGTTTGTTTGTCTGTCTGTCTGTCTGTCTGTCTGTTTGTCTGTGCTGTCTGTCTGTCTGCCTGCCTGTCTGTCTGTCTGTCTGTCTGCCCCCTGCCTGCCTGCCTGCCTGTCTGCCTGCCTGTCTGCCTGCCGGTCAGTCTGTCTGTCTGTCTGTCTGTCTGTCTATGCTGTCTGTCTGTCTGTCTGTCTGTCTGTCTGTCTGTCTGTCTGTCTATGCTGTCTGTCTGCCTGCCTGCCTGTCTGTCTGTCTGTCTGACTGTCTGACTGTCTGTCTGTCTGTGCTGTCTGTCTGCCTACTCTGTTATAACCACCTTATGTCCACCTTTTAATCATCCTACCCCCACTTCTTTTACTACCTTACGTCTTCCACCCACCTTTAACTATCTGAATATGTGTCGGACATTGATGCAGTGTCCGCTCCACATCCTTGAGTATGGAAAACTTGCCTTCACCTCCTCATGCATATTTGACTTTCCCTTCCCTCTCAGAACAGAGCTTTGACTCTGTCTGCAGCGGAATCTTTTCATATCCCCACTTCCTGTGTCAGAGCGGAGTGTTGCCCAGGTGCAAGTACGTAGCTCCTGGGTTCACGTCTGCCCTAAAGTGGTGGCTTTACACACAGACGCACACACACACACACACACACACACACACACCACACACACTCACACACGTACATACACTCCCACACTGAGGTCCTCTTATTCCAGGGAAGCAGACGCATGTGTTGCTATATCTGTTACAGTAACACAAGGTTCACATTCAGGAGAGAGGCGGAGCACCGCTAAGAGAAACTGACTTTGAAGAATGAATGAGGGATGTAATCAAACAAGAATGGCATCAAAAACAGCTCCAAAGACAATATTGGTACTACCTGCTCATAGTACATGTACACTTGTGTTTGATTATTTTTACTATAAACATGTGCGATTTATTTTAATTGCTATATTACTGCTAGGCCTATAGGAATACTATTCTCTCACTGTAGGTCTTCGACTGTACGACATTCCATTTGTGTTTGTTTTGAGATTAATTGCGTATGAGTATTTCCTATAATGTCTACAACAATTCAAGCTTTCAGGCCTTTCACCCCTGAGATTCATCCATCAAACCATCATCATAGAAAATAACCCACAGCATTCAAAACAATTCAAAACAAGATTGTAAATTCACATGGACGTAGAAAGGCCACACCAATAACAATTGGAATGGAATGGGGAAATGCTATGAAACGTGTTTTTGATACCATTCCTCATTCCATTACTTGCATTCCAGTGAACCCATCCTCCGATTTCTGCCTCCACCAGCCTCCGGTATGCACAACGACTCCACGTTATATCCTCTGAAAGCACAACGTTCTCTTCAAAAATCAACAAATTCAACTTTTGTCTCTATTTCAAGTTAGATCACCTCAGAGCATTGACCACAAACCAGACATTGTCTCTCAACCAGTTGCGGACTCAGGCTGTTTGAAGGGCAGGGGCGAAAAGAAAAAAAGGGCACCTACTGCACAACATGGGACCCCATCAGTGCACATGGTCAAGTTTAGACCATTGGAAGGGCAGCCAATAGGCACATCTTCTAATTTTACCACTCAAAAGGGCACTTTAGTGCGACGTTTTTCAACTGTGGGGGCACATGGTCAAGTTTAGACCATTGGAGGGGCACCTCTCATTTTCGCCACTCAAAAGGGCATTTTTGACACTCAAAAGGGCACTTAAGACAGACGTTTTTCAACCATGGGGGCACCAGGAGGGGCGGTCGCGACCCCTGCCCCCCCCCCCTGAGTCCGCCAGTGCTCTCAACCTAATCAGTGAATTAATGTGGGGCAAGCTAACTTTTGGGGGGCAAGTAAGCAGTGTTGCATGGAGTTTTTACTTTCCAGACCAAACTCAAGGTAAAAGAAAGGCATAGTGATGGGGAGAGGAGTTAGAGTAAGAGAGGTGGGGGGGTAGGAGAGGGAGGGGGTAAAGCGTCATGTCATAATATAACCTCTGTTCATTGTAGGGTAAAAATGTCCATGATGGACACCTACATCAACCAGCTCACAGTCTTTGGGAGAGAGAAAGGGATCTGTTTTCATATTCCTACACTGACGGAAATGCTCTGGCTCCCACAGGAGACAGGGAAGCAAGCACAAGTCCTCGCTGTATTCTAGAGCTGAATAAAATAGTACGTTCACAAACTCTTATTTCTCTGCACTGGGAGTACTTTGAAAAAGTACCACATTAGTTGGCCGGTGAAGTCTTTTAAGAGCAAAGTTTCCACAGGCAGCGTTTGCCCATGAAAATTTGAAGCTTTGCTCTCAAATCTCAAATCTGATGCAATGTTAGGGGACTGATATTAACCCACATCCTGCCAGGCTATTAGGAACATTACCCTGCAACAAAATGTGCTGTAAAATGTGCTACATTTTAGCTAAGTCTCAGTTGACAGAGCTCTTCCCCTGAACTGTTGTATTGAATCACCCAGTTCTCACACAGTGATTCTCTGCACAGCATTGTCTGAGCATTGTAGCCAGACTGGGG
Source organism: Nansenia antarctica (assembly GCF_963989245.1). NCBI lineage: Eukaryota > Metazoa > Chordata > Actinopteri > Argentiniformes > Microstomatidae > Nansenia > Nansenia antarctica. Next base: position 10,563 of record NW_027663467.1, read on the forward strand.
GGCTGGGGGGCTGGGGGGGGGGGGGGTCTTTGAGTGCGGCTCGGGTTAGTCAGCCCTCTTGGCAGCAACAGACAAGTCCCCTTCCTCCCCCTTCCTCCCCCCTCCTGCAGCCCACGCCTCCCCCTTCCTCTCCCTCCCAGCACAGTAGCAGCAGGTCCAGCCAGCACACGCATGCTACAGTAAATACACAGGAGAGGGAGACAGACAGAGGGAGAGGGAGAGAGAGAGAGAGGGTGTGAGAGAGAGAGAGAGAGAGAGAGAGAGAGCAGGGAGAGAGAGAAAGACAGAGAGAGAGAGTGAGTGAGAGAGAGAGAGAGGGTGTGAGAGAGAGAGAGAGAGAGAGAGAGAGAGAGAGAGAGAGATAGAGAGAGACAGAGAGAGAGAGAGAGAGAGAGACAGTCTCTGTCCTTCTTCCACAGTAAGGTCTAGATTCTGGGTTCATGCCACCACTGCTAATGGCCTCTGACTGCATGAGCAATACTGGCCCCCCACCTCACCTGGCCCCCACCTCACCTGACTCCACCCTCACCTGGCCCCCACCTCACCTGGCCCCCACCTCACCTGGCCCCCACCTCACCTGGCCCCCACCTCACCTGGCCCCCACCTCCCCTCACCTGGCCCCCCCCTCACCTGGCCCCCACCTCACCTCACCTGGCCCCCACCTCACCTCACCTGGCTCCCACCTCACCTCACCTGGCCCCACCTCACCTCACCTGGCTCCCACCTCACCTCACCTGGCCCCCCCCTCACCTCACCTGGCCCCCACCTCACCTCACCTGGCCCCCACCCCACCTCCCCTGGCCCCCCCCTCACCTCACCTGGCCCCACCTCACCTCACCTGGCTCCCACCTCACCTCACCTAGCCCCCACCTCACCTCACCTGGCCCCCACCTCACCTCACCTGGCCCCCCCCTCACCTCACCTGGCCCCCACCTCACCTGGCCCCCACCTCACCACCCGGCCCCCCCTCACCTAGCCCCCACCTCACCTCACCTGGCCCCCCCCTCACCTCACCTGGCCCCCACCTCACCTCACCTGGCCCCCACCTCACCTCACCTAGCCCCCACCTCCCCTCACCTGGCCCCCCCCTCACCTGGCCCCCACCTCACCTGACCCCCCCCTCACCTGGCCCCCACCTCACCTCACCTGGCCCCCACCTCACCTCACCTGGCCCCCACCTCACCTCACCTGGCTCCCACCTCACCTGACCTGGCCCCCACCTCACCTGGCCCACCCTCACCTGCCCCCCCCCTCACCTGGCCCCCCCCTCACCTGGCCCCCCCCTCACCTGGCCCCCACCTCACCTCACCTGGCTCCCACCTCACCTCACCTAGCCCCCTCACCTGGCCCCCACCTCACCTGACCCCCCCCCTCACCTGGCCCCCCCCCTCACCTGGCCCCCACCTCCCCTCACCTGGCCCCCCCCTCACCTGGCCCCCACCTCCCCTCACCTGGCCCCCCCCCTCACCTGGCCCCCCCCCTCACCTGGCCACCACCTCACCTCACCACCTAGCCCCCACCTCGCCTGACTCCCCCCCAGATTAGCTACTCCTCATTGCTTCCACGGACGGAGAGGCCAGGCTCTTTAACTCATGTGGACAACATAATAGCATTTCATAAGCCAGGCCATGCTGTATACTAAGGCTAAGCTGTGAGGCCAAGGGGATATGAGTGATGAATATGCATAAACATGTCTCTTATTAAAAACGGACTGTCTAGGTTTGGAAGGAAGGTAGGTAAGTAAATAATGTTATATTCCCTACATTCAGTGGCATTCCATGATAGCATGCTTCTAACACATGTTTCACATTCCAGGTTACACTCTCTCTCTCTCTCTCTCTCTCTCTCTCTCTCTCTCTCTCTCTCTCTCTCTCTCTTTCTCTCTCTCTCTCGCTTTCTCTCTCTGCTATCTATTCTGTATGTAGGCTTGATTGATGATTATTGTTCTAATTGCCTAGTTGTTGCCGTTGTTATTGTTAATAACCTCATAATGGAGGGAGTGAGTCTGCTGTTTTTCAGCTCTCCCAGTTTACCGGAAGGAATGGAAACAAGACAACGTTTCTTGTCGGGAAAAGAGATTTGGCGCACAGCATGAGTGTTCATTATGAAGTGTTCTCTCCACTGTGTACCCGTACGCTAATCAAGTCTTGATCTGATTGTGCCCAGTTGCAATCAGGCAGCAGAAAGCCTCCGAAACACACCAACAAGGCGTGAGAGAAAGGCAGGAAATGAAGAAAAGTCCTTCATGTCTTTTTATCTGCCTTCTCAGAAAGACTCCACAGACTGCAGTTGTTGTCCTTGTGAATGGCGGTGAAGCTATAGCGCTGGCTATGCTCCAATAGCCGTTGGCTAGCATCAAAGAGCGCTTGAAACAATGTCATTGATGACCACATACTCTGAAAGGTATGCTAATGTTGGATATTAGAACCATAGAACCGTCGAAGAACTAGAACAATAGAACTTTCCAGAATGTTATAGATAGAACCTTCTGAATTGAAACCATATCAATAGAATTCAAGATTCTCTGGTTGTAACTGTAAGCCAACCCCCCCCCCCCCCACAGTGTTTAGGGAAGCAGTAAGGTGAGGCTGGGTAGTGAAGTAGGGGTGAGGGGACCAGGTCAGCATGGTGGAGGGATGGACAGAGACGTTGAACCAGTGGGGCCACCGTACAGGGTACAAGGCATAATAAACGGTAAATGGACTGCACTTATACAGCGTCTTATTCCAAAGCGCTTTACGACGGCCTCTCATTCTACCGTTACACACACATTCACACACATTCACACACCAATGGCGGCAAGTTACCATGCAAGGCGCCGGCCCGCTCATTGGGAGCAATGTGGGGATCAGTGTCTTGCCCAAGGGTACCTTGACACGTGGCCAGCTGGGGTTCGAACCGCCGATCTGGCGACCGTTAGACGCCGGCTTTACCTCCTGCGCCATAGCCGCCCCCCAGACGCATAGTGTGACACTGAGGGGTGGTCAGTGTGGCCACGGGAATGACACGGGAGGCAGTTTAGTAAGACTGTGCAGCTCAGCCTTGTGGCTCTGGGGTTGGCCAGCCTCTCTCTCTCTCTCTCTCTCTCTCTCTCTCTCTGTCTGACAGCCTGGGGTGGATAGAAGGACAGGGGAGTTGAACCAGTGGGGCCACCGTAGAACGTACACACCAGAGGGTGAGACTGTGCTCAGCAGCTGTGATATGGTCAGCTGTGAGAGTGGTCAGCTAGACTCTCCCTGTGTGTCCGCTCTCTCTCTCTCTCTCTCTCTCTCTCTCTCTCTGTCTCTCTGTCTCTCTTCTCTCTCTGTCTCTCTCTCTCTCTGTCTCTCTCTCTCTGTCTCTCTCTGTCTCTCTCTCTCTCTGTCTCTCCTCGTCTGTCTCTCTCTCTCTGTCACTCTCTCTCTGTGTCTCTCTCTCTCTCTGTGTGTCTGTCTCTCTCTCTCTCTGTCTCTCTCTCTCTCTCGGTCTCTCTCTCTCTGTCTCTCTCTCTGTCTCTCTCTCTGTCTGTCTCTCTCTCTCTCTCTCTGTTTCTCTCTGTCTCTCTCTCTCTCTCTGTCTCTCTCTCTCTCCCTCTCTCTCTCTCTCTCTCTCTCTCTCTCTCTCTCTCTCTCTCTCTCTCTCTCTCTCTCTCTCTCTCTCTCTCTCTCTCTCTCTGTGTCTGTCAGCCTGGGTGGCACACTGGGAATGTTTCTGCCTTGGACTTGATCAATGACTTAAATAGAGTGTGAAATCTGGTCAGCTATTTACACTGTTGTCAGAGGGGATTGAACAACTTAATTATACACAGCTTTAACCCTTTCACCTGTCCGAATAACTACTCCCAGTTCTTTAGTTTACAGTTAGTTTTGTTTTCCTTGTTGCATTTGAACGATTTTGCTGAGCAACGAGATGGCCCTGGCTTCTTTCTCCGACACAGATTAAGCCTAAATCCTGGACTAAATACCATTATCAATAGAAAATCTCTATTGAAGATGTATTTTAGTCTAGGATTAGCCATAATCTGTGTATGGGAAAACAGAGTTTATTTTCATATGCTTTGATTCTTCAGTATGGTGCCTCTCAGGGGAGGCAGGTGGATGTAGAAATTAGAAATTGGTATCAAATCAGAAGACGGACTCATTGTAATGCATGAAATAGTATTATGGGGAGGCTGTGGCGCAGGAGGTAGAGCCGGCGTCTAATGATCGCAAGGTTGGCAGATCGGTGGTTAGAACCCCGGTTGGCTACATGTCGAAGTGACCTTCGGCAAGACACTGAACCCCAAATTGCTCCCAAAGAATGGGCCGGCGCCTTGCATGGTAGTTTGCCGCAATTGGTGGTGAATGAGAGGCCATTGTAATGTGCTTTGGAATAAGGCGCTATATAAGTCAGTCATTTAACATTTTATTTTGATGTATCAAACATGCCATTCCTCATTCCATTCAGAATTCAGAATCAAGAATTGTTTTCAGTATATTCACACATACAGGAAACTGACTTGGTGTGGTTGGTGCATAAGACATAAAGACACAGACAGCAATATAATAAAAAAACAACAATGTAATAAACAACACTATAAAAGCAAAAATAGTTTAAAAAAGACAATGACAGAAATGGGTAGTAGAGCAATAAGACTGTACATTAGAGTGTGTACAAGTAATATAGATTACATTGTCAGTTGTGTGTGTGTGTGCGTGTGTGTGTGTGTGCGTGTGCGTGTGCGTGTGCGTGTGCGTGTGCGTGTGCATGTGCGTGTGTGTGACAGTAATTCCATGCATTACAATGATGCTGTCCGATTTCTACCTCCACCAGCCTCCCCCGGAGCCTGATGGGCAATATGCTGTATGATAATGTGGTGTGGATCACTTATGATAATGTGGTCTTGAGGCACATTTTGTACTGAAACATCAAGAGATGTGTGTGTGTGTCTCTTTCAGATTAAGTGCTCATTTCTGAAATTGGCAGATCATCTTCGGGCCATTATTCTCTAATCTATGGAACCACTAGGGTATGAAGATTGAAATATACTTTTTATGGCAGTGTCAATTATGATCATTGCCTTGAGAGTCAGACTGTGTCTGTGTTTTGAAAATGTTAAAGATAATGAGGGTGATGAAGTATTTTGCAGCAAGTATCATTATAAACCACCTAAAGAACAATTTCACTAAGTGTGTGTGTGTGTGTGTGTGTGTGTGTGTGTGTGTGTGTGTGTGTGTGTGTGTGTGTGTGTGGGTGGGTGGGGGGGGTAGCTGTCTCATGTCAGACAGACACGGTCTGTGATTACGCCTCATGAACGGTTTCCTGTTTCACTCTCACTACCACACTGCACCAGACTCCAGACAGCTAGAGCACACAAACAAGATGAACGATAAACCACCCTACCACAATATACACTATCTTTCTTGACCTATCTTGATAATAACATGAAGCTTTAGCTCTCCGAAAGAAAGAAAAAAAACGAACCACCCTGTGTGAAGTTATACACTCAGTGCATATCGGTTGTCACTGGTGGCGGTGAGAGACAGAGCCAGTCATCCATTGCACCCACACACATCAGGGACAGGTTCCCTAAAAATGAATCAACCTTCAGCCTTGAGAGGAACACAGATGAGGCTTTGGGACGGCAGGAGGCTCAGACTAAACACACCCTCGCTGGTCTCCAGAAAAGAAAAGACAGGGAGATTGAGAGAGGAAATAAATTGTGTAGATGATCCCTATGTCGCTCTAGGATAGGTCTGGGCAGGTCTTAGAGGGACACAGGCTGTCTTAGAAGGACCCAAGCTGTCTTGGAGGGACCCAGGCTGGAGGGGTCTTATAGGGTAGGAGGATCCAGGCTAAAGGAGCCTTATAGAGACATAGACTGGAGGAGTCTTATAGGGACATACACTGGAGGGGTCTTAGAGGGATATAAACTGTCTTAAAGGGACATAGACTGGGGGGGTCTTATAGTGACCTAGGTTGGAGGGGCCTTATAGGGACATAGCCTGGAGGTGGTAGAGAGGGTGGAAGAGTGTAGCCCTGCAGTTCAGTTTCTTCTTTATTCTCATCATTATTTTCTCCCAATCTTACCCTAACATGACCTAGCATAACCTTACAGTAAGATTAATCTCCGGGTAAGTATAAATATTAAATCTGTACTGATATGCACCGTACGGCTTAATCTAATCACAATAGCTTTCCTAAAACATCTGGGCCTAAGGAATCTGTTATGAAATGCATCAAGTCATCAGTATGATACTTATGAAGACCCTCTACTTCAGAATAAAGGTTTATAGCCCCACTGACCACATACTGTGCGCAAGCAGACTAAGACATGGAAAAAACTCACAGAAAAAGAGGTCAGCAAAGCAAAGAGGGATTTTCGGACGCTTTGCTGTGTGGTATTTCAGCAAATCTCTTTCTCTGGGAAAACCCAAACAGTTGCTCCAAGTGCCGCGACACTAAGTAAACCCAATATAAATTGTTCGGAGTCCGTTCGGAGGGAGCTTGGGGGAATAAAGGACAATAAATACCAGCCCCCCCCCCCCAGACACACACACACACCCCACCCCACTAAAGTGTCCATAACAAAAGCAAATACTCCTGGCCTGGCCTTAGCTGTATTAGCAGTCAGCTGGTTCCCATTAGAACAGCTTTGTGAAAGGCTAGATTTTCACAAGAATCCCAAACAAACTCTCCGTCTCTCTCTCCCTCTCTCTCTCCCCCCCCCTCTCTCTCTCTCTCTCTCTCTCTCTCTCTCTCTCTCTGTCTCACTCTCTCTCTCTCTCTCTCTGTCTCACACTCTCTCCCTCTCTCTCTCTCTCTGACTTGTCCTTACATTGATGGTGTTTCTCGAAACAATATCCACGGATACCACAGACCCCCACACAGTAGGTCAACCCCACAGACCTCCTCTGGTCACTGTCTCAGCTACCATAGAGTGTGTGCGTGTGTCTGTGTGTCTGTGTGTCTGTGTGTCTGTGTGTCTGTGTGTGCGTGTGTGTGTGTGTCTGTGTGTCTGTGTGTGTGTGTGTGTGTGTGTGTGTGTGTGTCTGTGTGTGTGTGTGTGTGTGTGTGTGCGTCTGTCTGCCTGTCTGCCTGTCTGTCTGTCTGTCTGTCTCTCTCTTTCTCTTTCTCTCTCTCTCTCTCGCGCTCTTTCTCTCTCTCCCACCAAAGCATAGATGCAACTGGTGTTAAATAAGGAGAAGATATCCGTTACCATAGAATCTATGTTATCAATCATATCAACATCTTTACCTAGCTTTACCGAATTCTCAGAATTCAATGTCATTTTGGGGAGGCATTCACAGTGGTATCAAATCAGGAGAGCATGCAAAGTGGCTTCTTCTGATTGTAGAACTTGTGCAACGGAAGGTCAATCACATCAATGTGCTGCTGTACAGATTTCTCAGTTTAGCTTTTTTTTTTTTGGGGGGGGGGGTACTGTATTTCCTGTAGCTAGTAGTTTACCACAATAGTTATTTTGAGTGTAGGCCTATAGCCAGCGAGGGCTTGATGAAGAATGTGCTGAAGTGGAGGGGACAGGGAGGTGAAACAGAGAAGGACCTTTCTCCTTCTCCTCCTCCTCCTCCTCCTCCTCCTCCTCCTCCTCCTCCCGCTCGGCATGCCTAGATGAAGTTGGCCATGCCTGGAGGACTAAGCAGCCATTGTTGAAGCCCAGGGACTCCTGGGCCTTACTCATACACTCATACTCCATCCACCCCATCTGGATCAAAGAGGTCCCAGAGCAGCCCAGTATGTCTCTCTTCCTGTCTGGGATGGGGAGGGGAGAGGGAGAGAGGGGGGTAAGGTTTGGGGGATTCAGCGTGGGGAGGTGGTGGTTGCTCAATAGCCAAAGCCTGAATATGGAGGCGGATAGGACAAAGCTGCCATTCATCTCTTTCTCTCCTCTCCCCCCCCCCAGGAATGGAAAACACCCCAACCCTCCCTCACCACCACCTCCGTCGCCACCCCTCCCTTGAAAACAGAGCTGAGTGAGGAAACTTGGAAAGGCAGGTCGTGGTGGTGGATCACTGACTGACTGATATCACTGACCGACTGATTGACTGACTGACTGACTGGTCACAGACTGACTGACTGACTGATTGACTGACTGACTGACTGACTGACTGACTGATTGACTGACTGCCTGGTCACTGACTGACTCACTGACTGACTGACTGGCCACTGACTGACTGACTGACTGACTGACTGAGATGCTCCATCAGCGTATTGTCCAAGCATAGTCATGTGGCCAACTGATTTTCACTTAACTTGAGTTACTTTGTTAGCTCTGGTGGCATCTGATCATAGAGGTTGTTCTAGTTCAATATTTCATGACCCAGTTTTGTAGGTTCTATACTTCACAATTTAACTGCACCGTTTGGTTTGACTAGATATTGTCTGTACAAATCGCTGATAAAGAAGATAACATTGTTGAAGTCCAACATTTTGCATAAAAATCCATATCAACGAAGTATATTTTCTCTCTTATGGATGAAGTTGTGGAAAAAACTGTTTGACTTGGACCACGGCAGTTTACTTTGAAACTAAATAAAGAACCGAATGCAGAGCAGATCAAAGGCTGAACATAGCTTTGGGTGGCCTCCTCCATGCTTCCGATTGGCACATATCGTGTATTGGAAAGGGACAGTTTATTTATTGTGATTAGGGGGTCCAAGACCGCCCGCCCAGTCAAGGCTTAGATGGGACATCCTGTTTCCTGACTGAGAAAATGTTGCCTCTGTCCCACTCTCTCTCTCAGACTACAGGAACTTTGAAGGCCATGATAGTTGATAGTCAAAAGTTTGTATGATTGCGTGTCTGTTGTAATTGGACACGAGATGAAAGTACACGGCACAGAAGTACTGATTGGGTCACATATCTGAGGGAAAGATGTAAGGGGAGGTTGGTGAGAGGCTAAGGAGATGTTGATGTTTACTCATTGTGTTTACCAAAATGTTGGACTGTGTTTCTGTGGGACCCAGGCGTGACAAACGTGGATGAATTTGTTGGTAACCTTCGACGAAAAAAGAAGACCCCATAATTTTCTCTGAAATAACTTGAAATAACTCACAAAGGTAATTGGCATCCATCATAGTTTATTCCATATTTAATAGATTTTTGGGGGGATTCAACACAATATTTTAAATAATAAAACAAATTAAAATGGCATGGATAAAAATGATGGGACGCTTAACCTAATATTTTGTTGCACAACCTTTAGAGGCAATCACTGCAATCAAGCGGTTTCTGCAATCAATAAGACTTCTGCACCTGTCAACAGGTAGTTTGGCCCACTCTTCCTGAGCAAACTGCTCCATCTGTCTCTGGTGTGAAGGCTGCTGCTCCAGACTGCATGTTTCAGCTCTTTCCATAGATGTTCAATAGGATTCAGATCAGGGCTCATAGAAGGCCACTTCAGAATAGTCCAATGTTTTGTTCTTATCCATTCTTCAGTGCTTTTAGCTGTGTGTTTTGGGTCGTTATCCTGTTGAAGGACCCATGACCTGCGACTGAGACAGAGCTTTCTGACACCGGGCAGTACGTTTCGATCCAGAATGCCTTGATAGTCTTGAGATTTCATTGTGCCCTGCACAGATTCAAGGCACCCCTGTGCCAGACGCAGCAAAGCAGCCCCAAAACATAACCTCCCCTCCTCCATGTTTCACAGTAGGTATGGTGTTCTTTTCTTTGAAAGCTTCATTTTTTCGTCTGTGAACATAGAGCTGATGTGACTTGCCAAAAATCTCCAGTTTTGACTCATCTGTCCAAAGCACATTCTCCCAGAAGCTTTATGGCTTGTCAATATGCATTTGAGCAAATTCTAATCTGGCTTTTTTCTTTTAAAGTGGAGTCCTCCTGGGTCTTCTTCCATGGAGCCCACTGTCACTCAAAAAGCGACGGAGGGTGCGATCAGACACTGATGAACCTTGACCTTTGGAGTTCAGCTTGTACCTCTTTGGAAGTCATCCTTGGCTCTTTTTCGACCATTCACACTAACCCTAATCCTTCTGTTCAATCTGGGGTCGATTTTCCTCTTGCGGCCGCGTCCAGGGAGGTTGGCTACAGTCCCATGGACCTTAAACTTCTTAATAATATGTGCAACTGTAGTCACAGGAACATCAAGCTGCTTGGAGATTGTCTTATAGCCTTTACCTTTAACATGCTGGTCTATCACAGGAACATCAAGCTGCTTGGAGATGGTCTTATAGCCTCTACCTTTAACATGCTGGTCTATAGTCACAGGAACATCAAGCTGCTTGGAGATGGTCTTATAGCCTTTACCTTTAACATGCTGGTCTATCATTTTCTTTCTGATCTCCTCAGACAACTCTCTCCTTTGCTTTCTCTGGTCCATGTTCAGTGTGGCGCACACGATGGTACCAAACAGCAGAGTGACGAGAAGGAGAAGTGACTTTTCTCCATTTAAGTAGACTGAATGACTGATTATAAGATTGAAGACATGTGTGATACTAATTAAAGAAAACACTTAACTAAAACATCACTATAATATATCATCTATATTTCTAAGGGGTACCAACAAATCTGTCCAGGCCATTTTAGAATATAATTGATCTCTTTAAGCAATCATTTATCTCTTTTCATAGTTTATTTGCTTTACTCTATGACATACCAAAGGCATGCAGGTATACATGAGAAAATTGCTTTTAATTTCATCACTTTTCAGGAGGAATGAAGCGTTGTTTCAATGAGCTGTAAGGGTACCAACACATCCACGTCTGTACATTATAATGCTGCTAACCAATTCAGAGACAAAGGCCGACCATTCAACTGGTACATTTTACATTTACACCATTTAGCAGACACTTTTATCCAAAGTGAATTACAATTTACAATCAATTACAAGTTTCAAGTTTCAAGTTTATTGTTATGTCACATTACACAAGTGTAAGAGTTACGTTCTTAAGGGCTCTGCACACAGCGTGCGATTTCTGTTGCGCGTCAACATTCCATTTTGAACTTTGAATGGAAGTCCATGAGAACATCGCATCTCAACACACACGGCCCCGAAAATTCGATTCCATTCATTTTGAATGGGACAAAGCACACGACGTGCGAGTTTTGTCGCACTGTCACATTTTGCAAATGTTAGCTTCAAAATGAATGGAATCGAATTTTCGCCATGCGATTAAAATCGGGGCCGTGTGTGTTGAGATGCGATGTTCTCATAGACTTCCATTCAAACTTCAAAATGGAATGTTGACACGCAACAGAAATCGCACGCTGTGTGCATTGGCCTTTAGGCTTCGATTCCTGACATTCCATTCGATTCCTGATCGATTACAGGGACACCTCCTGGAGTAACTTAGGGCTAAGTGTCTTACTTAAGGGCACACTAGTGGTGGTGTTCCCAGGTGGGATTTGAACTCATGATCTTCGGATCACCAGTCCAACTCACGATCCACTAGGGCATCACTACCCCACTAGGCCACCCCAACCCTGAGACCAGTAAAACTGGTCTTCGACTACTGTATAATACTACTGTTATATACTGCCACATACTGCAAACCATCCTGCCTTCAGCTTCTTCAGAGTATAAGGCTTGAAAGTGACTTAGATATTTGTTGTGCTAGCTTGAAAGCCTGCCTAGTATGAGAGCTATAGGCCTGAATTTCACCGTCCACCTTTATTTGCAAAGCATCTAATGGCAGGTTAGGAGAGGAATGTGGTTGTGGGCAGGGTGGGGTCATGGTGGGGGGGTCTCAGGAATGAGCTGTGGAATGACAGAGCGTGGCTGTGTGTGTGTTTGTGTGTGTCTGTGTGTTTGTGTATGTGTGTGTTTGTGTGTGTGTGTGTATGTGTGTGTGTTTGTATGTGTGTGTGTGTGCGTGTGCATGTGCGTGTGTGCATCTGTGTGTGCGTGCGTGTGTGTGCGTGTGTGTGAGTCTGCATCTGTGCATCTGTGTGTGCGTGTGTGTGTGCATGCATGCATCTGTGTGTGTGTGTGTGTGTGTGTGTGTGTGTGTGTGTGTCTGTGTGTCTGTGTGTGCCCCATCCGTCGTCACCCTCCTCCTCGTCGTCACAGGAGTGATGAGCCCCTGTATGCACCTTGTCTGACCTTGACTACAGATCGCTGTAGTGCTGTAGTGTGGCTATGCTGGAGAGGTCTGGAAACGGGTGGCTATGGTAGCTAGCTACATCATAGTGTTGTGGCACAACTAGCAACTTTAGAAAAGAACGATTGTTGTGTCTTAAATCAGGATTTGTAAATGGCCGTTAACAGCATTAGCGATCTGATGAGGTAGTGATATTGTTGCTTTATTTGGGGATAGCTACGAGTGAGGCTTGAACCAAGAGCACTGCATTTAAAGGGATACTTCACTATTTGACCATAGTCAGATCATGGTTCCTTACCTTGAAGGTTCAATGCAAAATCACTCCAAAGAAACTTCCAACCCAGTCAAATAGCTAATTCGAGGACATTTTACCCCAATTACTACGTTGTTTTTTGGTTAGCGGTGGCTATTCATGTCATTGCTGACTGTTTAACTTTGAAAATAAGTCACCCACAGCCTGTTAAGCAACCGAAAGGTGTTGGATTAATACGCAAAGTTTCTCAGCCTGTTGCCACCAGGTACATTTAAAATGCGACTTGGTCAGCGGAGTGTTTAGAGTTGGTGTACGTCCCTAACCTACTGGTGAAAGGCGTTCATTTCATCATGGGTAATGATATCGCTGGTGGTAAAGTACTGCCTAGGTTAGAATTGTTACAATGGATTACTGTTTCTCCTGGCCTATTAACACTAGAACAGCCGTGCATGTTTTACCTACTAAAACAGCCCCTCTTTACAATGGGAAGCTACTATTTACACACAACGACCACTAGTTGGCCGCTTGTAAATTAGCCTGCTTCCTACACAGAAAAACTGCAAAATAGCTTCATACTAGCTTATCCTGATGTGATTTAGAAAGTGTTAGGATACTGGGTGGTAGAACCCACATATCTAGGAAAAGTCATGAAAGGAGGGTCCTGAAATGTGATCGAGTGCAAAGATTTACATGCTCATAGGATCAAATGACCCCGCATGGCTGATTAAGTGTTAACTACTTTCAGGTTAGGGAAGAACCATCTGACTGTAATGTTGTAAAACAGTGAACTATCCCTTTAATGCTAAGTACACTACCCCCCTGTGTTACTGGCATCAACGACAGTACTGTACATGGTCAGAGTTGTGCTACTGTAGGCCTACGGCTAGCAGAGATGCTACAATGCTAATGGCTTAAGAACGGCTTGATATCACCCCGGTCGGCAACGAGCCCTGTATTCTCACCCGTTTTCTAGTACTACGCACGCATGCAAAGGCTCGTGCTCTCGTGCTCAAAGGGGCATCGCTGCTACCTTTCACACCGAGAGCAACAGTACAGTACTACAGCAACACCCTGTCATAATACACTGCTCACTCATCCTAAACAATATGGCTCATGAGGAGGTACAAGCTGGTAATTGGGAGTGAAGAGAAGGGGGGGGGGGACAGGGGACAAGGGGACATGGGGGGGGGGGGGGGGGGGGGATTGTGGGGTACGACTAGCCGGGGGTAGAGAGGGAGGAGAGGGGGGAGAGAGGGAGGAGAGGGGGGGGGGAGAGAGGGAGTGTGAAGCCAGGGTCTGCATTCATGGCCTGCTGGATCAGAACACTGCAGCTCTGTGTGTCTATGTGGAGGTGATGTCTACTGGGAGATGCTATCTTTACCTCTGATACAATGGCCTCATAGACACACAGGGACGCTCTGACATACTGCAACACTGGGGCCAGAGTCAGGAGGAGTGCGCCACCTACTGGACAGCACAGACACAGACGCGGATACGATCATGGTTGTATTTATTTCATGTTTTTTTGAATATATACTGCACTGTTGTGACTTTTGTGAGTTATAACTTTGTCAAGGATTTGTGTGGCCAAAGGGATTTGGACACACACACACACACACACACACACAGCAGGCCTCCACACAGGCAAGCACACACAAGAATGCTCACGTACATCATGCCTAGGCCATGCATGCATGCATGGATGCACAATCACGCATTCACGCATGCATGCACGTGCACACAGACACACACACACACACACACACACACCACACACATACCACAACTTAGGCTGGGGTCGGCTGTCTGAATCTGCAAAGAATGTCAACAATTGATACATACACAGTATGTCTCAAAATACTTTTTATTATATTACAAGTAACCATTTTGCTGCGGTCGTTTAAACACACCACCATCTTCTGCAGAGTCACTTCCCCTCTGTCATTACGACAGCAGGCGCAGGCTCTGCTCGGCTCTGCTCTGCGGGTTTGGATCCATACCTGCTCCAGCTATTTCCTTTGGCATTCGAAGCCTGCAGTGCCTCGTATGGGCTAAGACTTTCTCTCATGACGAGACATCTTGGCAGGCGGGGGGGAAGATGAGAAGGGACAAGGGAGAATGGAACATTTTACAGATTTCTAACAGGA
>NW_027663467.1:30000-170000 GCF_963989245.1 Nansenia antarctica
TCTGCATCGCGGATGCCCAGGGCCCTAAACCAATAGGAGCAGAGCTCCCCTATGGGGCGGAGCTCCACGATCTAGAAGGATAGTTATGGTAAACCAATAGGAGCAGAGCTTTAGGTAGCGGGGTAAACCAATAGGAGCAGAGCTTTAGGTAGCGGGGTAAACCAATAGGAGCAGAGCTCCCCTATGGGGCGGAGCTCCACTCATATAACTGGAGTATATCTCCATAACTATCGTAGTCAGTTCTATATCGCCAGTGGACACGCACCTCATGTCATCATTCCGTTTATAACAGCAGTTAACGTTACACTGCTTTCATTTTCAGAATGAGGGAATTTGATGAGAGCGATGCAGTTAATGTGCAACAACTGGATGCAGGGAGCAAGTGTAGTTGGAAGTAGGAATGCACCGAAATTCGCATGTATTGGGCCGAAAATAGCACAAAAAAGTACATTCGGTGTAAAAAGGCTATTGAAAGAGATATTGACTGATGACTGCCTACTGATAATACATAATTACAGCAAACATGTCGGTAGTTTGGCATCTGTCCTCTGACTTTTTATGTTAACAATCCGTGTTGCGTGTTGCGTTTGGAAATAGGGCTGTTGTGTCGCAAATGCCAGGGCTGTTTTTTGATCCCAGTCCGCCCCTGGTCCCTTGTAAAACAAACCACTCACAAGTCTACTAGAGAGAGAGATATTAGAGTATTAGATTAGATTCAAATTTATTGTCATTGCAGAGTACAAGTACCAGACAACGAAATGCAGTTTAGCATCTAACCAGAAGTGCAAATAAAGTGATATAAAACATGATAGTGACAAGTGATAGGTACAGTATGGCAAGTATGGTAGTTAGAGGTATATACAAGAGATGGATAGCAGTAAGCTATGTACAGTATGGTGTATACAGATGTATAAATGAGCGGCTATATAAAAAAAGAGGTATGTACAAATGTGTGTGTGTGTGTGGGGGGGGGGGTTTGTTCAACAGAGTGTGTGGGGGGGGATTGTTCATCAGAGTGTGTGGGGGGAGGATTGTTTATCAGAATGAATGAGCTTGTGAAAGAAGCTGTACTGTAGCCTGCTGGTACAGGACTTGAATATTTCCTGAGTCTCTTAGAGGGTAGGGGGTCAAACAGACCGTGGCTGGGATGCGGGTGTCCGTAACGATGCCTACCGCCTTCCACTGTCACCGGTCTGCCTGGAGGGACTCGATGGTCGGGGGGTTTGGTGCCCTTGTTGCGCTGGGCGGTTTTCACCCCCGTTGCAGGGCCTTTCCGGTCGGACATACTGCAGTTGCCGTACCACACTGTGATGCAGTCGGTTAGGATGCTCTCAATGATGCAGCGAGGGAAATTGGCCAGTATCCTGGGAGACAGCTGGGCTTTCTTCAATCTCCTCAGGAAGTAAAGGCACCTTACACTACGCCTTGTTGACCAGGGAAGAGGAGTTGAGGGTCCAAGAGAGGTCCTCGGGGGATGTGGACACCCAGGAACTTGAAGCCGGGGGACATACTCCACCTCCATCTCGTTGATGTACTGTAGATGGGGGGGGGTGTACACAGTCCCTAGTTTTCCTGAAGTCCACAATGATTTCCTTGGTCTTAATGGTGTTGAGGGCCAGGTTGTTGTCAGCACGCCACACCGCCAGTTCGTGAGCTTAGAATTATAAGGTTCTATCTCCGTTTAGGGTAGTTCAGAGATATTGAGCGTCAAAGTTTTTACATTCCATTATGTTTTGTGAGATGGAACCTTTGTATTTTATGAATTACTAACTCAAAAATGTCAACATTTTAAAGATAACACCACACAGGCATTGATAAACACCTAATGGATCAGATTATGTAAAAAACTCAATTTTGACAAAAATGGAGATAGAACCTTATGATTCTAACGTAACGAGTTGCTGGTGTACTCAGGAATACTCAGACTGCCTCTACTTCCAGACCAGGGATATCTTTTCATGACCCACATGTTTGAGGACAAGGGAACTCCACCACCGGCAGTCAGCCATGTCACAGCAACGATAACAACCAGTAATCGAAACCCTTCATGGTGTTACACACCTCATAAAAAGCTGATATTTTTTGGCTACGAGTATAATTGTTAAGTGTCACACAGGGGGCACTTGGAGGGTTTCAGTCACTGGTCATTTTCATATTGAATTACAGGACTTAACTTTCTGTTATTATTACTGTACCCTCTTATAAGAGACATGAAACGACAATATTATTGAAATCTGATACGACTTTTAGACACCCAGGCAATAAGTCAAACATGAACATTTCAGATATTATACCGCCCACAGTGTTTCTCTAGCAGGGTCGCTCGAAAGCAGGGTACATTCTTAGGTTAAGAGATAGCTTAGTCTAAACAAATAGTGTCTGACATATTACGCTTTGCTCTACACTGTGATCAGATCTGTCAGAAGGGGAAGTGTACGTGTATGTGTGCGTGCGTGTTTGTGTGTGTGTGTGTATGTATGGCGTAGAGGGTGTAGGGTTAGTACAGATGCTGCCAGTATCACTCACACACAAACACACACACACACACACCACTTCCACCTCAGCTCCACCTACAGTCCCAGTCCTAGTCCCACCGACACCTCAGTCCTAGCTCTAATCCCACCCGCAGCCCAAGTGCCCCCCCCACCCCCCCTGTGTCCTCCTCCAGACAGGCTTGTTAGCATGTCTACAGCTCTCCAACCGTCAATCAACAGAGTTCATTGGCTCTCATTGAAACCAGCTCCCTATGATGTGATACTTGGTGCTTCCCAGAGGGGAGAGAGGGTAGAGGGTCTCACCGCAGAAGCAGGAAACGACAGCTGTAGAATTGCTGAAGGTTTTTCTCGTTTGCACGGCAAAGACTGTGGGCTAGTGGGTAATTATGAATAATGTGTAAATAGCTGCATTTTTTATTATGTATCTTATCTCCTAAGTGTTGAATACCACAACACACAGACACAGACACACACACAGACACACACACACACACACACTCTAAGAAGCACGTCTGTGTCCAATCAAGATAAGGAAAATAGGAAACACATTGTCTATTGTTGGATGAGCTATTATGTCAACATGTACAAGACACATTCATCAACTCATTAACTCTTGACAACATGACAAACCATTAAGCTTAAATAATAGTTAGATGGGCAAAACAAAGAAATGAATATATTAAATAAGTCAAAATACCTCATTCCCAGCCTCATCACCAGTATGGGAAGGTGGGGGCCATTTTGTGAGATTTACAGTAGTAAATGCATGCAACCTGGTGTGGACGTCTGCCACTGAACCAGAATGGAACAGAACTCCTATTAGGCCCAGCCTCAGGCAGGTGGAGGGTGACATCAAGTGGACAGAACTGTACTGCAGCTCAACACAACTCTTATTATTGACACTTCACTATGATGGTGAGATGTGAAATGAGATCATGTGAAATGTCTTGAAGTAGATGAGTCTTTTTTTCTGAGGACTGCCCGAGTAGCTCAGTGTGTTAAGTCTCAGTCTGTCTTTTTAACGCTGAAGGCCAGGGTTCAAATCCAATGACCTATTGACCTTTTCTAGACTGTGTCTGCTGCTGCCTGTATGAATGAATGAATGAATGGTCTTTATTGTCATTGCTATAGTACAGGTACCAAACAACGAAATTTGGGAGGGGGGGCTCCCCTGGTGCTAGGAAAGAAAAAAACCCCTAAAAAAACAAGAAGGGAAAGGAGCTGGTTTACATAAATAAAGGCTATGTACACTATCCACTATACTATACTTTACAGATAGACGACTAGGGTTGTCATATTTCACATAGTGTTATTGCACATTCATTTAAAGTGTCGCAGTTTGCAGGCTTGAAATGTACATATTTAAATTTATTTTATTTATTTTTTTACATATTTGTGCCTCAGCACTACACCTGATTTTTTCAGTCCAGCAGCTGCCATCAATCCGTCCAGACTGTCCAGGGCCCAGAACCTAGGTCTTTGCTGTGTTCAGGGCCTGGATGGCCCTGGGGTAGAAGCTGTGCTTCAGTCTGTTTGTCCTTGCGGCCATGGTCCTGTACCGCCTTTTCGAGGGCAGCCGGGCAAAGTGTTCGTACCCAGGGTGGGTTGGGTCTCTGGAGATCTTGGAGGCCTTCCTGAGACAGCGTGTGTTGTACAGCTCTTCCAGAGGGGAGGGGGGCGCCGGTGACAGTGTGATTAATTAATTCTATCAGATATGATATGACTACATGACTACATGATGATACACATGATCAGATAGGACAGAGAGACAGAGGACAGAGATTCTACACTGATCAGAGCCTTGTGAACAGATGTGGGACTGAATTTCTTCAAGTAGGTGATTTTTTTTTCTTCTCCCAGCTCTGTCACAGTGGCTCAGTGTGTTAAGTCTCCTGTCTATTAGACAGAGAGGCTGGGGTTCAAATCCCCTGTCCAGTGTTTTAGTATCTCTTGATTTGTTCCAAGTATGTGACTACTCATGCCTGTCACACACAGGCAGACAGAGTCACACGGACACACAGACACAGACACAGACACACACACACACACACACACACACACACACACACACACACACAGACAGCTCATTCAACCTGCACAGAGGAATTGAAGAATATCATTATGGTCTGTATCTGACAATGACCTTTCATGACTGGCACGGTGGGTCAGTGTGTTAAGTCTCCCGGCTGGCAAAATGTTGCCGGGGGGGGGGGGCATCAAATCATACTCTCACCTAGAGCCGGACCTGGTTGTGAGAGACGCCACTGCAGTCTTCCCAAGGTAAAATAGACACTTAAAGTACAGTAGCCTACCCAGCAAGCACCGACGGACCTGGACGAATTCGGACCAGCCCGATAACGGCCAGACCACGTAATATCACAACTAGTTAGTATCTGGCCCAGAATATCACCCTATTTCAACTAAAATATATTTTTATTTTTTTATATTTGTCGGGAGAAAATACCCAAATGTGAAATCCCAGCAACAACCCGTCAACTCTGGTGTGAAGTCATCTCTGTTGTGACAGACAGACATCAAAGTGGTTTTGATTAAAAAAAAGGGCCGATTGCGTCACAGTGATGAGCGTGACGTCACGGGAAAAGCACCCTGGCCTTACCCCCTCCGTCCACTCTCCCCTCCATAAGGGGAATGATTTTCTCTCATTTTGCGTGTCTGTCTGTACGCACAGAGCCACACAATAAAACCCGCTATCAATTGGAGATCACCTGCTCTTGTCTTCACTGGTAACCAGGGTTCGAGTTATAAGCTGAACTCTGTGGGGGTCTCCAAAATAACAGTGCGAAATGTTCTCATGCACGCGCGAATCATGCCCACACAGCGATGGGACTTACAAGTTTTAATTAGCTATAGGCAGTAGCGGATTAAGGTGGTCAGTGGCCCTAGGCTACTCCTTTGTGTGAGGACCCCCCGCCCCCATACACAAGCCTCCCCCCTCCCCAAAATATACAACTCACGAGCACCCTGCACACACACACCACTCATAATGCTTTACCATAAAACACTTAAACACTTTAATAACACAATAACACAACAGTGTTAATAATGCAAAGAATAAAAAAAAGTTCAGTGCATTCAGTTCTGTCTCTATTGCTCTCCTCTCCCGTTGTCTCTCTGTTACTGTCCTGTTGTCTGTCTCTCTGTTGCTGTCCTGTTGTCTGTCTCTCTGTTGCTGTCCTGTTGTCCGTCTCTCTGTTGCTGTCCTGTTGTCTGTCTCTCTGTTGCTGTCCTGTTGTCCGTCTCTCTGTTGCTCCCCTCAGCTCTAAATGAAAGAAATGAATTAGCTAATTAGTTGGCATGTAAACATATAGTTAGGGTTGGGTACAGTTTGGGTTTTATTCGATACCGGTGACAAATCGATACTTTAAAAACGGTACGGGTACAGAAACATCATCCTCAAATCCCAACATATCCTGACGCTACAGCTGCAGGCTACTCATTTCACCACATCAACAGCCCCACATGAAACAACAGCTATAAAAGCGATAGTCACACATGTATCTCGGCCAATCATTTTGTTATTTTTGCTATACAGAAGGAGCGAAAAATACATTAGGTTAGTACACTAGGTTAGTAAAAAGTAAAAGCCACCTTACCTTTACGGAGACAAGATAGACCAAAGTGGTCTGTTTTCAGTAGGCTGAGTGGTCTGTTTTCAGTAGGCTGAGTGGTCTGTTTTCAGTAGGCTGAGTGGTCTGTTTTCAGTAGGCTGAGTGGTCTGTTTTCAGTAGGCTGAGTGGTCTGTTTTCAGTAGGCTGAGTGGTCTGTTTTCAGTAGGCTGAGTGGTCTGTTTTCAGTAGGTAGCAGAGTCCTCAGTAGTAGCAGCAGTAGTAGTAACAGTAGTAGCAGCAGGGCTAACGTTAGGTGTCATAGCAGGTTTCTTTGATAAAAACCCGACATTTTCTAGGCTTGATGACAAGGCAGCAGTGGCCTTTTTTTGGGCGGCATGGTAGCTACTGTATGTATATACTCCTGTATAGCTAATTAATGAATGTTTGCTTCTCAATAATAGGCTAGGTGCACGATCTCACTACTTCCTGAAAGGCAACTGGTGTCTCACTCTATTGGTTTAATTGATTAATCAGCTGTGCACTGTGTGTTCCAACGGTTTACCGCACAGCTGATTAATCAACCTTTTGCTGTTGCACAATATTCTACTGCGCCCCATGGTGTCTTGGTGGTGAAGTGCAGGCAGTCAAAGGCATACTGTCATTCACAGGAGATTAATGGTGCGCGTAGTTCTTTTGAAAAACGTGTTTATTTTACAATATTTATAATATAAATTAAATAATATTCATTACATTGACATTTAGATCAAATAATAGTTGTGGTAATGTATTATTAGCGACCCCCACAGATTTTTGATTTTACTGCCTTCATGGGAGCTCAGAGAGCCTCAGACCATCTCTATGGGAGCTCAGCTCCCATTGGCTCCCACATAACTCGAACTCTGCTGGTAACATAAGCAGTTATGGAACTAAGTAGGAATTAGAAGGTTAAAAGAGAACTGATAAAATATGAATAAAACATTAATAGAATGTAATAAAGATCATTTTAAAAATTATATAATAATACATTATGACAGCACAAAGACATGTGACAGGTATCTTGAGCATGATTTGTCCAAAACAAACCCAACCAATTGTAACTCTGTCAATGACAATAAAGTTCAATCTAATCTAATGTAATCTAATCTAAATGAAAGAGCGGATGAATAGATGAGAGAGGAAGTACGAAACAATTAGGAGGTTATTCTGTGTGGGTTATACTGAGTGGTTAGTCGAATGTATCGATTGCAAGTCGCTTTGGAATAAGGCGTCTGCTACATTGTGACATAAAACCAGTAGTGAGATTAACTGTAGTGTTTTCTTTAATTAAATGAATTACACGTCAGCATATTGTGTTACATGAAACACGTAGTTGGTTAATATAATGTGATGTACAACATCTCAGTCTTCCAGCTGAAACGTTTTATTGCAAACATAACAACATACCAGTATTCAGTCACACTCGGCTTCTAAACACCAAGGCCACATCTGGGTGGAAGGGGCGGTGACATGATGCAGGAGGGGACAAGGACATCTCAACTCCTACGACCTCGATTCCTCCTTCACTCTCCAGGAGGGAGAGGATGGGATGAGAGGAGGGGAGGAGAGGAAAGGAGGAGACAGGAGGAAGAGATGAGGGAGGAGAGGAGGGTATGAGAAGAGGACAGGAGGATTTGAGAGAAGATGATCTAGAAAAGGCTCATGTCATGACACAACCTTCTCCCTGATCCGATCAACAAGCACATGAACATACAGTAGATGATGGTGCAGCCAGCAGACCCCCCCTTCTTCTTTAGGGCTCCTGTCTCCTTTAAACACCTCCCACACTGGGAGCAGTCGTGTTAACTAGTGTGTGTGTTCTCTGGTGTTTCTTTAGGTTTCCTGCCTGACTGAAACTCTTCCCACACTGGGAGCAGCAGAACGACTTCTCTCCTGTGTGTATTCTCTGATGGCTCTTTAGTTCATCTGCCCGACTGAAACTCTTCCCACACTGGGAGCAGCAGAATGGCTTCTCTCCTGTGTGTATTCTCTGGTGTCTCTTTAGGTCACCTGCCAGACTGAAACTCTTTCCCCACTGGGAGCAGCAGAATGGCTTCTCTCCTGTGTGTATTCTCTGGTGTCTCTTTTTTTTTTTGTGATCAATTTTTTATTTTTATTTTATGTACAAACACACAAAGGACAATGACAAAACAATTACCAAAATACACATCATTACATACCTGCATACATTCCCCCTACCCACCCTCCCACACCAAGGTCTTACTCCTCCCAAAAACCCTCAAGAAGGATTTAAACCAGCTCAACATAAATGCCACCAAATAAAATAAATAAACTTAATAGGATAAACATAAAACATTAAATACTATAATATTCAAATATCAATACCCACCCCATTACAAACCATAAGTTATGCATATCACCTCTGCATACATTCTATAAAGGAAGTCCATAAACTAATATTCTTTGCTTGAGCGCCATGCATGCTGGCAACGGACCTTTCTAGTTTGGCTAGATCTAACACAGTGTTTAACCAATGCTGACAGGACAAGTCATGGGGGTCTTTCCACCTCTGAGCTACCAGTTTTTTGGCGGCTGTGAGGCCTACCAGAAGCCAGCGTTGGTGCATCATTGATCAATTTAAACTGGTAAAATCATTCAGTAGTAGAATTATTGGGGAGCAGGGGATAGAGGACCCAAGAAACTCAGACATCTTATTGATGGCCATACCCCAGAATGATTTAACACCAGGGCAATCCCACACCATATGGATGAAAGTTCCTGTTGTGTTTAATGAGCATAACTGACAGTTTGGCGAGGGTGTTAATTTCATTAAAAAAAAGTTTGCGGGGTGTACAGTATAGCCTGTGTGCAAAGTTATAGTGAATCATCTGATGATTGGGGTTGCGAGATGCTAAGTTGATCTTACTCCAAACCGTAGTCCAATTGATTGTAGATGGTGAGATAGAAAGGTCATGGCTCCAACGCAAGTTAATTTGTAGAGGGTTATCTGCACATTTGATCATAAGTGTGTATAGGTTAGAGACTAAGGCTGTGGTAGGTTTACCAACAAACATTTTGTGGATGGGATGTACCTTCAAGTCTTCTCCCCAGGGAACTCTGTATGCCCGTAGGGCATTGCGGAGCTGGAGGTAGAAAAAGAAAGAGGTGCCAGGTAAATTAAAGTGAGATTGCAGGTCTTGAAATGATCTAAATTCATTACCTACAGTGATGTCAGATAGGGTGTAAACCCCTCTTCCACTCCACTGAGGGAAGGAAATGGGGCGACCTCCTGAGCAAATGGCAAAGTTATTAAATAACGGAGTGTAAGGATGGAACTTCAGATGAATGTTGGCCTGCATTTCTACAGTTCTCCATGTGGCGACAAGATGAGAGATTAAAGGGCCAAACTTGGATTTACAGGTTTTGAGAGGAATGTTAGAATAGATAACATCCTGAAGCCTATGTGGGCTCACCAACTTCTCCTCCAGAGATCGCCAGGCTACTTGTGCATCTGGGTTGAGCCAGGTGTGAAGAGCACGAAGGGTTGTTGACCAAAAATAAAACTGGAAATTTGGCAATCCAAGACCACCAGAGGATGTGTGTTTCTGCAGTGGACATTTTCATCCGTGGGCGTCTCCCTTTCCAGACATACCTGGAGACCAGTTTATGTAATTTGTCCCAGTGTCCAGCAGGTGGAGCCAAGGGGAGCATAGCACTACAGAAGTTAACCCGGGGCAAGATGTTCATCTTAATAATGGAAACTCTAGATCGGAAAGAGTTGGGAATAGATGACCAGCGCTCCAGATCCGTCTCCACTTGTTTCAAGGTAGAGTTATAATTATAAGGTATTGTAGTTTGTAGTGATGGATAGATTGATAAACCTAGATATTTGAAATGGTCAACCACTGGGATATCTGATGGTAGTGATACCTGCCTTGAGGCCTCATTGATGGGAAGGAAAGCCGACTTGGACCAGTTAATTTTATAACCGGAAATGCTCCCATACTGGTGAAAAATAGATAAAAGATGTGGGGTTGAATTTTCGGCATCACCAAGATAGAGTAGAATGTCGTCACAATAAAGTGAGATATAATGATCCGTGCCATGGGCAGTTATCGGAGTGTGGGGTGACTGACGCACAGCCTGGGCTAAAGGCTCCAAAGATAAAGTGAACAAAAGTGGAGAAAAAACGCAGCCTTGGCGCGAGGAGCGTCCGACAGGAAATAAAGAGGAACACACATTCCCAGTCATAACCATAGCTGAAGGAGATGAATAAAGGGTCTTTATCATGTTGGTGAAATTTGTCCCGAAACCCATAAGCTGGAGAACAGACCATAGGTAGTGCCACTCCAGACGGTCAAAAGCTTTCTCTGCATCCAGAGAAAGGACCGCACAGGGAGTAGCATTATCAGCAGAAGCATCAATGATGTGCAAGAGCCTACGTACATTATCTGAGGATAATCTGGATTTCATGAATCCGGTTTGATCCGGATGTATAAGTTTGTTCATGAATGGCTCCAGTCTAAGTGCCAACACTTTTGCAAACACTTTTATGTCTGCATTCAAGAGTGACAAAGCACGGTAATTTGCACACTCAGTTGGATCTTTGCCTTTTTTGTGAAGCAATGTTATAGTAGCGGTGTTAACATCTCTGGAAAAGGCTCCACTAAACATAGCATGATTAATCATCTTTAAAAGTAGAGGGCCAAGTTGAGACCAAAATGTTAAATACAATTCTGGAGGGATGCCATCAAACCCAGGTGATTTACCTTTGTTAAGCTTGTGTAAAGCATTTTTTAATTCAATTAAAGTAATGGGTTTATCCAGAGATATGGCATCCTGCAGCAGCAATTTAGGAAGATTGAGATTGTTAAGGAAAGCATCTGATTTAGATGAGTCATAAGATACTTCGGAGTTGTATAACTTGGAATAAAAAGAGCGGAAGGTTGAATTAATTGTTTTGGGATCTGTTACTAGGTCTCCCTCTAGTGTTTTGATGCATGAAATATTCGCAAAATTCTCACTGGCACGGAGGCTGATGGCAAGAGATCGGCTGGGGCGGGCACCTTCGAAATAATGATTCCGGCGTGAACGTTGAATGAGGAATTCAGCTCGCTGTCGCAACAAGGAGTTCAGCTCATCCTTTATTTTGTTTCTTTGTATGATTGATTCAGGGGTAGTGTTACTGTGCATGTCTCTCTCAAGTTGACCGAATTCATGTTCCAGTTCAAGGGTTCTACGGTGACGTGCCTTGTTCAAATGAGAGGCAAAAGATATACAATTACTCCTAATATAACCCTTCACAGAGTCCCATAGTATCCGAGGATCTTCTACTGAGTGCTCATTGAACAAAATAAATTCAGCCAGACCAGTTTGAAGTTGTTCCACAAAGCTGTCATTACGCATAGCGCATATCTGCGCTTACCTTTTCGAGAAGATTCTTCGAGGCGAAAATAAAATCAATTCTGGAGAATGTATGATGTCTTCCGGAAAAAAAGGAGTAGTCTCGTTTGTTTGGATTAATAACACGCCATATATCCATAACTGAAAATTCCTGGGCCCATTTATTTAATGCACCAGACGTTGCTCTCTGGTCACTGCCCTCTACAGAAGCTGTCCTATCTGCTGAGTGGTCCAACACTGCATTAAAGTCTGCCCCAATTATTAAACGGTATTCTACCAGGTCATGCATGATATTAGATAGGCGTGTATAAAAATCCGAATCATAACTGTTAGACGCGTAAATAGACAAAAAGGCTATTTTCTTATTTTCAATAATGGTTTTCATATAAGTAATTCTTCCATCTAAATCGCCCCCTACACCTAAGTTAGTTAACTGAAAATTACGGCGAGCAAGGATTACTACTCCCTTCGTTTTGTTTAGGGCTGATGAACTTGCCTTCACCATATAATGTTTATCTTTTAGTTTATGGACATCCCTCTGCAGCAAGTGGGATTCGCTAACCATGGCTATATCCACTTTCTCTCTTCTTAACACATCCAAAAAACTTGTACGTTTATGTGGTAAATTAAGGCCACGTGCATTAAAGGAAAACACTGTTATCTTAGTCATTTAGATGGTGGTATATGCAAGGCACAATATGAGCTGAAGAAAAAAAACAACTGGCAGAGCAAGACCTGTACCCCCCCCCCCCCCCCTCCCGCACACACACACACATACACACACATACCCACATGCAGCCAGACACGCACGCACACACACACACGCAGCCTCCACATGCGCGCGCGCACACACACACACACACACACACACACACACACACACCCACACGCACACCAGAGCAGCGAGTAGAACCAACAAATACACACACACACACACCACAAGACAACACAAAAAGAACAACAACATCCTACATGGATAACCCATGCAATCCTAACCCTCCCACCCATTACTAGAAGGCGAGTCCCTAGAGAAAAAAGAACTCCAAGGGGGCGGAATAAATTGATCATAAGAAAAATAAGTCCTTTACTTTAGGTAAACCAATACGGCCCGTTGATCTACACAGAGTAGAGAATACACAACCTTAGGCAGGGCCGTAATGAAAGATACTGGGAAAACAAAATTAGCAACAAAACAACCGTCAACAACAACCACCAAAAAACAGCAGTTTAAAGCCTATAGCCTACTTTCAAGCGCTGATCAACTAACATCATGATGAAATAATATAGATAAGTGACCATTTCAACAACAATGAAATAATATAAACTAACTTACCCAGCCTCAAAATGCATGGGTCTCGGAGATGAAAAACAAGAATATATATAGGCTATAATATAACACGTTAGGCTTAGAATGGAAGATGGGGCATGCCTATTACCCCCTGAGCAGGTTTTTAGCCTACTAAAATTAAACCTTTTTAGCGAAATCTATGTCAGGGTATCTACGTTTTAAATCAGTAGTAGCTTCTTCTAGGCTCTCGAACTTCAGAGCTTCATTGTCAGTCCAGACGCAGAGGGTCGCTGGGTCCCGGACTCTGGTCCTGATCCCCTTGTCATGGAGCTGCTGCCGAATCGGCCAGTATTGGTCTCGCTGCTTCCTCCGGCGGACCGACATGTCAACAGTGATGTTCAGCTTCACGCCTGGAAGACCCCTGGGCCTCAGCTCCTTGCATTTTCCGGCAGCTTCCAGGATGCAGAACTTCTTCTGGAGATGGTGCAGTTTAAAAATCACCGTGCGGGGCCTGGTATGTTCCTCACCCAGGGCACCGATTCTATGGGCGATTTCTATGTCCTCCTCCTGTAATGGAATGGTTAGAAGATCCGAGAGGGTCTTCGCCAGGTAAGCCGCCATGGTGTAGCCAGCCTCGCTCTTCTCAGGTAGGTGTAACAAGCGAAGATTATTCCTTCTGGATCGGTTCTCGAGAAAGTCAATCTCATTGATAGCATCCGCTAATTTCTTTTCCAGGGATTCAATTTTGGAACCTTGCTCATCCAGCTTGTTGCTTTGTATGAGTATGTCGGCTTCGGTTTTATCCAGCCGGTTACCGATGGACGCCACTGATATGCTCAGATTGTCAATTTTGTTCGAAAGTGTGTCCAGTTTATCCATTTTTCTGGTGAGATTAGTGTTCGATGCCACGAGTGTATCCAGCGTTGCTTGTAGTTTCTCCATCTCCGGCATAGAGCGTGTCTTTGGTGGCATACAGGCGTGGTTAATTGTTTGTTTGTTTGTCTGTTTGTTTGTTCAATAGGCAACTCGCGAAAGTTTGCCTAAGTTTCCCAAATGACGGACAGAGTTATAATCAACTTAAATGCATAAAGAAAAGTTTGTTAAATCATATCAAGTTGATTTTGGGGTAAAATCAATTATTTCCCCCGAGAGAGTCGGACCCACACGTCTCACTCGCTGCTCGTCATGCGCACATCATGTGTTACACATTCTCTGGTGTCTCTTTAGGTCACCTGCCAGACTGAAACTCTTCCCACACTGGGAGCAGCAGAATGGCTTCTCTCCTGTGTGTATTCTCTGGTGTTTCTTTAGGGATCCTGCCTCAGTGAAACTCTGCCCACACTGGGAGCAGCAGAATGGCATCTCTCCTGTGTGTGTTCTCTGGTGTCTCTTTAGGTTTCTTGCCTCACTGAAACTCTTCCCACACTGGGAGCAGCAGAACGGCTTCTCTCCTGTGTGTATTCTCTGGTGTGTCTTTAGGTTTCCTGCCCGACTGAAACTCTGCCCACACTGGGAGCAGTAGAACGGCTTCTCTCCTGTGTGTATTCTCTGATGGCTCTTTAGTTCATCTGCCCGACTGAAACCCTTCCCACACTGGGAGCAGCAGAATGGCTTCTCTCCTGTGTGTATTCTCTGGTGTTTCTTTAGGGATCCTGCCTCACTGAAACTCTGCCCACACTGGGAGCAGGAATATGGCCTCTCTCCTGTGTGTATTCTCTGGTGTATCTTTAGGTTTCCTGCCTCACTGAAACTCTTCCCACACTGGGAGCAGCAGAATGGCTTCTCTCCTGTGTGTATTCTCTGGTGACTCTTTAGGTGTACTGCCTGACTGAAACTCTTCCCACACTGGGAGCAGCAGAATGGCTTCTCTCCTGTGTGTATTCTTTGGTGTATCTTTAGGTTTTCTGCCTCACTGAAACTCTTCCCACACTGGGAGCAGGAATATGGCCTCTCTCCTGTGTGTATTCTCTGGTGTATCTTTAGGTTTCCTGCCTCACTGAAACTCTTCCCACACTGGGAGCAGCAGAATGGCTTCTCTCCTGTGTGTATTCTCTGGTGTGTCTTTAGGTTTCCTGCCACACTGAAACTCTTCCCACACTGGGAGCAGCAGAATGGCTTCTCTCCTGTGTGTATTCTCTGGTGTCTCTTTAGGTCTCCTGTGTGACTGAAACTCTTCCCACACTGGGAGCAGCAGAACGGCTTCTCTCCTGTGTGTATTCTCTGGTGGCTCTTTAGGGATTCTGCCCGACTGAAACCCTTCCCACACTGGGAGCAGCAGAATGGCTTCTCTCCTGTGTGTATTCTCTGGTGACTCTTTAGGTGTCCTGCCCGACTGAAACCCTTCCCACACTGGGAGCAGCAGAATGGCTTCTCTCCTGTGTGTATTCTCTGGTGTCTCTTTAGATCGCTCATATGACCAAATCTCTTTCCATACTGAAGACAAGAGTGAGTCTTCTGTCCTCCTTGAGTCTGTGGTTGTGATGCAAGGTGAGTTGGACAAATGAAACTCTTACTGCAATCTAAACAGTGGTGATTCTTCTGTCTTGAGCTCCTCCTCCTCCGTCTGTGTTGTTTATGGCTTCCTGATGCGGTGGAGCTGGGCTCCATGTCTGAGTCTGGGTTGGAGCTCTCTCCTGTAAGAATAGGAACATATACAGGATTAGAAACAACATGAGAACAAGTGCTGCTTCCATAGACTCAGCAGTGCCAGAAGTAACACCACATCTCTGGAGTCTGCACACGCTGTGGGAACATGAAGTGTTCAGAGAGTTACAGAGATATTACAACAAATGGATACCGTATCAATGTTTTATATAACAATTGATTTAAAGCATATTCTCTCAAACGGAGACAGAATCCAAGTTTAACATTTCAGTTTAAGAGTATTCACGTTGTACCTAGTTTAATTGTCACTCACTGTCTTGCTCAACAGTTGTAATTCCATGATCAGTCATAGAAGTTAGAGAAATTGTAACAACTTTAGTTTGACTGAATCAACAACTGCTATGGAGGAAATCGTGGGGAAAATAAAAATGAAAATAAATGTCTGATTGCATACACCGCTAAATATCTGCCAGCGCCCTTTGAACTATTCATTAATCTGGCCTGGCTTTCACCAAATACAGAACATTAACTCACCATCCTCACCATCTGTGTCCACCAATCCATCTTCTCCTTGCTCTTCTTTCATCATGACATCTCCATCCTCCACTTCCTCTTCTTCTTCTCCTTCCTCTCCTTTCACAACTTCATATTCTCTTCCCTCTTCTTTCACCATCACATCTTTAATCTCTTCCTCCTCTTCTTCTTCTTTCACCATCACATCTTTCTTTTCTCCCTCCTCTCCTCTAACCTCCTCCTCCTCTTTCACCATCACATCTACCATCTCTTCATCCTCTCCTCCTTCTTCCTCTACTTCTTCTTTCACCATCACATCTTTCTTTTCTTCCTCCTCTCCTCTAACCTCCTCCTCCTCTTTCACCATCACATCTACCATCTCTTCATCCTCTCCTCCTTCTTCCTCCTCTACTTCTTCTTCTTTCACCATCACTTCTTTCTCCTCCACTCCCTCCCCTCCTTCCTCCTCTTTCACGACCACGTTGACTTCCAGTGTTTGACTGCAGTATTCCAGCTTCACGGCCACCATCTTTGGACCCCACGTTGTGCTTTTCTGGACTGAAGAACCACAGCAGGAACTCTGTGGACTTGGGTTCAGAAACAGTAGCTGTGAGGTGGAGCTGTGTATAGAAAACAAATGAAGCACAAACAGTCACAGATAAATTTCAAATTTTGTTCAGTAATTTCACCAATATAGATACAAATATATAGATATACATTATACCTATATACAGTAAAACTAACAAACGTATATATTTATATATTTGTGCCCATTTACACTAATCAAGAAGCTGAAGAACAAATAATAAAATAGAGCGTTTTCCATCGTGCACATACCTATTCAGATAGGGCCACTCTATTGGTTTAATTGATTAATCAGCTGTGCACTGTGTGTTCCAACAGTTTACCGCACAGCTGATTAATCAATTAAACCAATAGAGTGAGACAGGATATGTTCATGCAAGGTGCCTTTCAGGAAGTAGTGGAGATCGTGCACCTAGCCTATTCAAAGCTTCACACACCAACGCCACGGTGTCATTATCACTCTGCCTGCTAGACATTTATTGTCCACTTGATGGCGCAGTGGAGCAAATGAAGCAACACGAAGCTTCGGCCCATGTGTGACGCAATTGGATGGAAAGCTTCAACAGTTCATGAAGCTTCATCTCGCCATCACTAGAAACAATGCAATGCAAGACTTGGCTACGAACACGTGTTACAGTGAAAAGATCGAAGTCATCCTCATCGGCACCAAATCCACCCTCAATAAAACCGGACCCATCACACTCACCATTGACGACACTACCATCACCCCCTCCCCCCTGGCTCGCAACCTCGGCTTCATTCTGGACCCCACCCTCTCATTCGATCCCCACGTCAGTTCCATTGTCAAGACATCCTACTTCCACCTCCGAAACATTGCAAAAATCAGACACTGCCTCTCCCCCCCCGCTGCTGAATCCCTCATCCACGCCTTCATCTCCTCCCGCCTCGACTACTGCAACTCCCTACTCACCGGCATCACCTCCCGCTCCCTCCATAGACTCCAGATGGTCCAAAACTCTGCTGCATGCCTCCTCTCAAACACCCGCTCCCGTGACCCAGGGTTCGACAGTGCGACTGTTTTGGTCGCATTTGCGAGTGAATATATTTCTGTGCGACTTGGAAATACATTCAATCGCACCAGTGCGACAAAAAAAAAAAAAAAAACGGAACTACTGTCATGCGCAGTCAATCTTATGTTCGTTAATAAGATCACAGCGCATCTAAACCAACGCAATCCTTTGAAAACAGACACGTGAC
Source organism: Nansenia antarctica (assembly GCF_963989245.1). Classification (NCBI taxonomy): domain Eukaryota; kingdom Metazoa; phylum Chordata; class Actinopteri; order Argentiniformes; family Microstomatidae; genus Nansenia; species Nansenia antarctica. Next base: position 47,673 of record NW_027663467.1, read on the forward strand.
AGACACGTGACCCGCAAGCACAACAAGCGCGCATTTACATTTGAAAATCCTGTCAGAAAAAGACCGCTGTTAAAATGAATCCGATTACGGCATACTTTAGCAAGAAGGCTAATGTTAGCAGCGTTCCAGAGAGGAGGTAGAGGGGGGTAGTGGAGTCAACATTACAGCTGGAGACGAGAGGGACGAAGAAGACAGAGACGGGGAAAGCGAGGATGAGAGCGCCCGGTCAGAAAGTGTGTCAGGGGAGGGGGAAGGTCATTATCCGCGCGGTGATAATGGCGGTGCCACTGCCAACGCGAAGTCTGGTCTACAGGTACAGTGCCGAGTGGCAAACATCTTTCCCGTGGCTGTTGCTGAAGGAAGGGAAGATGTATTGCAAGTGGTGTGTCGCCCACATGAAGTTAGCTGGAAAGACCGTGTTTGTGTCAGGAGACGCACAGCTGAAACGCGACACAGTGAAAAAACATGGTCTGTCTCGCAAACATGTGAAATGCAGGGAAGCTTTCATGTCAGCTCAGAACAAGCCCCTTGAGAAAGCTGTTGGACGCCAGAAGGCTAGCTCCAGTGAGGAAATTAAGACAGCTCAAGTTAAAGTTTAACACCGCTTACTACGTGGCAAAAGAAGAGATCCCATTTATTAAATTCCACAAATTATTCGCCCTTCACAAGAAAAATGGCGTTGAATTAAATCCAACCTATACAGCCCGTTCCAAATTTTTATGCAAATGATATTTTTCTCAGATTTTCCTAAATAGTCGATGCAAATGACAATCAGTATAATTTTCAAGTCATCAACCGTTAGAGTATAATTCAAATTTTATTGAACAAACCTCCCAATGATAACAGTATTTTTTTTTAAAATAAAAAACTCAAAATCCACTGTTCCAAATTATTATGCACAACAGAGTTTCAAAACATTTTATAGGTTGTAAATAGGGATGTCCCGATCCGATACTGAGATCGGATATCGACCCGATATTGGTCCTGAATGCTGGATCGGAGATCGGACCAGAAAAAAAAAAGGCTCCGATCCGCGTGCCCGTTCCGGCGTGTCGCTCAAGTGACGACAACAGTAGTCGCCAGTGGTCACGTGCATGACAGTTGGCTAGTAGCTTTGTGAGAGTCATGTCAGCAGTGTGGGAATACTTCAGTCTTAAAGACGAAAAAAGTCCATCAGCGGAATGCAAGATTTGCAAAATAACAGTTTCGAGGGGCGGCAGCGATGCTAATCGGTATAACACCACTAATGTAATTAAACATTTAAAAAAATACCATGTGGAACAGCACCAGGCCTACCTGCAAGCGTCTGCTACAAAGAAAAAGCCCCTGAAACAGCAGACATTGCTACAGTCAATGCAGAGGCGAGAGAAACTCCCCCCAGACAGCAAAATTGCAAAAGCAATAACGGAGAAATTGGTTCGGTTTATTGTGCTCGACGACCAACCACTTTCGGTGGTAGAGAATGTGGGGTTTCGGAGTTTAATTGAACACCTAGAGCCGCGTTATACTTTGCCCAGTCGGCATTATATAACCGAAAATGCCATCCCGAAAATGCACAATGAAGTGTGTGAGTTCCTCGCCAAACTATTGGAGAATGTCGATGCTATTAGCTTCACAACGGACATTTGGAGCTCAGACGTGTGTCCAATGTCGTTGTTGAGTCTCACAGCACACTGGATAGACTCTGATTTTACTTTCAAGAAAGCGGTGCTGCATGCCCGTGAGTTCCGTGGCTCACACACTGGGGATTCCATTAAGGCAGCCATGGAGGAGATGCTGCTCGAATGGAAAATTAACAAAAGCAAAGTCCATGTCGTTTTAAGAGACAATGCTAAAAATATGAAGAAGGGCATGGACCAACTTGGAGTGGCGAGTCTGGGATGCTTTGCGCACACTATGCAGCTTATTGTGCATGAGGGACTGTTGTCGCAGCGCAGCGTGAGTGACGCACTGGCTAACGGGCGGAAAATGGTAGGCCATTTCAAGCACTCGCCTTTGGCATATTCACGGCTGCAGGACATACAACTAGAACTTCATATGCCGCCTAAGCGTCTGCAGCAGGACGTTCAGACTCGGTGGAACAGCACCCACTACATGATTGAAAGCCTCATCGCGCAGAAACGGTCACTCTCGGCGTATGTGGCTGAACATGACCTGCCAGCGACGCTAACAGCAAACCAGTGGGGGCTGTTGGAGCGGACTGTCACGGTGTTGGCCCCTTTCGAGGAGATGACAAGAGAGGTGAGTGTAGGGATGGGACGATTATCGTTTTTATCGTTAATCGCGATAAAAACAGCCGCGATAACTTTATCGTGGAGAATTTTAATTATTTGAATAATCGTCATAATCGTATGTTATGAATAAACTGTGTTTAACAAATGTCTGGCGCTATTTTTTCAGCCTAGTCTACATTACTTTTGCAGTCAAGTTAGCGACTGTTACTGTAATATAATTGCAATTCCTCACATGAGCGCGCGCGAATATCCTCACAGAACTTGTCTCGCGCTATTGTTCATGACATTTTCTAATCGTCCCACCCCTAGGTGAGTGCCTCATCGGCATCACTAGCTGATGTAATTGTAAGTCGCTTTGGATAAAAGCGTCTGCTAAATGGCAAAATTATTAAAATTATTATGTCATCCCCATCGTGTGTGTCCTGAGACGTGTCCTCAGTCGGGAAAACGACACTGACCAGGGGATTAAAACGATGAAAAGCACCCTCCTCGACGCACTCAACAGGCGTTTTGACAACTTGGGAGTCTGAACCGTTATACTCGGTTGCAACCCTGCTTGATCCACGGTACAAAGACAGGTAAGGGAATTTCTGTTAACTTTATTTAGCCTAATCTGATTCAACGTTGTGTGTGTGTGTGTGTGTGTGTGTGTGTCTGTGTGTCTGTGTGTGTGTGTGTGTGACAAGTAACTTGATTACGGAAATTATTTGACTAATATTAGCTATTTTATTATACATGTACTTCACAAATGCAGACAGTGTGAGGCTTGCAAAGACAGCACTAATGGCAGAGGTAGGGAAGATGGAGGAAGTGTTGGAGGAGGGAACTACAGCCTCTGAGCCAGCAGACAAGACTCCACGGTTGGAGGCGACAGGCACCAGTACCAGCAGCAGCAGCCTTGCCAACATCTTTGATGAAATCCTGGAGGAACGCACAGTAGGCCTACCTGATCCTGGGATAACCACAAGCGTACAAGTTCAAGTGCATACCTACCTCAGTGAGGCACCTATTCCACGGTCAGACAATCCCTTGCTTTTCTGGAAAGTCAACCAACCTCGACTGCCCTCCCTGGCAGCCACAGCAGCTAAATTTCTCTGTGCTCCTTGTACAAGTGTAGAGAGTGAGAGGCTCTTTAGCACAGCCTCAATTATTATTGATGACAGAAGGAACAGGTTGACTGCACAGAATGCTGAAAAGCTAATCTTCCTGAAGAAGAATCTCTCCCTCATGCTTGAGTGAACAATGTTCAAGAGCTTTGTTACAAAGAAACGGCACATAAGAAACGTGTGTGCGTGTTGTTGTTGTTGTTGTTTTTTGTTGTTGTTTTGTTTACAATTGTCAAAGCAGCTGTTATTCTTATTTATTTGGAATACTTTACATATTTATTTGGGAAGTTATATTTAACTTGTGTTTACAGCCATTTTGTTTTTACTGTTAGTTGGCTACACTTGAAAAAAGACTTATCAGACATAACTATTTTTTCTACAATGCTGAATGCTGCTGTTTAAATAGTTTTAACTTTAAACCAGTTACTGAGTACTGGTCACTGAGTACTGCAGAGTACTATTTTTGTTGCTTTAATAAAGGCTGGCAGTCTTTAATTTAACTGTTGTTGGTGTGGACTATATACTGGGGAGGTATTTGAATGAATGAATGGTCTTTATTGTCATTGCTACAGTACAGGTACCAAACAACGAAATTTAGGAGGGGTGGCTCCCCTGGTGTTAGGAAAAAATAAAATAAAAAATAATAATAATATTCAGGGGTCAAAAAATTTATACAAATATCGGATCGGTATCGGTATCGCCGATACCCGAAGCCCAGGTATCGGTATCGGTAGTGAAAAAGTGGGATCGGGACATCCCTAGTTGTAAAGAACTAAAAATGGTAATTTGATGAATTTAGGGTTAGGGGGTCATATTAGGAGGTCATATTTACTGAAATCAAAAGCTATTCCAAACAAAAACATCTTAACAGGTCAAGTTACATGTTAACATAGGACCCCTTCTTTGATATCACCTTCACAATTCTTGCATCCATTGAACTTGTGAGTTTTTGGACAGTTTCTGCTTGAATTTCTTTGCAGGATGCCAGAATAGCCTCCCAGAGCTGCTGTTTTGATGTGAACTGCCTCCCACCCTCATATATATTTTGCTTGAGGATGCTCCAAAGGTTCTCAATAGGGTTGAGGTCAAGGGAAGATGGGGGCCACACCATGAGTTTCTCTCCTTTTATGCCTATAGCAGCCAATGACACAGAGGTATTCTTTGCAGCATGACAGTGGGCTCAGAAATACATGAAGACTAATTTCCAAACAGTCTTGTTTACTGATGAGTGCCGTGCATTGCGTGCAACCCTGGATGGTCCAGATGGATGGAGTAGTGGATGGTTGGTGGATGGCCACCATGTCCCAACAAGGCTGCGACGTCAGCAAGGAGGTGGCGGAGTCATGTTTTGGGCCGGAATCATGGGGAGAGAGCTGGTAGGCCCTTTTAAGGTCCCTGAAGGTGTGAAAATGACCTCGGCAAAGTATGTAGAGTTTCTGATTGACCACTTTCTTCCGTGGTACAAAAAGTAGAACCGTGCCTTCCGTAGCAAAATCATCTTCATGCATGACAATGCACGATGTCATGCTGCAAAGAATACCTCTGTGTCATTGGCTGCTATAGGCATAAAAGGAGAGAAACTCATGGTGTGTTCCCCATCTTCCCCTGACCTCAACCCTATTGAGAACCTTTGGAGCATCCTCAAGCAAAATATATATGAGGGTGGGAGGCAGTTCACATCAAAACAGCAGCTCTGGGAGGCTATTCTGGCATCCTGCAAAGAAATTCAAGCAGAAACTGTCCAAAAACTCACAAGTTCAATGGATGCAAGAATTGTGAAGGTGATATCAAAGAAGGGGTCCTATGTTAACATGTAACTTGACCTGTTAAGATGTTTTTGTTTGAAATAGCTTTTGATTTCAGTAAATATGACCTCCTAATATGACCTCCTAACCCTAAATTCATCAAATTACCATTTGTAGTTCTTTACAACCTATAAAATGTTTTGAAACTCTGTTGTGCATAATAATTTGGAACAGTGGATTTTGAGTTTTTTATTTAAAAAAAAAAATACTGTTATCATTGGGAGGTTTGTTCAATAAAATTTGAATTATACTCTAACGGTTGATGACTTGAAAATTATACTGATTGTCATTTGCATCGACTATTTAGGAAAATCTGAGAAAAATATCATTTGCATAATAATTTGGAACGGGCTGTAGTAATGACAAACGATGCGCTGACATGATCGGGCAGATAGCGGATGCCATGAGAGAAGACCTTGCTGTGAAGATCAATTCCGCACACTATCTCGCCGTACTGATAGACGGGGACATGGACATCACGAACACAGAGTGTGAGATTGTATATGTACATCTTCTTGACAATGGGAAGCTTGTGAACCTTCTGGTGGGACAACAAGCCCTCGAACATGCTCATGCCATTGGTAAGTTTTTTTTTAATAGTCTTAATTTATGTAAGTTGTAATTAGTCTATTTGGTTTTGGAGACTATTGTGTTTTTCTAATTGTGTTTTTTTCTGTAAAGGGGTTCTGAAGGCCACAAAGGCTGCCTTTGCAGCTGTTTGTGAAGGTGATGGAGCGGCATGGATGCAGAAGTGTGTGTCGTTTGGTGCTGATGGGGCCGCAGTGAACATGGGCAGGCAGGGGGGGGTGATAGCCCATCTTCAGCGAGAGGCAGGGCCTCACATCATACCCATTGTATGCCACACAGGTGAGTGTAAATGCATAACGCTACACTATACATAAATAATTACTACCTACTGTAAACTATAAATACTATGCACTAAATAAATAAGCCTATGATAACACTACCATATACATACATACTGTACACTATAAATACTATACACTTAATAAATACTACACTTTAAATAAATACTCATGAACACAACCATTCATAGTTGCATTACAATCTCCATACTCTTAACCTTGAAAACATTTTTAATTAAGTGGCAACACATTTGTTTGAGTCTCTTGTGTTGGAAGAATATGTCTGCTTCTTACACAGATTGGAGCTTGCCATACTCACTCTACAGAAGACAGAGCCAAAGGTGTCGATAGTCTATGATCTCCTGCACCTCATCTGGAAGACCTACCACTACAGTGGAAAATCTAAACGAGAGCTCTGTGCTCTTGGACAGGAGCTTGGAGTGGATGTCCACAATCCCAGCAGTGTCAAGGTGTTGTATTTAATACTTATCTGGAATGTTGTTTTGTTATGGACATGATTCAGATGTTTTACCCTGTAAAACACTTAATAATAATAATTATTATTAAGGGAACTCGGTGGATCCCCCACATTCACCGGGCGCTGAAGGTATTCCTGCAGTATGGAGGGGAAGGACCTTGCCAGTGATCCTGATCAATACTCTGTGGTTCTCCAACATATGGAGCATCTGGCAGCCTCACAGTCCACTTCTGTGGAAGTGCAAGGACGGGCCAAAAAGGTCAGTTTTCTTGTGTTGACCACTATGAATAAATAAACTAAAGTTAGGCTTTAAAGAATAGGTTAAAAACGCAAACACTACTGTCATCAAGTTGTTAGATGGTTAAGTTTATTTTCAACAGCTAACCATTTTTTATCGTATCCATTTACTCAACTACTCAACAGATAAAGAAGGAAATGGAGACTACACTTTTCTGTGTATTCTGCCACTTTCTCTGTGACCTGTTTGGCCTGCTAGCCAGCCTCAGCCTCACACTGCAGAGGAACAGTTTAATCCTCCCCACAGCCACTTCAGAAATAAGAAAAACGTTAACCAAGCTTCAGGCACTCAAGACACAGCCAAAGGAAGGTGGCTTGTTTGAGAGAATCCTGGCCACATTCGCACAGCAGCAGGGAAATGAGATGAGATTCCAGGTTAGTTTAGGATAAGTCAGTGTTTGTGATGTCAGGGTTTAACATTGATCATCTTGAGGATTATGCAGGGTTGAGAGAGTTTGAGGATGAAATACTGCTATGGTCACAACCAAGATTTTGTGTGTGTGTGTGTGTGTCTTTTGAAGGGAATGACCCTGAAGGGGAACATGAACGGCCTCACACATCCACAGCTGAAGCGACATGTGGATGCTGCCATTGACATCAGCATGGATGCTATCAAAGCGAGGTATGGGCAACAAACACTAAAGGAGCTCTGTGCTCTCTTTTGTTTTTAAAAGCATCACACCAAGGTAAATCACAAATCGATTGTGTTGACATCGCAATAAATCTTCTTTTTTAGGTTTGGTAGTTTGGTGTCAGATGAGGGCGTCAAGTCTACGCTGGACTCTTTCAAAGTCTTCAACCCTGATGCCTGGCCAAAAGACCAAGCCAGCCTACTCACTTATGGAAATGAGAGCGTTGCAGATCTGGCAAGGCATTTCCATGAGCCTCTGACAGGGTAAGAATGCATTTTAAGACATTGCATTGACAGACGTGAGACACTAGTTGCATATGTGCTAACCCAATTGCTCTCTTCTATCCTTCAGAGCGGGGTGTGATATTCCTGCCCTGCAACAGGAATGGGAAGGGCTGAAAGTACTCGTAAGCGAGAACTTCAGCGACAAAAGCTATGCTGAGCTGTGGGAGGTTCTCCTCACAAAGGACCCCTATAAGAAAGACTACCAAGTAAGGCAAAGTAGATCCAGATAGCCCTACACTTAAACACATTCATGTTTATTGTATGTATGTTGTTTTTGAATAGTGAGAGGTGAGGGTTAAAAATTAATTAAAAATGAAAATTGTTCTCCCCTTAGAACATACTGGAACTGGTCCAAATTATGTTGGTGCTCCCAATCTCGGCTGCCCAATGTGAGAGGGGGTTTTCAGCCCAGAACCGCATTAAAAGTGCAACCAGAAGTAGGCTGGCCGTTTCTACCACAGAAGACCTAATGCGAATCAGTTTGGAGGGGCCTCCGCTTGAGCAGTTTGATCCAAGTCCAGCGGTTGAAAGATGGCTTGATAGCTCTAAGCGGGCCAGGCGACCAGATTATCAAGACTGCTGGACCACAGACATTCTTTGCATTTAATTGCTCAGAATTTATGAATTTTATATGAAAGCCTGGGCTTAATTCTTTATTTATTCATGAATCATTTATTAATAAATGAATATTCTTACTTCCCCTTTACATTGTGTGAGTCTCCATTTTTATTACGGCCAAGAGCCGGTTATGATAATTCTGATATGTTATGATTATGATAATTTGTTGTCGTCATACGAAAATTGCGCAATTTTCATTGTGCTACTGAAATTCTTGGTGTGCTACTAAATGTTTTGACATGGTAGCACAGTGCTACCTGGGAAAAGGTAAGCGTCAAACCCTGCCGTGACCACATCACTCCTGTCCTCCACTCTCTCCACTGGCTCCCCATTAAAGAACGTATACAATTCAAAGTCCTCATCCTCACATACAAAGCCCTCCATAGCCTGGCCCCCCCTTACCTGACTGACCTCCTTCTCCCCCACCGCCCTACCCGTACCCTCCGATCCTCATCCATTGTTCCCCTCACTGTCCCACCCTCAAAACTCAAAGGCTTCGGTCACCGTGCCTTTTCACGAGCCGCACCCCGCCTCTGGAACTCTCTCCCTCAACCACTCAGAGACTCACCCTCACTCCTCACTTTTAAATCCCACCTCAAAACCTACCTGTTCTCCCATGCCTACAGCCTCCCCTACCCCTAGCCATCTCCCCCATCCCTGCCACCCCCGCCCCCCCTGGACATGCATACAAGTTACAACCTCCCCTACCCCTAACCATCTCCCCTAACCCTGCCACCCCCCTCCCCCCATGGACATGCATACAACCTCCCCTTCCCCGTTCGTTAACTCTGTGTTCTATGTGCTCATGTTATCTGTTGCTTGTTGTTTCTGTGTTTTCCGTTTTTCCCATATTGTCAGCGTCTTTGAGCCTCGGAAAAGCGCTATATAAATCTAATGAATTATTATTATTATTATTACTTACATTTCTGCGTTTTCACCAATGTGGAGATACCGGCGCTGCTCCAAACGGCCCTGTCGGACGTCTTATCATCCAGAAATCACATCTCATTCCTACAAGCGAGCTGCCTCGACGGACTAGAAAGAAAGTTGTTATCAACACGGTGTCGTCTTTTGATGACGTCATCAACGGGTCCTTCCGGAGCTGTGTTCTGGAACTCCGCCCACTTAGTTCGGGTGAGTTCCTTCTAAATAAAAGCGCCCACGTTAAACTTGTTTAAGCATTTAGAAATAATACTACATATGGATGAAGTCACCCAAATTATATGCTACTACATCTGGAAATAAACATGTCAATACAGATGTAATCCTACTCTATGACTCTATTATTTGTGCTTTGAAGGGTTTATAATTCTTCTAATATCCAGACTGCTGCACTGCATAGGGGACATAATGGATTGTAAACCTATAATCTTCCAAGGCTAAACATGGTTGTAGTAATCATGTTAGAATATGTGTTAGAATACTTCATATGACACCCCTCAAGTTTGAAAATCACTTGACTCATATTCTAGAAGTGTTTCTGAGTACTGAGTAATATGAATCAAGTGTTTATGAATGAATGGTCTTTATTGTCATTGCTATAGTACAGGTACCAAACAACGACATTTAGGAGGGGTGGCTCCCCTGGTGCTAGGAAAGAAAAAAAACACACAAAAAAAACACAAGAAGGGAAGGAGCTGGTTTACATAAATAAAGGCTATGTACACTATCCACTATACTATACTGTACAGATAGACGACTAGGGTTGTCATATTGCACATAGTGTTATTGCACATTCATTTGAAGTGTCGCAGTTTGCAGGCTAGAAATGTACATATTTGTGCCTCAGCACTACACCTGATTTTTTCAGTCCAGCAGCTGCCATCAATCCGTCCAGACTGTCCAGGGCCCAGAACCTAGGTCTTTGCTGTGTTCAGGGCCTGGATGGCCCTGGGGTAGAAGCTGTGCTTCAGTCTGTTTGTCCTTGCGTCCATGGTCCTTTATGAAGTGGATATGAATCAAGTCAATATGAATCAAGTCAATATGAATCAAGTGGATATGAATCAAGTCAATATGAATCAAGTGTTTATGAATCAAGTGTTTATGAATCAAGTCAATATGAATCAAGTCAATATGAATCAAGTGGATATGAATCAAGTCAATATGATTCAAGTGGATATGAATCAAGTCAATATGATTCAAGTGGATATGAATCAAGTCAATATGAATCAAGTGGATATGAATCAAGTGGATATGAATCAAGTCAATATGAATCAAGTGGATATGAATCAAGTGGATATGAATCAAGTCAATATGAATCAAGTGGATATGAATCAAGTAGATATGAATCAAGTCAATATGAATCAAGTGGATATGAATCAAGTGGATATGAATCAAGTCAATATGAATCAAGTGGATATGAATCAAGTCAATATGAATCAAGTGGATATGAATCAAGTGGATATGAATCAATTGAATATGAATCAAGTGGATATGAATCAAGTCAATATGAATCAAGTGGATATGAATCAAGTGGACATGAATCAAGTGAGTTTCAACCTTGAGGGGTGTGATACAAAGTATTCTTGGTCCTTTCCTGCGTCCCAACAGTTAAAAGTGCCACCTCTAGATTGCATAGGGAACCCATAATGGACTGTACACCAACATATTTCCAAGGCTATAAACATGATTACTACCACTGTACTCAGCAACACTTGTAGAATATGGATCAAGTGAGTTTCAGCCATGAGGGGTGACACACAGCTGTGTCTTGTCATGTCAATTCTACTAATTAACCACTAATAAAGACACACGTGAGTTGCTAGGCTCACAAGAATTGACCCCTAAGGACACACAATGTGATGAAACTAAGTCTCCTCAGGTTATTAACACTAGAACAGCCATGAGGGGTCATGACCCCCCTGTGAGGAAAGAAACATGTGATATCTTTGCACTTTGATCACATTTCAGGACCCTCCTTTCATGACTTGTCCGAGATATGTGCGTTCTACCAGCCAGTATCCTTACATTTTCAAAATCACATCAGGATAAGCTAGTATAAAGCTATTTTGCAGTTTTTCTGTGTAGGAGGCAGGCTAGTTTACAAGCGGCCAACTAGTGGTGGTTGTGTGAAAGTAGCAGGTTAGCATTGTAAAGAGGGTTAGGGTTAGGGTTAGGGTTAGGGTTAGGGTTAGGTTAGCATTGTAAAGAGGGGGTCATTTAGGAGGTAAAAAGGCATGGCTGTTCTAGAAGCTGGTAGAGGAGCAAGAGAAGCGAGACCCAAAGCAAAGCTCTGGCTCAGTTCTGAGTCGGGCTGAGGGGTCACTTCCCCAGCAGACAGCATCTGGTACTAATAACACAACAAGGAAGACAACAGGTTAGCACTTCTGGACATTTGGGATTTGATTTGATTTGTATTTGTCCCAAACACAATAAACATATCAAAACATAACAACATGTCTGTCTCTAAGCTATGTATCTGTGTATTTTTTCAGTTTTTTTGTGCCATCCCACCGTTTTGCTCCATGATTTTGTTTGTGGTTGCTCTTATCTTATTGACATAAAGCAGTGACAAGTGAATGCAGGAGTATAAAAGGTTCAAACAACATCACTTTATTACCACACAACACACGTGTCAAATATGTCACCTAATGGCTAGATATTTGGGGAATTGTAGTCCTAGATTTAGTGGACTACAAAAACACGTACACAGCTGAACTGAACAGAAATACAAACATAACACTGAGACTACAAACTATGAGTAAGAGTAAGTTATGTTAAAACTATTGTTTGTTACATTGAGGCTCTTCAACCTTTAAACTTTCATAACATCAAAAATAAGAAAATCACATCATTAAACAATCTGTACACGCAGGCTAGAGGCCAGTCTAACAAATGTGGGGGAGGAACAGTGTTGGAGTACGTCCAGGCGTATGTCCAGAAAATAAGCTGTTCTAATAGAAAACTGAGAAGTGATAGGATCTATATCTTAAGAACATATCTGAGAGTGGTGTCCTGGGGTAGGAGTCAAACCCAAACCCAACTGAAGGTACAGCAAGAAAAGGTCAAATCTCTGGACCGTTACAATGTAGCTGATGGATCTCCCTATCTCTCTATTAGTGAGTGTAGCTGATGGATCTCCCTATCTCTCTATTAGTGAGTGTAGCTGATGGATCTCCCTGTCTCTCTATTAGTGAGTGTAGCTGATGGATCTCCCTGTCTCTCTATTAGTGAGTGTAGCTGATGGATCTCCCTGTCTCTCTATTAGTGAGTGTAGCTGATGGATCTCCCTGTCTCTCTATTAGTGAGTGTAGCTGATGGATCTCCCTGTCTCTCTATTAGTGAGTGTAGCTGATGGATCTCCCTATCTCTCTATTAGTGAGTGTAGCTGATGGATCTCCCTGTCTCTCTATTAGTGCCGTGTTGCAACAGTACAGGTACACACGTTGATTTCATTGAGTACGCGTTAGTATTTTTCGCACAACAGTGACTGAAATTCACTTTCTCTCCAGCAGGGGGCGTCAGCAGCACTGGAAGCAACCATCCCTCTCATATCTACAGCAGTCACAGAACAGCAACAACAACAAAAAAGGACCGTTTTCATTGCAGTTTAAACCTCAACACCGTTTGTTTGTTTTATAAAAAATTCTTTATTAGGATAATAAGATTAATCTTATCGTCGTCGCGATGGCGTCCTCTGTGGACCCTTAAGATGTGCCATCTCGTTTTAGAGAGGGTCCCAACATATATCACAATCATAACAAGAGTGTCAAAATAATAAAGAGTACAATTATGACAAAGACAAGAGACCAACAACAACAACAACAACATTACTTAATGAAAAACATTGAAAACATTACAACCACAACATGCCCAAAGTGGCCAATAATTATAAACTAAGGGAAGGTGGATCTACATCTATACTTTAGACAGCTGAATATAAAATATTAAGTGACAACTTCAGAGATAACAAGAACAATCAGTCACAAAGTACGAAGTCAGTGCATGCTTAAATCTACCAACAGATGTGATGGATCTAATGTTAACTGGTAAATTATTCCAATCAGCTGGGGCTTTAAAGTTAAAGGCTCTTTTGCCAATTATTTTCTTACCTTGAGGAAATGGAACTGAGAGGAGTGCCTCGACTGGTAATTTGATGTTAAAGGAACAAGATACTGTTTTAAATAGGGGGGATCATTTAGATGAATACATTTAAATATAAATTGAAGCCTGTGTCTTCTTACATACGGAGATGGGAATTTAAGTGTCTTAGATGTCGTTAGATCCCACAAAAAAGGTGGTGGAATCGCCTCTTTCTTCCGAGACAGTTTTAACTGCAAACAGACATCCTTCTGGGAATTTCTATCATTTGAATATCTTTCAGTTGTTTTTAAATGTTCCACTCGAATTCTTTTTATAATTTTATACAGACCACCCCAATACTCTACTAGCTTCTTTAATCAAATCAAATCAAATCAAATTTTATTTGTATAGCGCATTTCTTACAAGATGCAACTCAATGCGCTTCACACAATGAAAATGTTCAGTCAATCAGTCAATCAATCAATCAATGCTGACAGAGCCGCGAGCAGGCAAAAGTAAAAACCTGTACACTATGTAGCCAGGAAAAATTCCCTTGCAGCCCTCTACCAATAGAGCGACTACTAGCCAGTTTGCCTACCAGTACCCAGCGGTGGGCTCCCACACACCCCCCCAGGGAGCCCCCGCCGCCCCACGCACCCAGCCCGCCCCACCACCAACACACCCGGCCCAGCCAAGCAAGCACAGACCCAAGGGGCCCCGCACAAGGACGGCCAAGCAGGTGCCCGGCGGCGGAACAGACCAGGCACACGGGGAAGCCGGGGGGCCCCAAGGGGAGGCCAAGGACCACCGGCACAAAGCAAGCAAGCAAGGGCAAAAACCTGTACACCATGTATCCAGGAAAAATTCCTTGCATATTATCGGCGTACACACTGTCCATACATTTTGTGTTATATCTGCATCGTTCTGCATCCAGCATGGTCACAGGTCCTGCCAAAAGAGAATCTTAAGCACAGTTATGATGCAACAACACAATAAAGACAATAAAGATGACAGCAATACAACCTGATGGTGGTCCTGGTACACCCTTGTACCGGTTCCAATACTGCTCCTGTCAACACAAATCTCAAAACACGAGTATGGTGTAATGGCCTAGTGATCCTTGTTCTATAATGTCCAATGTCTCCCTTAGTATCAAAAGGCGACATTGAATAAGTAGGTTTTGAGGTCACGCTTAAAAATGTCCTGAGTTTTAGACAACCTCAGGCCCTCAGGTAGGGTGTTCCACAATCTAGGAGCATATATGCTAAAAGCTGATCCTCCAAATCTTGTTTTTGTCCTAGCCTCTGGCACTATTAAAAGTTCCGTGCCACTAGACCGTAGGGGTCTAGCTGGTGTGTATCTTATGAGCATGTCCACCATGTAATTGGGTGCATCACAGTGGAGTGATTTTTAGACTAGTAAAAGGATCTTAAAGTCTATTCTATGACTGACAGGGAGCCAGTGTAGTGATCTCAAGACAGGTGTAATGTGCGCTCTTCGTTTGGTCCTAGTAAGGACACGAGCAGCAGCATTTTGAACCATTTGTAGTCTATTAATCATTTTTTTGGGGAGACCTGTCAGGAGAGCATTACAGTAATCTAGCCTACTAGTAACAAACGCATGCATTAATTTTTCAGTGTCTGCCTGGGAGAGAAATGATTGTACCTTAGTGATGTTTCTTAGATGGTAGAAGGATGTTTTAATAGTATTATTAATATGAGTTTCAAAATTTAGATCTGGGTCAATTATGACACCAAAGGCCGGTTTCGCAGACAAGGCTTAAGCCTAATCCTAGACTAAAAAGCATATTCAATGGAGATTTTCATGGAAAGTGTGGTTTAGTCCAGGACTAGGCTTAAGCCTTGTCTGTGAAACCCGCCCCAAGATTCCTAGCCTGACACTTAGTGTTAAGAGCTAGTGTTTTCAAGTGTGCAGATAATTTCTCTCTCCCAGTTTTCTCGCCAATGATCAATACCTCAGTTTTTTCTTGATTGAGTTGGAGAAAGTTTTGTGTCATCCAAATATTAATATCGGCAATACAATCTATCAGGTGGTCGATCATCTTGTAGTCGTTGGGAGTTACTGAGATATAAAGCTGAGTGTCGTCAGCATAGCTGTGGTAGTTAACGCTATGCTTCTTGATAACAGAACTGAGGGGTAGCATGTATAGGCTAAAAAGCAACGGTCCTAAAATGGACCCCTGGGGAACTCCACAGATTGTTCTATAATTTTTTGACTTATGGTCACCAAGGGCTACAAAGTAGTCTCGGTCAGTCAGGTAAGTCCTGAACCAGTTTAAGACCGGACCTGAGAGGCCAACCCAGTTTTCAAGTCTCTCAATAAGTATGGAATGGTCTACCCGTATCAAAGGCTGCACTTAAGTCTAAGAGTACAAGAATCGAGAGTTTTTTCGAGTCTGCATTTATCCTAAGGTCATTAGTTACCTTAAGCAAAGCGGTTTCTGTGCTGTGGTATGATCGGAAACCTGACTGAAGTGGGTCATACCTATTATTTAAGACTAAAAATTCATGAAGCTGTCTATACGCTGCCTTTTCTCAAATGTTGCTTAGAAAAGTGAGATTGGATATTGGTCTACAGTTTTTTGGATCAGAAGGATCTAGGTTACTTTTCTTCAGGGTGGGTCTAACCAGGGCAGTTTTAAGCGCCGCTGGAAATATCCCTTTAAGTAGGGAGTGATTTACAATGCCTAGTATGTCATCAGACACAGATTCAAAAATGTCCTTAAAAAAGGTGGTAGGAATAGGGTCAAGAGGACACGTAGACGGTTTAAGCTGTGACACAATTTTACCTAATGTTTCCGTACTAATCATGGTGAACATGCTCATAGTCATGTTCTGTGGTGGCGGATCTGTAGTGTTACACAAACCTAGTCTTTCCTGAGTAATACACATTCTAATATTTGTTATCTTATCCCTGAAGTGGGCTGCAAATTCCTCGCATTTGGTGACAGAGGCTGCGCCGTCTAGAGTTCTAGGAGCAGGGTTTACAAGGCAATCAATTGTCGAGAACAAGACCCTGGGGTTATTCTTGTTTGTAGATATTATATTTGAGAAGTGATTTTTTCTAGCATTTCGCATTGCCAAGTTAAAGGCAGATAGATGTTCTTTAAAAATATTCTGATCAATCTGTAATTTGCTCTTTCTCCATCTGCGCTCAGCTTTCCTACATGTTCTCTTTAGGAGATTTATTTCACTGTTTCGCCATGGTGCTCTCCTCTTGGCTCCAACCTTTTTTAGTTTGGTAGGAGCCAGGGAGTCTAGGGCCATTTTTACTTTATTGTTAAAGGTAATTACTAAGTCGTTTTCACATAACGTGGGAGCTGTGTGATTACTGTTCATCAAAGCTTTGAAATTCTCAGCCACTGCAGGGGTAAGATAACGTTTTTTAACAACACGTTCAGCATTGCTTTCAGCTTTACATGTGACAATGGTAAAGAAAATACAGAAATGGTCAGAGAGGGCCAGGTCGCTGATACCTGATATTGAGACCTCAAGACCCTTTGTAATCACAAGATCAAGGGTATGGCCATGATTGTGAGTGGGTTCATTGACATGTTGGATAAAATCCATAGATTTCAAGAGGTCAATAAAATCCCTAGCCCTCAAGTCAGCCTCATTATCAACATGAAAGTTAAAATCACCAGTGATAATAATCCTATCATAGTTGGGATGGATAATGGATAGGAACTCAGAGAAGTCAGGTAGGAAGGTAGGGGCTGGTTTCGGCGGCCTGTATACAGTTACCGTTAGAATAGGTGGTTGGCATGCCATAACTGTGGCATGATATTCAAAAGAGGAGAATATATCAAAGGATATGCTCCTGCAGTTTAGGTTATTTGAAGCTATGGTAGCTGTTCCTCCCCCCTTTTTTCCATTTCTGATTGATTGGAAAAAACTGTAGTTGGGGGGAGATGCCTCAATAAGGGCTGCTGCTCCATTTGTATCTAGCCAGGTTTCTGTGAGTAGCATACAGTCGAGTTTTCTATCACAAATGAGCTCATTTATGATAAATGTTTTTTTGTTCGATAGGGACCTGATATTCAAAGTTGCCATGGAGATGTCATTTTGACACTGGGACTGACTCGAGGGAATACTTAATGAAATGGGTAATACATTTCTCAAATTTGCGCCATGTATTACCTTATTTGTGGTGGTGGGAGTCCGATGGGAGACAATAGTCTGGATGGCATGTTTGGTGTTAGAGGAATGGATCGGACTCATCCCACATCAGCGTTGACAGGGCACCGGCCAGGTCCAGGGCTGGGCAGCGAGGTCCATGGACATGGACAGCAGGCGGGCACCATACCTGTTTGGGTGAAACCTATCTCTCGCAAACAGCTCACTACGGTTAAAGAACGTGGTGAAATTGTCTATAAATGGGATTTGCATACGACAGCAGTATCCCTGTAGCCAAAGGTGAAGACTTCGAATTCTACTGTATTTGGTGTCGCCATACCTGGGACTCGGGAAGGGGCCCGAGATGATGCAGGTCTTACCTGTGCCCTTGACGGTGGTGATGAGGGCTCGGAAGTCGTCCTTCAGCTCCTCCGACCTCTCCCGTCCGATGTCGTTGGCACCCACGTGGATGATGACGGAGGTGGCCTGGGGGGCATCTTCCACCAGCATCGGGACGATCTCGGCGACGTCCCTCACCGTGGCACCTGGGATGCAGTGGGTTCTGGCCTTCGGGACTGCAACATGGCGGACCATGGACGAGCCTATTACAAGCACAGAGGGGGGGGGGGGGGGGGGGAGAAGAGCGGGTGCGGGGGGGGGGGAGGAGACACGAACTGTAGTTTCCTCTGCTGGCGGCGTGATGGACCTGTAGGGGGCACAGGGTGGGAGAGGGGGAGAGAGAGAGGGAGGGGGGGGGGGTGGTGGTGCAGGCCCTGGCTCTCTTCGGCTTCGGTGTGGACTGGTGGCTCTGCAGCGCCTCGTAGCTGTTCCGCAGCAGGAGGGCCTCATGGGGGTTGGTGCCAGGGGAGTTGATGGTACGACTCCTCTTCCTGACGGTGGTCCAAGTCCCTGGTGATGTAGGGACAGAGTGAGTTTCACCTGGGATTGGGCTTAGAGGTGGAGGTGGAGGCTTTGATGTTGTGGTTTGTGTGCTTTCTATGTCTGTAATTATTGTTTTATGTAATGTGTCATAAAGTGAACTAAGATGCGACTCCCCTTGTCTGATCTGGTGGGGAGTTGAGATTCGTCCCTTCATCTCCTCAACCTGGTAGCTAAGCTCCAGGCAGCGCTGGCAGGCCATGAAAGAGAAAAGTGGTGTTATTTGCAGAGAGAGAGAAAAACTATTTGATTATGGAAAAACTATTTGATTATGGTGAGCTAGGAGTATTACAGAAATATGTGATATAAGAATATATAAGGTTGTTAGTAGTTCGGGGAGGTATCCCGATAGAAAAAAGCCAGTTTAAAAAGTGTAAAGGTGGCTAGCTGGTTAGCCGCGGTAGCTAACTAATAACGCTGGTAATCCCGACTCAGCCTCCCGGCGTCGGATTCAGAGGAACGAGGTCCCGATGTTATATGGGATAGGAAAGCTATTAATTTACAAAAAATGCTTTCTCAATAGAGTTCAGTATAGATAGCAATTTTTAAGATTCTAGCGCTGTCGAACTGCAACAGCAAAAACAAACACTCACTTAATGAACTTACAGAGCTTCTCTCCATCATTACTACTGAATTTAATGGTCTGATCATTGCTGGTGATTTCAATATTCATGTAGATAACTCAGAGGACAACAAAGCCAAAGAACTCTCTGTTCTGTTAGATGTTTTTGAACTTCAACAACATGTGAACCTCCCTACTCATAATCGAGGTCACACTCTGGACCTTATCATCACCAAAGGCCTAGATATTTCAAATGTTGTTGTAACTGACATTGCCCTGTCTTACCATTGTTGCATATTCTTTGACGTATCTATCTTTCCTGTTATTCAAACTATGTCTAAAACTATTTCCAAACTATATCAATGAAAAGACCAGTGCACTGTTCACACAGGCCTTTTCCCTAGCGCCCCCCCCCCCCCCAAACTTCTATTCCAACCTCAGTAAATGACCTTCTACACGATTTCAACTTAAAAATCACAAAAACCATTGATGATATTGCACCCATTAGATCCAAATGCATCTCTGGTAAGCAAAAAGCTCCCTGGAGAACTGCCCCATCCGTAAAGACCCAAAAAAGAGAATGTTGTAAAGCAGAGCGCAGATGGAGAAAAACAAACCTTCAAGTCCACTATGATATCTATAAAGAGAATCTTCAAAACTATAACTTAGAAATAAGAAGTGCCAGGCAATCATTTTTATCTAAGATCATAAACAATAACATCAATAATGCCCTGATCCTTTTCAGAACTGTTGACAGACTAACAAATCCCCCAACACCCATTGCTCAGGAATTTCACTCGACTAGTAAATGCAATGAGCTTGCATCCTTTTTTAACAATAAAATAGAAACCATTAGACAAGGCATTAGGTCTTCTGTGTCAGGCATGAAAAACATGTCCCCATTAACAACCCCAAATAGGGCGGACATAACAACCATGTCACAATTGAACACCATTGATTACAAGACCCTAGATAAAATCATGTCTTAAACCATCCACCTGTGCCCTTGATGTCCTGCCAACAAGCTTTTTTAAAAACATATTTAGCTGCATGGCAGGCGAACTAATACAAATAATTAACACCTCCCTTTCATCAGGAATCTTCCCTGAAGCCCTGAAAACTGCAGTTATTAAGCCTCTACTAAAAAAGAACGGCCTAGACCCATTTGTACTAAACAACTACAGACCCATATCAAACCTTCCCTGTACAGGAACAATTATTGAAATGGTTGCCCACGAACAACTTAGCAATTATTTGACCCTAAATGATCTCTTTGATGACTTTCAATCAGGCTACATAGCACTGAAACGGCCCTTATTAAGGTCCTTAATGACATTCGTGTAAACACAGACTCCGGAAAAATCTCAGTTTTGGTACTACTAGATCTTAGTGCTGCCTTTGACACTGTAGACCATGACATTCTAATAGATAGACTAAAAACCTGGGTAGGACTTTCGGGCACTGCCCTAAACTGGTTTAGATCCTACCTACAGGACAGAAGCTACTATGTCTCCATTGGCAACTTTGTATCTGACCAAATTAAAATGACATGTGGGGTTCCCCAAGGGTCAATCCTTGGCCCCCTTCTATTCAATCTCTACATGCTTCCATTGGGACACATCATAAAAAAGAACAAAATTGCCTACCACAACTATGCGGATGACACTCAAATCTACATAGCCCTCTCACCGAACGACTATAGTCCCATTGACAATCACTGTAATTGCATTGAGCAAATAAACTCCTGGATGACACAAAACTTCCTCCAACTAAACAAGGACAAAACAGAGATAATTGTATTCGGTGCACCTGACAAAAGATCGAAAGTCAGTGCAAAACTTGATTCTCTCTCTCTTCACGCTAAAAAACAGGTCAGAAATCTTGGTGTAATTCTAGACTCCGATCTAAACTTCAACAGCCACATACATTCGATAACTAAATCAGCCTACTATCACCTGAAAAACATAACAAGAATGAGAGGTTTCATGTCCAAGCAAGACCTTGAAAAACTCATCCATGCATTTGTTTCGAGTAGACTTGATTATTGTAATGGTCTACTCTAAAATAGCTAAAAAGCAAAAATGCAATACTGTTTTCTTATTTTAACGTATAAAAGTAGCAAAGACCATACATTTGCATTGACCGCAAGTCAAACTTCTAACAATTCTACCACCCAGAAATTGGGTCGACAGGTGGGGGCGGAACGTTTTAACGGTCTAGATATCATCACAAAACATGGTACCTGGAAAATCAAGAGGTGGTATGGAAAATTATTTCAAGGCAAGCGTGGCAACCCTGTATTAGTGATATTATTAATGTCTAGCTAGCTAGCCTGCCCTGTACTCACTGTGATATTAATGTGGAACATAGAAAGGAAGTGGGATGACCTTACTTTGCCTTTGTAGAATCCAATTGATAAATCTTCAAGCCTTAAGTTCAAGCCCTCAAACATGTGTATGAAGCATATGCATCTCTGTAACTGATGTGGCTATTGGAACTTGTATTCCACTCAGATGGGCAACGTCAGTCACTTTTGAAGTTCAAACAGCCTCACAGTCATCCATGAACTCATAGGGGACAAGTCATTCTATAATAATAATAATAATAATATATAAATATAAAATACGTAATTTCACATTCTCTTTCCTTGTTCAGAAATGGCAAATAAAAAGAAGAAGAGTCAGGGAGGTCAGGGAGTCTTTAATTTTGACGAAGCTTGGAGGTTGGAAAATCAGTCGGACGATGAGGAGATCACCTTAACCAAAGCCATGAATGCAGCCAGCCTGGAGGACCAACTCAGTGGTATGTGTGTGTGTGTGTGTGTGTGTGTGTGTGTGTGTGTGTGTATGTGTGTGTGTGTGTGTGTGTGTGTGTGCGCTGAGTAGAGATCAACGTGGGTCTTGTGCGTAAATTACCAGAGAGTCTTGAATTACAGATTTGCACATAAAAAATTTGCCTTGACAAGTAAAAGTCTATGGGCTTGACGGCCTGACTGTATTCATAGGATTGTTGTAACTGTATAGGTTACATGATTAACTTTATAGGTTACAGGATTAACTTTATAGGTTACATGATTGATTAATATGTTACATGATTGACAATTAAAAGAGATTGATTAATATATGTTACATAACATAACGAAGTACATTTCTGTTGTATTGGCTAAGAATAGGTAGAACTGCAGGTCCCAGAAGGCCTTGCGGCAAGACGTCATGGAAGTTGACAGTTTAGTTTGTTGGTTTTGAGAAATGCAAATTGTAACGTCCAGAATTAAAGTGAATATCCAATAGCTCTTTTATTGTTTGAAAGTGATCAAAAGTGTAGGCCAACATATTTTTTATATAAAGAAACTTTCGCTTTACAACCCGACGTCCTAGCCATCATTTTTTAAGGTAGAAATACTACAAGGATATGGCTTTTTCCCACGTTGCACCTGTTGTCATGACAACTAATGCTTCAATCATAATGTCGCGCAATATCAACAGTCAGTCACTTTTGAAGTTCAAACAGCCTCACAGTCATCCATGAACTCATAGGGGACAAGTAATTATATAATAATAATATATATCTAAAATACGTAATTTCACATTCTCTTCCTTGTTTTTCATATTGTAGCCATCAGCAGGAGGACTGGGAGGAAGCATGAGGATAGAGGGGACAGACCTGTAACTGTAAGTGTAACCATCACCATTAGCACACGTCCCTGCAGTTATATCAGTTTTGTGTAACCATGTAGCCATGAATGATGCCACACCTCCTCTGTTCTGCTCCTGCAGCAGGTCTGCTCGGGTGACGAGGCCACCAATGTCTCTGTGGCCACGGTTGCCCCCATCATGGCCGCCCCCGAGGACAACCAGGTCCAGGGAGCAGCCCCCCTCCTAGAGGTCCAGGCTGAACCCGAGGCCACCTCTGCCTCTATGGCCATGGCTGCCCCCGCGGACAACCAGCCCAAGGCTTCATATGCCAATGTGGCCCAGGTAGGCATCCCGCAGGTAGAGGCACTCCAGAGAGAAGCCAGCCAGGCCAAGAGAGCAGTAGTAGCCCAGGCCCGAAGAGCTGCCCACACAGCAGCCCAGAAAGCAGCCCGTACCCAGAGAGAGGCCCAGAGTCCCACAGCAGTCAACTGGGCCCAGGGTGAAGCCGAGAGAGCAGTCCGACAGGCCCAGAGAGCAGACAAGATACTGGCCCAGGCCCAGACAGCAGCCCAGGCCCTGACAGCAGCCCCACAGGACCAGAGAGCAGCCCAGGACCTGAGAGAAGCCCAGGACCAGATAGTAGTCCAGGCCCTGAGAGCAGCCCAGACAGCAGACGAGAGAGCAGCCCGTACCCGGAGAGAAGCCCAGAGTCCCAAAGCAGACCCATGGACCCAGAGGGAAGCCAAGAAAGCAGCCCGATGGGCCGAGAAAACAGCCCAGGACCTGAGAGCAGCCCGACAGAATGAATGAATGAATGAATGAATGAATGAATGAATGGACTTTATTGTCATTGCTACAGTACAGGTACCAAACAACGACATTTAGGAGGGGTGGCTCCCCTGGTGTTAGGAAAAAAAAAAAAAAACACTTTAAAAAAAAAAATCACAAGAAGGGAAGGAGCTGGTTTACATAAATAAAGGCTATGTACACTATCCACTATACTATACTGTACAGATAGACGACTAGGGTTGTCATATTGCACAATAGTATTATTTCACATTTATTTAAAGTGTCGCAGTTTGCAGGCTTGAAATGTTCATGTTTGTGCCTCAGCACTACACCTGATTTTTTCAGGCCCAGAAAGCAGTCGAGAGACTGGCCCAGGCCCAGACAGCAGCCCCACAGGGAGCAGCCCCACAGGTCCAGAGAGCAGCCCCCCAGGGAGCAGCCCAGAGCGCAGCCCCACAGGTCCAGAGCGCAGCCCAGGCTTCATATGCTTCTGTGGAGAAGGTAAGACCCACCCCATGTCAGGAGACATGTGCAATATACAGTAGTACAAAGGTAGTAATGTACATCAGTAGTGCAAAGGTTATAGAGTGATCACATTAACCAGGGATGAGCAGCCATTATTAAGTATTGTCATTGTCATCATAGTGTAGGCATTTTCCATTGTCATATCTATAGTATCCTAAGGTGGGGGGGGGGTACTGAGAGTCATAGTCAAGTGTGTGTGTGTGTGTGTGTGTGTGTGTGTGCGAGGGGGGGCAATAGTTCAGTGGGGTATGTGGAGGGGGGGATTGTTTATCAGAGTGATAGCTCTGTTATCTCCATCTGGGAGTTTCAAAGGACTATGGTACTGTATTTGATAACTGCCCACTCACCCTATTTAGGATTGCTAAAAATAGACAATACACAAAGATGAGGGGAGACAACTGACTGGTTTTATTCTCAGAAAAGACAAGGGACCCCTCTTGCCAAATACATTTGAGATTGCACCTTAAGTGTGTTCACTGTATGTCCACAGGAGTGTAAAGAGGCCCAGGTTGCCCTGCTGTTGGAGGCAAACCAAAGAAAGGCGGAGCAAGCGCTCTACATGGCAGAGAAGGCCCGAGTGGCAGAAGAAAGAAAGGAAGAACAAGGGGTCTGGAAAAGGGAGATGGAGGAAGTCCAGGCCAGGTACATGGCAGCCCAGGCTTCATATGCTTCTGTGGAGAAGGTAAGACCCACCCCATGTCAGGAGACATGTGCAATGTGCAATATACAGTAGTACAAAGGTAGTAATGTACATCAGTAGTGCAAAGGTTATAGAGTGATCACATTAACCAGGGATGAGCAGCCATTATTAAGTATTGTCATTGTCATCATAGTGTAGGCATTTTCCATTGTCTATAGTATCCTAAGGTGGGGGGGGGGGGTACTGAGAGTCATAGTCAAGTGTGTGTGTGTGTGTTTGTGTGCGAGGGGGGGCAATAGTTCAGTGGGGTATGTGGAGGGGTGGATTGTTTATCAGAGTGATAGCTCTGTTATCTCCATCGGGGAGTTTCAAAGGACTATGGTACTGTATTTGATAACTGCCCACTCACCCTATTTAGGATTGCTAAAAATAGACAATACACAAAGATGAGGGGAGACAACTGACTGGTTTTATTCTCAGAAAAGACAAGGGACCCCTCTTGCCAAATACATTTGAGATTGCACCTTAAGTGTGTTCACTGTATGTCCACAGGAGTGTAAAGAGGCCCAGGCTGCCCTGCTGTTGGAGGCGAACCAAAGAAAGGCGGAGCAAGAGCTCTACATGGAATGGAATGGAATGGACTTTATTTGTCATTGCTACAGTACAGGTACCAAACAACGAAATTTAGGAGGGGTGGCTCCCCTGGTGTTAGGAAAGGGATTTTTATTTTTTATTTTTTTTAGAAAAAGCATAAAATCACAAGAAGGTAAGGAGCTGGTTTACATAAATAAAGGCTATGTTCACAATCCACTGTACTATACTGCACAGATAGTCAACTAGGGTTGTCATATTGCACAAAAGTATTTTTTCACGTTATTTTAAAGTGTCACAGTTTGCAGGCTTGAAATGTACATTGCCTCAGCACTAGCTGCCATACAATCCGTCCGGACTGTCCTGGGCCCAGAACTTAGGCCTTTGCTGTGTTCAGGGCCTTGACGGCCCTGTGGTAGAAGCAGTTCTTCAGTCTGTTTGTCTTAGCGGCCGGGGTCCTGTACCTCCTATTCGAGGGCAGCCTGATAAAGTGTACGTGCCCAGGGTGGGTCGGGTCCCTGGAGATCTTGGAGGCCTTCCTGAGACAGCGTGTGTTGTACAACTCTTCCAGAGAGGGGAGGGGGGCGCCGGTGATCTTCTGTGCTGTTCTCACGACTCTCTGTAGCGCGTTTCTCTCCGCTGTTGTGCAGCTGTGGAACCAGTTGCAGATGCCGTAGGTGAGGATGCTCTCCACTGCGCCGTGGTAGAAGGCCACCAGTATCTCCTGCTTGTTGTGTTCTTTCCTGAGGCATCTCAGGGTGTATAGCCGCTGGTGTGCCCTCTTGATGGTGCCTTTTGTGTTGTCCTTCCAGGCCAGGTCATCCCGCATGTGATGTCCCAGGAATCGGAGGGTTGAGACTCTCTCCACGCTCTCTCCGTCGATGAGCAGGGGCTGGATCTCGGACTTTTTCCTCCTGAAGTCTACGATGAATTCCTGGGTCTTTGACTTGTTTAGCAGCAGGTTGTTAACCTTGCACAGCTTGCTCAGTTGCTCTACCTCATCCCTGTACGCCGCCTCGTCCCCCCCCGAGATACATCCCACCACGGTGGTGTCGTCTGCAAACTTTACGATGTAGTTGCTGGGGTGGACGGGGGTGAAGTCGTGGGTGTAGAGGTTGTAGAGGATGGGGCTTAGCACGCAGCCCTGGGGGGACCCAGTGCTGAGGCTGAGGGCTGTGGAGGTGTGGGGGCCCACCCGCACTCTCTGGGGGCGGTCGGTCAGGAAGTCCTTGATCCACGCACATATAGAGTGTGATAGACCCAGGTCTAGTAGTTTGGTCACTAGCCTGTCTGGAAGGATGGTGTTGAAGGCGGAGCTGAAGTCCACGAAGAGCAGTCTCGCGTAGCTGTTTCCCCTCTCCAGGTGGGATAGAGTGGCGTGGAGAGTCGTCGCTATGGCGTCCTCTGTGGACCTGTGGGCTCTGTAGGCGAACTGGTATGGATCCAGGTTGGGCGGGAGGCGTGTGAGTATGTGGGCCCGGACTAGTTTCTCGAAGCACTTCATGATGATTGGTGTGAGTGCCACCGGGCGGTAGTTGTTTAGGCAGCTCACCGTGCTTTTCTTCGGGACTGGGATGATAGTTGAGGTTTTCAGGCAGGGTGGGACGGTGGCCTGGGACAGGGACTGGTTAAAGATGTTGGTGAAAACCCCGGCCAGCTGGTCGGCGCAGTCTCTCAGCACCCGTCCCAGGACGCCATCCGGCCCCGAGACTTTCCTGGGGTCCACCGCCTTCAGTACGCGTCTCACCTCATGCTCTGTGAGGGTGAGGCTGCTGAGAGCTGGAGAGAGTGGTGTTTGTGTTGCGGTTACCTCCGTTCGCCCCTCGTCGAACCGGGCGTAGAAGGTGTTCAGCTTTCCCGCCAGCAGGGGGTCGTCCTCTGCGGCTGTGAGCCTGTTGGCTCTGAAGTTTGTCATCTGCTGAACCCCCTGCCACATCCGCCTGGAGTCGTTGCTCAGGAGGCATTCCTCAATCTTCTCTCTGTGCTCTGCCTTGGCCGCTTTGATGCCGCGCTTTAGGTTGGCCCTGGTGGAGCTGTACAGCGGTGTGCGCTTCCCTGCGAAGAAGGCATTGTCCCTCTCGTTGATCAGTTTTTGGACCTTCCCAGTCATCCATGGCTTCGTGTTGGGGTAGACCCGGACCCGTTTGTCCACGGTGACTGAGTTGGTGCAGTTCACTATGTGGTTCAGAACCGACGACGTGTACTGTTCCAGGTCCTCATGCTCATATTCCTGCCATAGGGTGTCATTTCGGCAGATCTGCAGTGGAGCGGACCCTTCTGGCCAGGTTCTGACAGTCTTAGTGGTGATGGGAGCACTTTTCCCCATTGTAGTGTATGCAGGAATCAGGAGGATTGACACATGGTCAGACATGCCTAGATGAGCTAGCGGACTAGCCTTGTAAGCACGTTTGATGTTGGTGTATACCTTATCCAGTGTTTTTTCTCCTCTCGTTGCACATTTTACATGCTGATAGAACTTGGGTAGTACTGCCTTCAGGTCGACATGATTAAAGTCCCCCGCTATGATGTGAATAGCCTGTGGATCAGTGCTTTGTTGGCTACTAATGACTTCATATAGTCGCGCCAATGCTACTTTGCTGTCTGCGCTAGGCGCTATATACACACATGTAATTAGCACCGCGTTAAACTCCCTAGGGAGGTATGTGGGTCGGCATTTAACAGTCAAGTATTCCAGGTCTGGGGAGCAGTGGCTACTTACAGTTTTCGTGTTTAAGCACCAGCTGTCCTTCGTAGATATAATGAGGGCCGCCTCCGCGGGTCTTCTCACTAAGCTCCGTTCGGTCAGCGCGGTGCAACGTACGTCCCTCCAAGCTAACAGTAGCGTCCCCAATGTTGTCATTTAGCCAGGTTTCGGTCAGAATAATCACACAGCTATCCCCTACGATGTTGTTTTTGGCCACCTGTAGTCTCAGTTCATCCATCTTGTTCGTCAGGGATCTGACGTTAGAGAGGAAAATGCTTGGCAAAGCTGGTTTGTTTGGGCTTCTCCTCAGCCTTGCTAGCAGGCCTCCCCGGCGGCCTCGCCGTTTCCTACGGTCTCGCCGCCGGCGTTTCCGCCTCAGGGAGGGGACTGTGAACCAGGGCTCTCCCGGTAGCCTGGCGATGTCCTTGTCAATTCTGTATTGCTCCAGGAAGTCCGCCGTAACTATCTTGTCGTTTTGCGTGCTTCTAATAAGTCGAGCCTGCTGTAGGTACTATATACATAACTGTTCCCTATAAGTACTAAAAAAAAAGTGAACATACAAATGTTCTTAAAAACACAATGAAACACCAGTGTGGTAGCCCCCCCAGCTGCGGCGACTAAGCGCGCGGCCATCTTGGGTACTGGCAAGAAGGCCCGAGTGGCAGAAGAAAGAAAGGAAGAACAAGGGGTCTGGAAGAGGGAGATGGAGGAAGCCCAGGCCAGGTACATGGCAGAGAAGGCCCGAGTGGCAGAAGAAAGAAAGGAAGAACAAGGGGTCTGGAAGAGGGAGATGGAGGAAGTCAAGGCCAGGTACATGGCAGCCCAGGCTTCATATGCTTCTGTGGAGAAGGTAAGACCCACCCCATGTCAGGAGACATGTGCAATGTGCAATATACAGTAGTACAAAGGTAGTAATGTACATCAGTAGTGCAAAGGTTATAGAGTGATCACATTAACCAGGGATGAGCAGCCATTATTAAGTATTGTCATTGTCATCATAGTGTAGGCATTTTCCATTGTCTATAGTATCCTAAGGTGGGGGGGGGGGGGGGGGTACTGAGAGTAATAGTCAAGTGTGTGTGTGTGCGAGGGGGGGCAATAGTTCAGTGGGGTATGTGGAGGGGGGGATTGTTTATCAGAGTGATAGCTCTGTTATCTCCATCGGGGAGTTTCAAAGGACTATGGTACTGTATTTGATAACTGCCCACTCACCCTATTTAGGATTGCTAAAAATAGACAATACACAAAGATGAGGGGAGACAACTGACTGGTTTTATTCTCAGAAAAGACAAGGGACCCCTCTTGCCAAATACATTTGAGATTGCACCTTAAGTGTGTTCACTGTATGTCCACAGGAGTGTAAAGAGGCCCAGGTTGCCCTGCTGTTGGAGGCAAACCAAAGAAAGGCGGAGCAAGAGCTCTACATGGCAGAGAAGGCCCGAGTGGCAGAAGAAAGAAAGGAAGAACAAGGGGTCTGGAAGAGGGAGATGGAGGAAGCCCAGGCCAGGTACATGGCAGAGAAGGCCCGAGTGGCAGAAGGAAAGGGAGAGCGAAAGATCTTGAAGAGGGAGGCGGAGAAGAGAGAGAACGAGGTGGAGAAGAGAGAGAAAGAGGTGGAGCAAGCTCAGGACGGGCAAATGAAAGAAATGGCCAGAGTGGAAAAAGCTAGAAAGGTAGAGCAAGAGGTCTGGAAGACAGAGAAGGAGAAGATAAAGAAAGAAGGGGAGGAGAAGGAGAAGCAACACAGCGATGCAGAGAAGAGGCTGAAGGAAGAGAGACAGAGGGTAGATGAGGACAGAGAAGAGCTGGACAGGGAGAAGAAAATAGTTCAGGATCTTCAAGATGAATTGGAGAGGAGGAAGAAAGTGTTGGAGGATAGGGAGAGAGAGATGAAAATGGAGGTGAAAGAGAAGATGGAGGTGATGAAAAGGGAAGAGGAGGAGAGAGAGAGAGTAAGGAAAGAAGAGGAGGTAAAGAGAAACAAGATGGAGCTGAAGAAGTTAGAAAAGGTCAAGAGAGAGAGTCAGACAATCCTGGAGGATAAAGAAAAGGAGGTGAATGAAGTGAAAGAGAGGATGGAGGTGATGAACAGGGAAGAGGAGGAGAGAGAGAGAGTCAGGAAAGAAGAGGAGGGAGAGATGGAGAAAAGAGTAAGGACAGCAAAGCTGGCAGGCTTAGGGTTAACACTAGGCTTAGGCTTAACACTAACCCTAAAAATGTTTAGATAATTTTTGCATTTTAAATAACTGTCAGAGCAAATCAATAAATGTCCTGAAATGTCTAAAAATGTTTTTTCACTTTGTCATTCTGGGGTATTATGTGTGGATTGATGGCAAATTATGACTTTGCTTGTTCTGTAGACATGGGTCTACGGACATCAACTAAACTTGTTTCTCTAAAAGCTTGTTTACTTTGAGAGAACCATAAACAGCAGAGGAACTATTAGCTCTTACAGGAGATACGAGAATGATAGTGATTTGGGATATTAAGATACACAGGTTACACAGTGTCTAAACTAGCAAGATAAACACCTTATATTAAGATACCCAGGTTACACAGTGTCTAAACTAGCAAGATAAACACCTTATATTAAGATACCCAGGTTACACGGTTTCTAAACTAGCAAGATAAACACCTTATATTAAGATACCCAGGTTACACGGTGTCTAAACTAGGAAGATAAACACCTTATACTGATCCACGGGCTGAACCAGCGCTGCACACAAGAGCCCTCGGCATGACGAGTCTCATCATGATTATCTACAATCATTCACCTGTAGGCGTACTCAATTTACAGTAAGTTGTCAGTTAGGTCACCTTGTTGCGTCCTTCTGAAAGGTAACAAGTTCTACAGCAATAACTGTAAGCAGTTGCAGCACAGCTGCAGGGCGGAATACCACCGGCATCCGTCCAACTTCCCTGCTTTTCCCAGCTTTTTCTTACATTACAGAAAGGTGCCACCTCTAAGAGGACGGTTCTACCTCAACGAAAGAGCTTGAAAAGTCAAAAGATACAGCCTAATGTTGGTGCCTGTTCAGATACAAAATAACTGGTCTGTTAGAAAAGACTACAAGTGATTTCTATTGCCTCTGCCCTTAACGGCAGCAAGCAAAGATGGTCGCTTGACTGTACTGTGACCCCACTACATGAGCTCTCAGATACATAGATCACCCATACACCCAAAAAAATCTATTACACAGACAATGTTTTTGCAATGTTCAAATATATTTAATTCATAGGCAGTTATGCACATCTTTTCATCTTTGATCTTCTCCATAGTTTCTAGAATCAAATAAAACATACTACTCTCTATTAGAGGACTTATTGTTAGGGGATATTTGAGCTCTGTGGAGGTGTGTCTGGTTCTGCTTACACTGCCTGGGCCAGACCCACCATGTTGTTCTGTCTGTCAAAGACGGTGTAGAACTCCCTGATGAAGAATCTCCCCAGGTCCACAGCCTGCTACTGACACCGCTGCCCAGGCCAGAGTTCTAGAACGCTGCCCAGGCCAGAGTAGCAGCCGTCGGAGTTCTAGAACGACAAGAGCGGAGGAATTTACTGATGGAATTCCACTTCTACTTCAAGAGATTTAAATTAAATGTTGCTTTAGGCATTGGCTGGGTGGGCTGTCAGTAATGGAACCTGGTTAACCCATGGTTAATGTTGTTTGACACACCTACTAGCAGAGTGGACTGATCATAGGCTGCAGCAGCAGGAGGTTGCACTCTCCCTAGTGGCCAACATCATCTCAGGGAGAGCACTCCCCCTAGTGGCCAACATCATCTCAGGGAGAGCACTCCCCCTAGTGGCCAACATCATCTCAGGGAGAGCACTCCCCCTAGTGGCCAACATCATCTCAGGGAGAGCACTCCCCCTAGTGGCCAACATCATCTCAGGGAGAGCACTCCCCCTAGTGGCCTGTAACATCATCTCAGGGAGAGTGTAACGGTGATGCACCTGATGTAGCTACTTGTTGCTCATAACTGATGCTGGTAAGCATGCTGTAATGCATGTTTGGGAAGACTAACAAGTCATTGGGCCATGATCGATAATAGCTGACATGAATGTGATAATGACAAAATACAAGAGACAAAACAAACAAAGTTGATGTTAGAAACTGTTAATGTAATATAAGAACAAACGCTTGTGTGTCACACACTACCAGTGAGACAGTTCAGAGGGGAGAGGGGGAGGGTCTGGGTTAGTAACAGACAGGAAATCCAAAACCTCTACTTCCATCATGTCATCTTGTCTGTGTTTCACTTCCTGTTTCGCCTTTAGATATAAGAGGAGTATTCTGAAACAATGTAACAGCAAATCATGAAGTAGATGTTTTCAATTTCTTTATTTCTATGTTTTGATATCCTTCCCTCGCCATAGTGTGGCCAACTTTATAGTCAATCTTGCCGAACCAATGTGTTGTAAAGAGGACTACAACTGAAATAAGTACTTTATTGTGTATTATCCTCTATGATTTTATTCATGTACATATGTATGCTTGTCTGTGTTATATGTGCTTGGTTTTAAAAGGGTTAAATTAACTTAACTAAAGTCAACTAAAGCAATAAACAGGGGCCCTAACGTCACGAAAGACTGGGCACACATTTTCAACATTTGAATATTTCAACACACCCAAAAAAAAAAATCTTCAATAGCCTCCCTTTAGTCACCACCCACTCTAGACTCCACCCACCATCTCTATCTACCACCATCCATGTGACAGCTAGGGGGGCGGGACTTGGGCCGGGTGCACTTGTCCTAGTGGTGGAGGTTCGAGCCGTGACTGAGGTTGCCAGGGAACCGGTGGAGGTGTGGGCAGGGGTGAAAGTGGTTTGAGTTTCTTACAGGAACTATAGGCTACTACCCCAACCTTCATCGTTTCATATAGTTCTCCTCCTGCCCCCAGCTTCATGCATCCCTGAACACACACATTGTGGTGTTGGTGTCGAAATTAGAAACACTTTAGGGCTGCCAAGTTTCACCAAAAGTTTGGAGTGAGAGTTTTTGGTGGTGGAGCGACCCAAAACTGTGCACGTTTTGGTAGCGGCGGCCCCTCTCTCCCACACAATTATTTGTGCTAGTTTCCTGCAATTTTAAACCAGCACAAGAAATGAAAATAATTGGAACATTTGATAAAACAAGAGAAATTCAGATAATATATCGTAAGTCTTAATAAACAAATACAGTAGGCTACAGAGTCTAAAACAAAATTGGGCCTCATCAAGTGAACTCAACCCCTTGGTCAGCAGCAGAAAGACCATTGGTCATCATCTTATATACAGTGCATTGCTCATAGATGGCTATCATGTTATACAGTACATACCAGGGTTTTTCCTGGGTCAGAATCAAGCCTTGGAGGTTGATGTTGTGCGCGCGCAGTGCGCCCAAATTTTCTTTGAGGGACCCCCAATTGTTGTATTTGTATTGTAAATTGTAATTATTATTATTAATAATAATAATAATAATAATAATACGATGCGATGCGATTTGAAAGTACCAGTAGGCTACCAGATACGTATGCACATATTTTGCTACCAGGGTTGCCAGATGGAATTGACAATTTCCAGCCCAACCAGTCTAAAAGCTGCCGAATCCACCCGTCCAGTGTGACCAAAAGTAGCCCAATCTGGCAACACGGCTTGCTTATGGAAGCATATAGTGGACTAAGTTCAAATGTTAATGCAATTTGAGATTGCATTTGCATGTTCCACTTTTGCATGCATTCTTTCAGACAATATTCAAATTCAAATGCAATTCTAATGAGCGGATGTGTTTCCTAGAACATATAAATGCAATTGCTAATCACATTATTGCATTACAATTTGAATATTGACTCAAATAACGCAGGCAAAAGTGGCAAATGAATATGCTATTTTGGGATTGCATAGTCATTTTCACATTAGAATGAACATTTGAATTTCGTCAGCTACAAAGAGGATGTGTTTACTAGAACATGTAAATGCAATTGCGTATCACATTATTGCATTACAATTTGAATATTGACTCAAATAACGCAGGCAAAAGTGGCAAATGAATATGCTATTTTGGGATTGCATAGTAATTTTCACATTAGAATTAACTTTTGAATTTTGTCAGCTACAAAGCAGCGCATGACTTTGAAAATTAAATGTCAAATGGCTTTGCATTATCATTTTAATATTGACAGCGAATGTGCACATCAGGTACATGAAAATGCAAATCATTAGAATTGCATTTGAATATTATCTGAAAGAATGCATGCAAAAGTGGAACATGCAAATGCAATTAACATTAACATTTGAATTCTGTCCACTATATGCTTCCATACGGCGCGACTGTAATCCCGGTCGGACTGTCTCAGTGCCCAGTGCTGCCCACCCAACCACGTCGCGTCGGGTCTACTGTAAAGCGGGTTAACGTGTCCTTTTCAAAGGTATTAAAATAGACGCAAGGAAACATAACGTCAACCATGTGTTTCCTTGTTGGAAATTATGGATCGTGAATCGTGATTGCTTCTGCACTCTGCAGCAATCGGATTTTGATTGACAGGCAGCTGCATCTCTTCCCCCAACGGCGTTCCGGCACAGAAAGTCTTGCCGGAACGCAGCACCGGACCGTTCCGGCCCACTTTCACCTATGGGTGTGGGTGTACACTAGAGGAGCCTGCAGCATCATGTCCAGAGTCATGGCCTACCAACAGAAGCTGGCTGAGAAGCTCATCATCCTCAACGAGAGGGGGAGAGGGGTGCTAGTTCGAATGAACTACATTAAGAAGGTGAGGAAGGAAGGAAGGAAGGAAGGGAGGAAGGAAGGGAGGGGGGGGGGAGAGTTTACCTGCCCAGGAACTTATAAATTAGCTGTCTGACTGAAACTGGCTGATAGATTTACAGAGATGTTGATTCATGTGCATCGTCCCTGTAGAGCGAAATGGATTTGGCTACTGAGGCGAGAAATCAGGAAGTTGAAGATGAGTCATGG
Source organism: Nansenia antarctica (assembly GCF_963989245.1). Taxonomy (NCBI): domain Eukaryota; kingdom Metazoa; phylum Chordata; class Actinopteri; order Argentiniformes; family Microstomatidae; genus Nansenia; species Nansenia antarctica. Next base: position 82,493 of record NW_027663467.1, read on the forward strand.
GTTCTGCCTTATTGGTTTAGTCAAAGAATACCTGCTACACAATACTGATGAGGAAACACTGGTCACAATAATATGTGATGAGGGTGCTTTGAGTTGCATCCGTGTACGAAAGGCGCTATATAAATAAAGTTTCACTTCACTTCACTTCACATGATGAACAAGGCTAACCAGCATTTAATCAAGGGGCCAATTCGGGTTGATTGACAGTACTGTACTACGAATAATGAATAAATGCTGGAAGATATGCAAGAATAATGGCTAAAGGCTGTCTTCCGTTTTGTTTTGTTTTTACTGAGAGAGAAGAAGAGGAGGATAAGACCTAGTGTACAGACACAAAATAGAGAAGACATTAAATAGACATTAAACACAGTCAGAGAAGCCAGAGGGGCCTCCAAACATATTAAAACAATTTGTCAGACGTTAAGCTGGTGTCATTCTCATAATAATACAGATATTACAGAATTGTATAGTTATAGAATGATATGAAGTGTCTACAGGACTAATGTCTTCACGCTACACTGTTGTGTCTACATTGTAGGTTGGTGATACATCAGTCGGTGTTTATGTTTATATGTGACAATATAACCTAGGAGTGATAATAATGTATTCAAACTCTCTCTGTGTGTATTGATATTGTATGCAGTGGCTACTTTAATAACTCTGTATCCCTACTGAGTGTGTCTAGAGTACTTTAAAAGCAACTCTACATCTCTACTGAGTGTCTGTATGTTTAGGTGTCTACACATCCACGTTTTACTGTACGTGAGCCAATTTAACCACGGATGATGTGAAAACACTTTCTGTGTACTGCATGTACAATATGTGTACTGGTGGGTGCACGGGGGCTACTTTAACAACTCTTCATCTTCAGTCTTCAACTTAACCAGGGGTGATGAGAAAACTCATGTATGGATACTGGTGTGGCTACTTTAACAACCCTCTACATCTCTACTGAGTGTCTGTCTGTCAGTGTGGCTGTCATCGTGGTTCTCCAGAGAGGAGGAAGTGAACACAGGAAGTCACAGTCTGTCAGCCACCTAGAAACTGCTGTTTCTGTACACATCCTCAGAATAACTCACATGACATCTCCATATACAGCCAACTGTCTCCATATACAGCCTACTGTTGCTAAGGAAGTACGACAATTGCACTTGCAGTGTGAAAGGCAGACAATGATGCAGAAATGGAATTACAGTAACTTGATGATCAGAAACATTTTATACTACTACTACTACTACTACTACTTCTACTACTACTACTACTACTACTACTACTACTACTACTACTACTACTACTAATAATAATAATAATAATAATAATAATAATAATACTAATAATAATAAAACTGTAACACTACATTTGAAGCTTTAAAACAAGAACAAATAAATACAACAGCATACATGAAAATAAGTTAATACAAATGAATACAAGTACATTTAATAAAATAAATGAAATAAAAACTTATTTGAGGAAGCACTAGCTAAAAGCCTTCAAGTAAAGGTTTTCTTTTAAGCTCTTTTTTTGTTCTTTTTTTTTATGTCCACAGAGCATGTCTGTTTGATATACATGGTCGAAGGCGTTCCACAGTTTTGATACATAATACATAAAAACAGCTTCCCTGCTGTGTTCGTGGAGTACTCTGGGCATGATTAAAAGACCAGCGTTGGAGGATCTAAAGGCTTGTTGTGGTTGATCAGTTCTAAAAGAAACAGGAAGTCAGTGCAGTTCAGCTACAACAGGAGTGATGTGCTCTCTCTTCTTGCTCCTAGTTAAGTGTCTAGCGGCAGAATTCCGTGTTCCAATTTATTTATAAATGTTTTTGGGAGACCAGTAAAAAGTGCATTGCAGTAGTCTAACCTCCTAGTGATAAAAGCATGAATTAGTTTCTCAGCATCCTGTTGTGTTAAAAAAATTGCCGTACTTTGGCAATGTCTCCCAGATGGAAGAAAGCTGTCTGGGTCACTTTACTAATATGGGGATTCAAATTTCAATCTAAATCTAAAAATGACACCAGACTTTTAACCTGTGATTTGGTCTGGTGAGCCAGGCTCCTGAAGCTTACTAAAAAAAGGGTGATACACTCTACTGTACCACGGGAAATAACACTCAAAAGAAAGACTCAGAGAGTCAATATACAGTGCTGTTGGACTCATCTACATGTTGTCTCATAAGGCCTGTAATTCAACAACAACACAATACCACACACCATCCCCATAAAATCCAGTTACACCGGCAGATAGACGACTTATCTACAGGCCTGCGTTTCCCAAAAAAGACTTAATTTCTCTTCAAAACCTGACCGCAAAGCCGCAAGAGAGTAACGTCGTAACATCAGTGTTTGCAGGCCAATGTTTCTGCGTGTGAACAAATGAAATGTATTCAATTAAAAAGTCTGCTAGTGTAGGGCAGGAGTGGGCCTGGATCTTCAAAAGAAATGAAGTCCTACGTGCGCGAGAAAGCTTTGAGCAAACTGACCCCAGATCTCTGTATATCCTTTCTCCTCTGTCTTAGATCTGCTCCGACCCCAAATCCCGCCCATCATCCTGGCAGACAAGGCTATGGAGCAAGCTATCAAATACATCAACAAGAAGTTCCCCAGCATCGACTTCAGGGGAAATAGTGTGAGTAGCTACTGGCCCGACTTAAAGGCGGTCCCTCACACTGGTCACCAGTGTTGAGGGAGCAGGTCCTACCTGATTGGATCCAATATCTTTAACAGACCTTAGGCACAATGATGTAAACAGATGCATTTGATTTTCACATACAGTAGCAGACACATATCATCATTTGGAAATGATCTCTAATCGGATTTGAAATAAACTGAGGCTCCTCTTCTCCTCTCCTGTCCTCTCTTATCCCCTGCTCCCCTCTCCTCTCCTCTCCTGTCCTCTACTCTCCTCTCCTCTCCTCTCCTCTCCTGTCCTCTCTTATCCTCTGCTCTGCTCTGCTCCCCTCCCCTCTCCTCTGCGCTGTTCCCCTCTCCTCTCCTGTCCTCTCCTCTCCTCTCCTCTCCTCTCCTCTCCTCTCCTCTCCTCTCCTCTACTCTCCTGTCCTCTCCTCTCCTCTCCTCTCCTCTACTCTGCACTGCTCCCCTCTCCTCTCCTCTACTCTGCTCTGCTCCCCTCTCCTCTCCTCTCCTGTCCTCTCCTCTCCTCTCCTCTACTCTCCTGTCCTCTACTCTCCTCTCCTCTACTCTGCTCTGCTCCCCTCTCCTCTCCTCTGCTCTGCTCCCCTCTCCTCTCCTCTCCTCTCCTCTGCTCCCCTCTCCTCTCCTCTCCTCTCCTCTGCTCCCCTCTCCTCTCCTCTCCTCTGTGCTGCTCCCCTCTCCTCTCCTCTCCTCTCCTCTCCTCTCCCATCTCCTGTCCTTTCCTCTCCTCTCCTCTGCTCCGCTCCCCTCCGCTCCTCTCCCCATCTTTCTCTCCTCCCCTCTCCTCTCCTCTCCCCTCCTCCCCTCTCCTCTCCTCTCCTCTCCTGGTGAACCGGTTGTACATTATCGGTGTGCAGCAACATCTGACCAACATCCAGAGGCAGAAGTCCGAGATGATGGTCTCCACGTCTAGTTACTACGACTCCTTCCTGGACGTCATGGAGTTCAGGGTGAGACTGAGCTTCTCTCTGTGTGTGTGACAGACGGGGTTCAACCACAGCTCTACCAGGTCGGGACCTTAGAATTATTATCTCCATTTTTGTCAAAATTTAGTTTTTTACATAATCTGATCCATTAGGTGTTTATTAATGCCTGTGTGGTGTTATTTTTTAAAATATATATATTTTTTATTGTAAATAATAAAATACAAAGGTTCCATCTCACAAAACATAATGGAATGTAAAAACTTTGACGCTCAATATCTCTGAACTGCCCTAAACGGAGATAGAACCTTATAATTCTAAGCTCACAATGTGGAAGACACAAGCGTCTATCATTAGGCCCAGAAGACATCCTCACCGGTCTGAGGACGATACTTCCTCAGTTGACATTTCTCTAGCAGGGGCTACCGTTATCACCATAGCGTGATTCCAAACCACATCTGCTACACACTGTTACTATTACCACAGACGTTCAGGTTTTCTAAATTGTAATTTACATATAAAGTGATTCTTTCCCCCAGTTGAAACAAATGGCACATTTCCAGGCGAGACAAACTGCGTTGAGCTGCTAAACCTCAGGCACAGTCCTTTCAGATAATCGAGGTCTCAGCAGGGAACACATGAAACGTTGCAGCAACATTAAGAAATAGCAACTAACTCAAGGATTAGTTGTACCGTGTCCCCTGTATTATTATATCATAATAATAATAATAATAATAATAATAATACTTTTAAATTATATAGCGCCTTTCACAAACCCAAGGACGCTGAATCATATCATCTTATATACATATAAAACATCATACATTCAAATACTGTTGAATAGCATAATAATAATATCAATAACAACAACAACAACAACAACAACAACAAAAAGGTGCAAGTCCAATGGGGTCAAACATAACAAGTATATGAAAGGTTTATATTATTCTAACTATTCACTATCTATTTTACAGGATCATGTTTATGAATTGCTCAACACAATGGATGCCTGCCAGTGCTTCTTTAACATTGTGAGTATGCCACCGAGTATGACGGTTTCATTTACCAGATGATGATGTTGTTGGTAATGACCTTTGAACTCTCTATTCATTCTTCACCATGTTTTATTCTATTTACAGGCCGTGAACTTTGACTTCACCAAAAACTACCTGGACCTGATCGTGACGTATACATCAGTCATTATCATGCTGTCTCGCATTGATGACAAGAAAGCACTGGTGGGCATTTACAACTGATGAGGATACTGACTGACTCTCAAGAGTTTCACTCCCCCTGGTGGGTGTAAAAGGAATAGACAGGTGTCCAATGGACATTGGAAACTCTGACCAGCAATGCATGCATGAGCAATTTTAGACCCTTTTTAGGTGTGCTTCAATACCCATACATTTCATCTCACCACCCCTAAAAAAACAAAACATATTATTATTAATCATTATTATTATTTTCTGAAATGATTTTTTAGCCGATCCAATGCTTTTAAACGCTCAAGGGGAAAGGTACATCAAAGTGCTCCTGGGTGAAAGGAATACTGTGTCCCAACATCTGTGTGTGTACAGATTACACTACATGGCCTATACACTGCTTAGCTGTTGGTGGAAAGTGAGTGTTGATGTTGGATTGGATCAGAGCCATAGAGTAGTCCGTACTGTACACAGCCCATAAGGGTCTGTGTGCAGTATAGTTAAGTAAGTAGCCTTGAGAACCGACGGTTCTGGAGCCTAATGGCCCATAGGAGCAGGAGCCTATCTCCTGTTTCCATAGCGCTTAGACAGCTTGATGTACGTGTACACCCCATGGACATGACGCCGGTATGTCGCAGGGTCTTACCCCCAATCCAACCCTTAATGCTGAGTGCCAAGCAGGGAGGCATCGGGTACCATTTTTAGTATGACTCGGTCGGGGATCAAACTCACAACCTCCCAATTTCAGGGCGGACACTCTAACCGCAAGGCCACTGAGCTGGTGCGCGGAGTATGGTATTGAAGTCCAAATGTTCAAATGAACAACTGTCGTCGGGTAGAGTGTGTGACTCATGGTCCGTGAGCACCACCCGCTCAACTGTTCTAAGTGGCCCTGAGGTAAACACCTCGAGGCCATTCTCTCAATCGCTCTCATTCACTCAATTAAATATGACATTTGGCGAAGCAACCCGCTCAGTTATGGATATTGAAAAAGCTATTAAAAGAAGATCACATCTGCCACAGCTCTCTACTCTCTGAGGTGATGAGTCATGGTGAGTCAGCGTTGTCCCACACTGATGACAGTCTTTAAGTTGACTGACAGAAGCACACTTCCTAGCTAACCTTTTTATAGGAGCGAGCTAAAGCAAGTCAACTCATTGTGACATTTTGAGTGCACCCAATTTCGCGTCATCTTCATTTATTTTCATACCAAAAATGGCAATTAGGCATATCTTGATCAAAGACGTGAGAAGGGGGAAAAAATGAACACAAAGCCATGAATTTGAATGTCACTGCAATTTCCCCTCGCCCTTCACATGAAGCCGTGAGGGCTTTAGAGAGCTGTGTGACTAAGCCCCGGGTTTCCCTGGAGCTGGGCTAAGAGCCCCACTGCACAGTAGCAGCCTACCTTTGAGTGAGTGGCTCTCATCAAGAAACATTTCCCATCTCCAAAAGTTCAACCACAAATTGAATATAATAGTGGTCCAAGCAAGGAGGACAATAAGTTATTAAGGAGAGTACACAATGCCTGGGGCCTCATTTATAAAAAAGTACTTGAACGTCATCTTTGACTTTCACGTAAGCACATTTTTCTAAATGGACGTAAGTATTATTTATAAAACTGGCTGCGCTTGTTTAAAATTGCGTACGTGCTTCCTTCTATAAATACCAACGCAGGTGAACGTAGAGCTACGATCGTTTCCACGGTCAAATTGACTCACGTTGAAATGTTATAAATCACTACGTTGACGTGGTTTTCTACGTACAACACGGGTAAGATCAAATTTGATCCAAAGTACTTTCTATAAATGAGGCCCCTGCACTGTGTTTGGACATCACATTCTTTGGAAAGTTAGAGCAAGTGCACAGAGGCAACAGTATTGCATCTTTGATTGACTGAGCACTGATTGACCCTTTTTAGACTGATTGCTTGATTGCTTCATTGTTTGGTTGGTTGTTTGATTGATTGATTGATTGATACTTTTTGGATTGACTATTTTGATTGACTGAGTGATTGACCCTGCAGTGACCCTGCCTACCCTCGTCTGGGCCAGATGTTCCTGGAGTACGAACAACCCTGGAGGAAGCTGATAGAGGAGTTCGGTCCTCACACCAAGGTGAAGTGAACTCTGACCTTACAGTACATCATGCCCTGACTGTACTTCAGCCATGTTAGAGCCCACTGACCTATTCTCCCCCTCCCCCCCTCTCCCTCTCTCAGTCGGTGACGGAGGCGGTGCTCTCGCTGCAGATGGTGTACCCTCGTAGGAGCCTGCCGGCGGAGCAGTGGCGTAGCGCCCAGCTCCTCAGCATCCTCAGTGCTCCTGCTGCCATGCTTGACCCTGCCTGCTGTAATACTGTAAGCATCCACTCCCCTCTAACATCTCCTCTCCTCCCTTCTCCTCTCCTCTCCTTTCCTCTCCTCTCCTCTCCTCTTCTCCCCTCCCCTTTCCTCTCCTCCCCTCCCCTCCCCTGCCCTCCCCTCCCCTCTCCTCCCCACTCCTCCCCCCTCCCCTCCCCTCCCCTCCCCTCTCCTCCCTCCTCTCCCCTTCCCTTATCTTCTCCCCCCCAGCCCTCCCCTGCCCTCCCTTCCCCTCCTTACCCCACTGTGTCCTATCTTGCCCTGCTGCCTTCCAGCCATTAGTCTCTTTGAAGGGCCATTGTTCTCCCCAAGCCTGTGGTTCTCTCTCTCCATGGGAGATCTACTGCTGCAGCCAAGCAAGCAGAGCTCTAGGCACAACACACATCCTATACAGAACATGATCCATGCTCTACCTGAATACAGAGTGGTTCAGATTAAAGTTAGTTATTAAACTTGAAAAACGAAACTATATCCAAAGGGGAGAAACCATTCATTTGTTGTGGGTTAGGTATTATGTTCTGTGTTATTACAAAGTAGAAATACATTACGTACTGTCCAAGGGAGGCTGGTGGAGGTAGAAATCGGAGGACGGACTCATAGTAACGAATAAGGAATGGTATCAAACACACATGCGTTACAATGAGCCCGTACTCTGAGTTCTCCCTGCACCAGTGTCGCCTGGTCCTGTCCGGTCCGGTCCTGTGTCCTGTACTGCAGGCCTACAATCATACAGTACCTATAGAAGATGGTTAAAGGCTTTGAATTTTGTGTTTGATTGCAGATGTCCTGTGAATACCTGCCCATGGAAGTGATGGAACGCTGGATCATATGTGAGTATTAACTCCCATCCTCACCCAGCTCAGTGGCCTTGCAGTTAGAGAGAGTCCGCCCCGAGATTGGGATGTTGTGAGTTTAATCCCCGGCCGAGTCATACCAAAGACTATAAGAATGGTCATCCTCAAAGGGGCTCTCCCACAGGGACAGCCGAAGAAGAAGAAGAACTCTTTTCGGAGTGTGTGTTGACCTGTTCCTTGTGTGGTGCGTCGGTCTCTCCTGTCCCCTTGCAGTGGGTTTCATGCTGTGTCCCCTCTAGGGGGAGGCCGGCGGAGGTAGACATGGGAGGACGGGGCTCATCGGCGTGCATGGAACGGAATGAGGAACGGCATCACAACACATGTACCGGAACATATACCGTTCCGTTCCATGCCTTCCGATGAGCCACCCGCCGTCCCATGTCTACCTCCACCCCCCCCCCCCCCCCCCCCCGTAGAGGGGAACACAGCAGGGGACAGGAAACCCACCGCAGGGGACAGGAGCCCGGACACAGAAACACAGGAACAGGTCAACACACACTCCTAAAAAGGGAGTTCTTTCGTCTTCGGCTGTCCCTGTGGGGGGGGAACCCTTTGAGGATGCCTTTTTGGGTTCCATGTCGAACCCTCTTCAAAAGGCCCCTTGTCGTGTGTCTCCTGCAGTGGGATTCCTGCTGTGTCCTGGCAGCCTGAACACCAACCAGGCCTCCCAGGACCTGTGGAAGATGGGCTTGCGAAGCGGCCTCTACCTCACCCTCATCAGGGACGAGGTGCTCAACATCCACAAGGTCTCAGAGGAATGCTTCGATATCATGAAAGGGTAAGGGGAGAACGACTTTTTTGGTTTATTTTGTTTTCGAATTCGATTCAAACTTTATCGCCGCTCGGCGGTGCACCACGACAGGCGTTTGTGCTGTGTCTACTGAGAGACCAGACTTACCGTCGGTTCATTGTTGCTTGCTTTTGGTTGGTTACTTTAACTGTACTTACTGTAGCCCTGGGTGCAACATGATGAGCTTTTTAGTCACCGGTATCCTTAGCAACACCACTTTTCCTTCGTATTCCTTCGCATCAGGCATAGTAAACGTATTGTGGACGTCAAAGAATGCAGGGAGCATACGGTCGTCAACTGGTGAGTATATAAGGTTATGTAAAATAATCAGGCAATCATATATAAGTACATAAGTAACTGCTAATACCAAAGATCTGATCAATATACTGGGATGTATCTGTCCAGTTCAACCCAAGCCGTGTGTGTTTGTTTCTATGTGGAGAACAGTGCAGCGATGCACAGAGAGAAGAGACATTTCCTGAGAGGTGCTTTAAAGGAGCTGGGGAAAGTACTGGAGGACGAGCCAGGCCTGTTGGGGCCCAAGGTACATGTGGTTCACTCTACTGTTTCATACTGTATGTCTGTTAGCATTGATGCTAATGGGGCAAACAGTCCGTGGACTGGGGTGAGAGGTGTCCTCAACGATGCCTCGAACCCTCCTCCACCTCCTCCTCCTCAATACTGTTTATATATTAAAGGCACATACATTACGTCAAGCTCTTGAATAAAACCAGATCAGTTTATGGTCAATAAATACACTCCCGTATTTGTTTTTAATACCTCATGAATGTGGGGCATCAAGCGCTCTGAACGTTGAAACATTCCTCTCTCTGTCGTCTGTCTGCCAATCATTCCCCCAGGCTCTGTTTGTCTTCATGGCTCTGTCGTTCTCCCGTGACGAGGTCCTCTGGCTCGTCAGGCATTCGGAGAACATACCCAAGACCAAGACGCCCGAGGACTACGTCGACAAGTAGGTCTGGAGTAGATCTGAAACAGAGACTGTCGGCTTCACCTGCCAGTTCTCCAGACTCCCATATCGATTATATTGTCCCTTCCAGTTCTCCAGACTCCCATATCGATTGTTTACATAACGTGCCTGTAGAGAGGTGACTATAACCGTGTGTGTGTGTGTGTGTGTGTGTGTGTGTGCGTGTGCACGCACGTTCATGTGTGTGTGTGTGTGTGTGTGTGTGTGCGCGCGCATGTGTATGTGCGTGCACGTTTGTGCTCGTGCTTTTGTGTGTGTGCATGTGTGTGCATCAGGGTTTCCGTTAGAAAAATTTGCCGTCGGACATCGTGTCCGGGAAGAATTCGATTTACCGGACAAACGTGATATATTCCGGTCATCATATTAAAATATAAATTTTTTTTTTTTTTGCAAAATCATGTTTTTTTTTTCTCCAAATCTAATATAGCTGTTTGTCGCGGTGATTACTGTTGTGTAGCGGCCTATATATGCCATTTAATGTATATTTCTCATCCGATACGATTAGATGCGAGCTATATAATATATAATAATATAACATGATTTGACGGATGCGCGCTATGCCATGCGTCAAATCCAGCGCTGAACGGGTCCAGCGCTGAACGGGCGCCTCACTGGGAACTGAACAGACAGCATCGATCAATGAACGGACTCCACATTACGTTAACTGAAGTTTGTTAAATTGTTTGGGATTAATGTGAGTTTTCTATTTTCTCTTTCCAGTTTTACCCTTTTTTTTAAATCAATAAAACAACGTCATTTCTATAAGTCTCGCTGGTTGGGAAGGCATTTCGTTTAGCTCGGGAGTATGACAATGGGAAGAACATAACTGTATAACTGAATGACAACAAATGTATGAGTAATGAGTAAAACAATGTCACTTTTATAGTATGTTGTTTAACTTGCCGTTCGGTCGCCATGGCTCTAGTGTGTGTAGCAGCTTCAGCTAGCTGGCTAGAAACTTCTAGGGGTGCGTTCGTAAACACGCTCTGAGAGCGCCGGAGCGCACGCTGGCTTCGATGTCACAGAGCGACCGAGTCGTTCGATTGGACGAGAGGCGTTCCGCGAGTGCTGATCGGATTTCCAGAGCGTGTTTACGAACGCACCCATAGATGGGAAATCAAGAAACCGTATTACTATGGTGGACGGGTTGGCAGGGTTGCCAGATAGGCATGGGTTACCGCCGAATGGGCTACTGTGTTTAAGCGGTAATAGACTGGTTAAGCTGTAATCCCATCTGGCATCAATCCCATGTGGCACCTGTGCGCTGTTTCGCATAGGCCGGCCTACACATTAGGAGTCATCATCATGCCGGTGTCAAATCATATCATAATAAAAGAAATACATAGCCTATATATTCGTCTTTTTTAAAATAGAAGGAATCAGAATGTGAACTTTAGCGAATTGTATTCAAAGGGAATTATTTTCACCGGACAATATGTCCGACGACTTTTCAATATGTCGGACTTCAACAAAATTTACCGGACAAAGACCGGTAATTGCCGGTTAACGGAAACCCAGGTGTGCATGTGCGTGTGTGTGTGTGCGTGTGCGTGTGTGTGTGTGTGTGTGTGTGTGTGTGCGTGTGTGTATGCGTGCGTGTGTGTGTGTGCACTACAGTCAGATGGCAGAGCTGCTGTTCCATATGGAGAAGCTGAGGGATCTGATGACCAGACACAGACACGTGGTGCAGCGCTACCATGTCCAGTACCTGTGCTCAACGACACCATCCAGGTGAGTGACATCATACAGGTCACGAAGGTTACTAACACAGGAAGTGACCAATAATAATAATAATAATAATAATAACAATAATAATAATAATAACAATAATAATAACAATAACTATAATAAAATAAATAAATACATAATTTCAATTATAATTATAATAATAATAGGCATTATAATAATTATATAAACATGCCCCTCCTGAGGCGGGGATCGAACCAGCGACACTAGTTCCGATTACTAGCCAGCCTCTCTAACCTCTAACCGCTGCTGCCCCGTTAAAAGATGATTCAAAGAGGAGCCCCGCGGTGGCGTAGCGGTCTAAGCACTAGCCACTAGTGCAAGCTGCCCACCGGGGACTGGGATCGAATCCCAGACCCGGATATGGCCAGGGCACACAGGGAGCGGCATATTGAGCGGCCGCTCCCGAGGGCGGTATAGGACTATTTCCGGACAAGGATCCGTCGCGCAACACCGCCCCCTGGGTGCCGGAATAAAGGTGTCGGGCTCGAGGTGCCAGTCAGCTAGTCTGCCTGGCGATCTCCTCTGGGGCTGCCGGCTACGGGGTCGGGCGGCGGATCCTACGCAATAGGCAGGGGATAATTGGATGCTAGGTTGGGTTCAATTGGATACCAAATTGGGTGAAAAAGGGATAAAATCTGAAAAAAAAAGATGATTCAAAGACGATCTGAAAAACTAACAGAGACTCGCGATGATGACGATGTTGCTCCTTCTTCCTCCTAGTCTATCTACGTCTGCCCAGAGGAGGAGTCTGTCCTGATGACATCATTCGTGTCCACCCTGCCAGCGCTCACAATCAAACAAGGTAAACAAATTCGGTTTTTCCCCAAACGGAGAAAGAAGTACGCAAGGAATCAAGTTTCTAGCCGTTGAAATAGGGTCTCTGTGATTCAGACGGATGTATAACGCCACTGAACTGAACTGTGTCCCCCACCCCAACAGTGGAGGACAGAGAGGAGTTTGACCTCAAAGCCCTCCGACTGGATTGGCTCAGACTGCAGGTATACTACAACTGTACAACAGTGCACATCTGGCTTAACATGGATGACATGTATGATGAATCCTCAATCTACAGTCTTGCTGTGTAAACCTTTGAATGGTTTCCGGGTGTCGCTCGTCATCGTTTGGCTCAGTGGGTAGAGCATTAGCTGCTTGCCATGCAGGTTTGGGGTTCAATCCCCTCTGGGACTGTAGTCACATGATCACTGTAATAAGATGTTTCGATGTTAAAAGTGTTTGACACCATTCCTCATTCAACTTGATCCATTACGATGAGCCCGTCCTTCGATATCTACCTCCGCCAGCCTCCCCCTGCATCGTATGCTTATTGTTCTGTGCTTATAGGCCTACACCAGTGTGGCCAAGGCTCCACTGGCTCTCAAGGACTACCCAGACCTGCCCCAGGTGATGAACATGACCCAGTTCCACACCAGGATGTTGGATAACCTCGACGAGCTGCTCCAAGAGACCTCTGAGCTCTCTATCCTCTGGTCAGTGATAGTAGTACAAAGATATAAACGCAACACTTGTTTTTTGCTCACATTTTTTAAGAGTTGAAATCAAAGATCTATACTAAGACTTTTTCTATGTACGTAAAATACCTATTTCTCTCAAATGTTGTTCTCAGAAACAATCTGTGTTAGTGAGCACTTCTCCTTTGCCAGAGATAATCCATCCACCTGCAGGATAATTGCACAGATGTGCCTTAGGCTGGTCACAATAAACGGCTACGCTAAACTGCAGTTTTATCACACAGCACAATGCCACAGATGTTGCAAGTTTTGAGGGAGCGTGCAATATTTCAAAACAATTATTGTTATTGGTATTTTAAAAACAAATGTATTTCTATTCAATGTCTAAATCTAAATCTATTCAATGTTATTCCATTCTGTAGTTATTCCCAAATTTCTCCACAACAACGTTCTCTTATGGGAGGATTTAGGACCTAAGTCATCAACGGACCGGATAGAACTAATGTACTAATGTACTGTCTGTAACTGTGCTTTGTTATATTGTAGGGCTGTAAAACATTTAAGCGACTTAATCGTATGTTTTGCTGTGATTAATCACAAATGAATTTCTGTTTTTTGCTGTGATTAATCACAAATGAATTTCAGTTTTTTGCTGTGATTAATCACAAATGAATTTCTGTTTGGTCAAATTGAGCCCAAATGATGGATGTTTTCATAAAAAAAAACTTTAATATAACAAAACAAACATAGAAAAAAGTTGTCTTCTGTACATTACTATACTGTCTATGACAGGGGCGGGGGGGGGGGCTGGTGGAGAAATGGTAGGACACACATGTTTGAAACCATTCCTCATTCGGTCCCCATGCATTACAACGAGGGACGGACGTCCTCCGAAATTCCACCTCCACCAGCCTCCCCTATAAACACACTGACACTCCCCTATAACACACTAACACTCCCCTATAACACACTAACACTCCTGTGTTTGTCTAATCACAGTTTCTACCCGCGGGTGTTTGAGAAGATGTTCAGCCAGAGCAGCGAGGAGGCCCATATGCAGCGCTACCTGATAGCCTTCCCTCTGGTCTGCTCCCACTTCCACCACTGTGGCCACCAGCTATGTCCAGAAGAGGTCAGTAGAGAGTCACCATCACCTGGTCTCTAGTGTCATACACCCAGTGGAGGTTATTGGACGTAGGAATCGGAGGACGGGGCTCATTGTAATGCATGGAATGGAATGAGGAATGGTATGAAACATGTGTGTGTGTGTGTGTTTGATACAGTTCCTCATTCCGTTCCATGCATTATAATGAGACGGTTCTCTGATTTCTACCTCCACCAGCCTCCCCTGGTAGGAGTAGGATAGCTAAACTATTACTACTGATGGGCATTATATGGATAACAGTGATACGAGCAGCACTGTTGACCGTTATTGGAATTATTATCCCTGTCACGTGTGAAACAACTCCAACAACAAACTTTGAACATCAGTCTAAATATAGCAGGTCTGGGAGACTGTTCAGAGACATCTGTGTTATTTCTGTGTTATTCTTTCTGTCTGTCTGTCTGTCCATTCGTCTGTCTGTCTGTCTAGATGGAGACCATCGAGAAGAAGAGTCTGCGTCATTGTGTCACCTTCCTGGACGAGATCGCCAGGCAGACCGGTCATGTCGTCTTGGCGATATGTGCCGAGCAGTGTAACCTCAATGACCAGGTGAATTCTGGGAAGCCCACGGGGTCACAAAACAAATTAACCTAACCAAGGATCGATGTCTAGCTGCACTCGATTTTTCCCCCAATTATAATATAATTGATATCATCACAGAGTAGTCACAGCAGGCAATGTTGTTGTTAGGTAGGTATAACAGCAGGAAGCACTTGAGAAACAGAAGTATTAGTGTTGCTACCGTGGAAAGGGAATAGGGTGCAATAAGGAGCGCCCAGGGTTGCTATTTTTTACTCGGTGGAAAATATGACGAGGCTATTTCATTTAGACTCTCAAGTGCCTTGGTTTTTGCGCGGGGGAAGCATTAAAAGCAAAGGTCCCACTGTTTCACTGTAAACACCGTACCGAATTCACTTTCTACCGTCTCCTCTTTTCTTTGGTCCATTAGCTGTTGCCTAAACACTGCGCCCAGACCATCAGCAAAGCTCGTAATAAGAAGCAGAAGAAGCAGGTGTCGAAGAAGGCCGAGGTGCAGAAGGAGAAACCTGGAGCAGAGAGCCAGAGGAAGGACAGGGCCATCGTCACAAAGTCAGTTCCTCTACTGGTCCCTTATACTGTATTTCCCCCCTAATGCTGCAACAGTCACAACCCTGACAAGACCGTACCTTCAGAAGGCCTACTGTAGCTGATAGGATGACCTGAAACTTTTGCTGATTCATTTTGAAATTTACATTACACCACATTATTTTGCCAGAAATAGAACTCACACCACAGAAATGTCTACATTGTTTATGACTGTACTTCGTTTTTTGACATTTTCTAATAATATACTTTCATAATGCAATTGTGTCCTCATTCATCATGTGTTGTCCCCCCCCCCCTCCCCCCCGCCCCGCCCCTGCCCCCCCCCCCCTCCCCCGCCCCTATCACAGTATGGACAAGATGCACCTGACGCTGACTGAATTGTGTAGCTCCTACAGCTTCTGCAACGACATCAAAGTGTTCGACCACACGGTGGTTCCTACTGAGTTCCTCGTCTCTCAGCTGGAGCTCCGTCTCACAAAGTAGGCTATGGTGCACCCTCCTTCACCCTTCACTTTCCACCCTCACCCTCCGCCCTCCACCCTCCATCCTCCTCCGCCACCATATACTGTACTCTCTTAGGGAAATGTGACAGCAGAAACTGCACATCCTGGTCAGCTGACAGTTAAATCACGAGGCTGAGGTATATGTGACGACAGCTGGTGAAACCGGGAACAAGTCGGCAGCCAATCAAATTGTTCAGACTTTCATTCTGAAAAATTGTAATGTCAACGTTGTTGAAAATCAATTACACACTCAAGCCGAAATATTGCAATGCAATGGATTCGGTGAGACATTGAAATGTATTAAAACATTTTCTGAATAAAGGTCAGAACATTTGATCGGCTGCCGACTTGTTCCTGGTTTCACCAGCTGTTGTCACAAATGGGTTCCAAATGGGTTCCTCGTCTGTCCCTATGAGAGGATTCCATTAGTAAAAAAAAGGGTTCTACTATCCATAGGAACCCAAAAGGATTATTCAAAGGGTTCTTCCACAGGGACAGCCGAAGAAACCTTTATGATTCTAGTCAGTCACACCTTTCCTTCTAAGAGTGTAGTCCTGTATTATTATTACACCTTGGATATTCCGTACCGGTCCGAGTTTGTCACATTTACCTGACTGAATGAAGCAAGGCATGCTGGGAATTATACATAGAAATGCCAGAACAAAGCATTAGTCGATATAGCTGGATGGAAACACACACACACGCACACACACACGCACACACACCCATGCACGCACACACACGCACGCACGCACACACACACACACACACGCACGCACGCACGCACGCACGCACACACGCACACACGGTCGGTCGAGGCTGTGGTGGAGCCGGCACGGTTGATCGAGTGTGTGTTTACCCTGCCCGGTGCTGACTGACGTGTGTGTGTGGGGGGGGGTGTTTCGCAGGACCATCGTGAGAATGGCCAATTACAACCAGACCACCCAGGAGATAGCGCGCCCCTCTGACCTCCTGGCTGGGATCAGAGCCTACACCGCCAGCCTGCACACCCTGACCCGCTACGTCAGCCTGGACGTCACCCGCCTCGTCAGGAATGTCCTGCTGCAGCAGACCCAGCCACTGGACTCCCAGGGGGGGCAGACTCTCACCACCCTCTACACCAGGGGTCGGCAACCTATGGCACGCGTGCCAGCAGTGGCACGCGACAGCTTAAACAGTGGCACGCAAGCAATAAGTGCGAGAATGGGAGATTTTTTATTTTTATTTTTTTTGGGCCGCGTTCGTAAATTCGCGCACACTGGGTTCAACGTCACAATGGTACCAAGTAATTTGATTGGACTAGAGGCGGTCTCAGGGACGCTCCGGCGCTCTCAGGGCGAATTTACGAATGCAGCCCTAGTCTCTCATCCACTCCACGAGAGTCGTATTCTGGCGCCAATTTTCAAAGTAAAATTCTGAATTCGATTCGATACAAGTGTTACTGTTAAGGAGGCTTTCCTCTGTACCTCAGATGTTTTGTTTGAAGGCTTATCAAACAAAGACACAATAAAATCAAGAATAAAAGACATCCCAGTGTCAGCCAGAAGTGTGGAATGAAGAATAGGAGAAATGGCAGAAAACGTGAAAGCGCAGCAGACCGCTGGTTTGAAAGATGCGACGGTGTTTAGCCTCGCACTTGATGAGAGCGTAGATGTGAATGACATGCCACGTCTGGCTGTCATAGCAAGATACTGTGATTCTTCTGTAAGGGAGGAGCTCTGCTGCCTAAAACCAATGCCAGAAACAACAAAAGGTGAGGACATCGCCAAAGTTCTTATCGAGCATTTTGTGGAGCGAGGGATTGACATTAGCAGGATTTTTGCAGTGACAACAAATGGTGCCCTTGCCATGGTCGGGAAACAGAGGGGAGCGGTTGCATTAATTGAGGAACGAGTTGGTCACCCCATTATGAAACTCCACTGCATCATACACCAAGAAAACTCATGTGCAAAGATGTCAAAGTCTGATCTTAATGAGGTTATGGCTACAGTGGTGAAGGTTGTTAACTTAATAGTTAAGCGATCTGCACTGACACACTGTGTGAGCAGATATTCTCACACATGAAGAGCGTGCTGAGCCTCTCACGCAGCCGTCTGACAACTGACCACTCTGAAGCTTGTCTGTTACTTAAAGTGACCAAGTACCACCCCCAGATAATGGAGTTGAGCAAAGGAAAACAGGGCCAGGGATCACATTGATTGTTAGGACTGTTTACATGGCTTTGCATACATAGCTCTTTGCTAACAAAAAAAAAATGTTGTTGTGGTTGGAATAAAAGAATAAAATGTAAGTAACAACCAAATAATTATATAAATATAAATTATAATTCATACAAGTAAGACCCTTGTATAATCACCATCCAGTTAGGCCTACTTATTAAAATGATAACCATAGGGAGCGCAGTTAGCAACTTTGTTAGAAATTGAGCGCACCAATTTGCTTAAAGTTGTGCTACGCATCACAACGTTTTAGTTGTCTTAGATGTTATGTTGGTAATTTTGTTCAAGTTTCAGTTAGTTGACTGTTAGGCCTGTTTATTTAACATACATGGCTTTGCATACATAGCTCTGCTGAAAATTGTTGTTCATGTTGTGGAATAAAATTGCAGATCTGTTGGTCTGTTTGGTTTGGTTTGATGTCGAGTCATAATTAATGTTGATATTGTGGTTGGCACACTGACTAACAAGAAAATTAAAAAATGGCACTTCATATAAAAAAGGTTGCCTACCCCTGCTCTACACCAACTGGTAAATGTGAAGTGAAGTGAAGTGAAACTTTATTTATATAGCGCCTTTCGTACACGGATGCAACTCAAATCAGTGAATTCAGGGTTCTTCTTCTGCATGTAGGAACACACACACACACACGCACACACACACACACACACACACACACACACAGAAGCATGCACACACACACACACACATGCACGCTAACACACACACACACACACACACACACACACACAGAAGCGTGCACACACACACACACACACACACACACATGCACGTTAACACACACACACACATGCACATACACACCCACACGCACGCATGCACGTTAACACACACACACGCATGCACATACACACCCACACGCACGCATGTACGCACGCACACGCACGCACACACACACACACACACACACCAAACATCACAACATCATGATCATGTTGTTGTAATGTGTATAATTGGCCCGTCAGTCCCCTGAGACACACTCTCGTCTCTCCCGTCTCTCCACAGGTACCTGGAGGGCCTTCTGCGGCAGGCCAGCAGCGCTCTCATCATCTACTCTCCCACCATGCACTGCTTCGTCAACCACGCCAACGAGACGGAGCAGAGCTTCCGAGCCGAGGAGTACTCCGACGTCTCTGGTAAGAGTTCGTTGTGTAGCACAATTCACTTCGCTAATACCACTTCCTGCTTTCTAAATCGACGCAGACATTTTGTGGAAGTGCTGCTTTTCACCACTGGCACATCCATTCTCCTGCAGAATCTCCTGATTGTATCATTTGAGGGAGATCATAAGAGTCACAGTGATGAATTACTCTGTTTGGTGTATCTGACCCACAGTACATGTGTTTGATACCATCAAACCAATACCATCTTCTGATTTCTGGCACAATCAGCCTCCCCTGCCACCTCCACACACCCACATACTATCATCGTGGTGGTTTATTTTTACCCTGTGGGCGAGGAGACATTCTCTCCTCCCTCTCAGTGACTCACTCTTATATCAGATCCCATCTTTACCGCACACACAGCCGCCTTAGATGAGCTGACCCGAATCCTAACCTAAACCACTACCATTGTCAAATTCCATCGATACTGCACTGCGGTGACATTTCTGCTTCCATAATTGTCCAGACACGTAAGTCCTAGCTGAGCTGAACCCACCTAACCTTCCTTAACCCCCTACGGTTATCACATCTCATCTTTCCCCGACGACTCAAGTCCCCTTGTCTTCCCATTGGCTCAGAGCTGCAAGCCCTAGCGGAGCTGATTGGTCCGTACGGACTCAAGTTCCTGAGTGAGAACCTGATGTGGCACATCACATCGCAAGTCAGCGAGCTGAAGGTAGGACGGCGGCCATCTTGGGCTGTTATTACCTGTAGCCTAATGTAAATGAAACCACTGTCATTAATACATGTTGACTGACTGGCTTATAACATACATTTATCAGTCAGTGAACTGAAGGGAGGATGTCACTGTCTTAAAAATAAATGTTTTCTCCTAACTCGTGGGTTATTACTGTGTTATTCATGTGCTGTTACTCCTATATAAAGAATCATCATCATCATCATCATCATCATCATCATCTCAGTCAGTGATATCATGTGACAGCTAGGCTACTATAGTAGGACCTAGCCAGACATTAGTAATCAATCATTCTCAATTCTTACAGTACCACTACCTCAACCACACTCTCTCTCTCTCACACACACACACACACACACACACACACACACACACACACACAGATACACACACTCACACACACACACACACACACACACACACACACACAGATTTACCTGAAACGTCCTCTCTTCCTTTCAGAAACTAGTGACTGAAAACATGGATACCCTGGTTCAGATGAGGAACAACTTTGACAAACCTGAGGCCATGGCCCACCTACATAAGAAACTACCAGGTGAGATGGAAGAGGAGGAGGAGGAGGAGGAAGTGGATGAGGAGGTGTAGAAGGAGGTGAAGGAGGAGGAGGGGGAGAAGGTGGTGGAGGACAGAAAAGTGCGGTATTGCTACTAAGTCGATGCGAAGAACACGTGAAGCTACGCTTGTGTCCTTCATCTCATGTGACGTGTCCCTTCCCTCTGCAGCCGGTGACAACGTCCTGAAGAGGATGACCATCATCGGAGTGATCCTGTCCTTCAGGGCCATGGCGCAGAACACTCTGGCAGATGTGAGACACACGCCCCCAGCACCACAATGATGACTTACGGAAAAACATAAATAGCTTTTGTACAGTATGATAATTTTAGTCGTTCTTTAAACGGATTTTCCGCTCAGAAACTATTTGATATACGTTGATCACACAACAAGCGAGGCTCTTTTCGGTCCACCCAAATCTGGGGCCGGATTTTTTTAAAGAGGTTTTTTTTCCACGTTACTTAGCAACTTCCAGCGCTGTTATCTAAATCTGGAATGTCCTTTGAAAGAAGTTACCAATCAATCATGTTTTTTTTAGATATTCATGTTTTTTTCCCCATTTCTAGATCATGCACAAGCATTGCCCTTACATCATGGGCCCCATCGAAGGCCTGAGGGATTTCATCTCTCCTGAAACAGACATCAAGGTAAAAGCATCCTTCTCCTTCAAGATCAGAACTTTGAAACAACTGTCCAGATGTCAGGATCATCCACTCCAATGCTACAGCCTATTTGAGTATTGTTTTGCTATCCATGTGCCTTCTTCTAATGGCTACTTCCAGCATTATGATACACCATGTCACAAAGCAAAAGTCATCTCAAACTGGTTTCATGAACATGACAATGTGGGAGTCAGTGTTCTTCAGTGGCCTTCCCAGTCACCGGATCTGAACCCAATAGAACACCATTGGGATGTGGGTGAACGATTCATAGCTTGAAAGTGCACCTGAAAAAATCTTGCAGGAATTGCATGATGCAATCATGTGATCATGGACCAGAATCTCAAAGGAATGTTCCCAACATCTTGTGGAATCAACGCCACAAAGAATCGAGGCTGTTTTGAGAGCAAAAGGGTGTGTTCCTATTAAAATGTCTGTGGTAGTGTGATGATAGTGGTAGCATGTTGACTAGTAGCATCTTCAGCATTAGTGGCAGGATGTTGCTTCTAAGTACTAGCTTCTTACAAAGAGTAAAAACCCCTTGTGGTAGCCCTTGAGAGAGGGGCTTGACAGACATGCCACAGTAACCCCAAAGACGTCAGCAGCACCCCTCCCCACCTCCCTTCCGTGGGACACACTCACCCCTGTCTCTCACCAAAAACAAAACATGTCAGCAGGAAAAAAGCCTGGCATGCCTGGCAACAGACACAGGCCAGGAGGTTAACCAATGATATACAATCGCTGTCTCGAGAAAGGTTGTTTTTGTTGTTGTTTATTTGGTGAAAATACCACTGGCTCATCCATAATCAGATTTAGCTGAAGTGCTGGAGCTGACATGGGATGAAAAAAAGCATCCGCACACTGAAAACTGTGGAAAAAACCATAGATTTGGATGCTTCTTGGGATGATTATTTTTTGGTTTCATGCTGTTTCACAGATACCACTTACTGATTTGATTATATATGTGTATGGTCACTGTCCAGGTGACCCTCAGTGTGTTTGAGCTGGCCTCTGCTGCAGGCCTCAGTTGTGACATAGACCCCGCCCTGGTCAAAGCCATCGCCAACATGTGCACAGGTAGGCAAGGCGACGGGCTGTTGGATGTCCGTTGTGTACATACAATGCACATACACACTATGTATACAGTACAGGATACATAAAATCGACATAATACATATATACAGCCTATATACTGGACATACATATGTAGTTGAGGTGTTTTAGAATCACGCTCTTGTGAGGAGATCGTCCTGCAGGCCCAGACATAGCGCTCTTATCACAAGAATGTCCTCTTGGTAAAACGTTTTAATGATATAGCGGTCTGTGACTACCATGCGAGATGTCCCCGGTTTAAACCAACCTGCCAGTTACATATACAACATAAAGCCTACAGTATATACATGTACAACCAATGAACACACGCGTACGGTACAACATATACATACCGTATGCTACTGTATTTACATTGTGTTTAACTGTGGCTCAGCAGGACTCTACAGCCTCTGTCTATACTCTCCCTAGATAACTCCTCAGTGGATGAGGAGTACAAGCTGTCCTGTCTGCTCCTGGTCTACGTCGCTGTGTCCCTGCCCATCCTGGCTCTGGATCCTAACTCGTCCTACAGCAAAGAGTATGGAGGTGAGTGTAAAGCCTAGGTCCCTAGGATAAGGAATGACAATGCCCAGGCACTGTGACTTCAGCAGTTTATTCAGTGTTTTGATATCAATATAATAATATATGCCATTTAGCTGAGTCGTAAATTTAAAATGACCTCGCAGACCAAAACACCAGACACTTGACCAGTATCTTATTAAGAAAGTCCTCAGTAAAAGCATTATTATTACCTGATAATTGCACTCTTTGGTTCTTTTAGATTCACTAACCGAAGCACCACTATTAGTAGCATTTAGGTGGTAACCTTGTGCTGAATTCCAGAAAGTTCCCTTCGTTACCACATAGTTACCACATTCGTTTCTCAGTAAATAGTGAGTAAGAGTACCAACGAAAACCGTTCTGTTTATCATAATATCATCCCACCTTATCTCACACCATCTCTCTTACCCCCGTGCAATGAGAAGAGCCCTGTGCCATCGTTGAATGATAATGACTCTCCAATGACAGCAGACCCCCACATGCATACAAAGATGCAAAGATGTTGAATAATGACAAACATATTTTTGCGACGGGGACATTTGTTTCCAGAGATCTAAATGCCGTGCTGCTTTCATAGTTAGTCTTGGCCTCGGGCCTGCTGAACTCAGGGACTTGGCACTGAGCCTTGACTAAACAAAAACTTCAGCGACATCAAACAGAAGATCTACAGCAGAGCAGAGGGTGGCTGTTATGAAGGCCCACAGTTTAGAGCCAGTTTAGTTTCCCCGAAATCAGCCCTTTTGCCCTGTTATTTCCTTTCTTATTTTTCATACTATTTCTGTACGTTTTATGAAGGTGTATGTATTATTATTGTACTGTTTATGTATATGTTTGATGACGTAGTATATCCGGGGTGTGTCCGTGACCCGGATGTTAGGTTCGGTGGTGTATATATAAGAGACGGAAGTAGTCCGCGAGTCAGTGTGTGATGAGAATCAGAACGAGAGAGACCAAACGAGAGAGAGTAACGAGAAGCGAATCTAAGATGGCGGATTCAGCAACACGCACACCGTGCAGAAGCTGAAGACGCCAGGAAAGCGATTATCGAGTTCAGAGCTGTATAGCCCGTTTAGTTGTGTTCCCGTTCGACAGCCTTGCCAGCAGCCGGCTGTTAAACGTTGGACCAAGCGAGACGCCAAACTGGACAGAATCGTCGCCTCCACGAGCGGACTGCGACCGAACGCTGACTCCATCGGAGCTTCGACGTGGACCAGCGGACCTGGGCCCTTCATCTCGTCGTGGACCACGAAGAAGGCCCTTTCCCTCCGCGTTGCTACGTCACCCCCCCCCTTTTGTCTGCTACCTTCCTCGACGCACATGCCATCCAACCAGGCCTCAACGCGCACCACAGCCCTGGACTATAAGCCTGTTCAGGCCAGAGACTATGAGTGAGTGATTGAGTGTGTGTGTGGCCGGCGGGGAGGGAATATATATATCTGGGGATGTATACATCAGTCATGTAAATAAATGTGTTGTTCATATGTGATACCGTTACCGTGTGTTAGTTGTTTGTATGCTAATGCTAATTACAAGGCTAATGCTAATGCTAATTCCAAGGCTAATGCTAATGCTAATTCCATGCTAATGCTAATTCCATGCTAATGCTAACGATAGTAACTGCTAGTCTAACGGTTTGCTGGCGCCCCCTGCCTGTATCCTCCTACACTGCCTATTTAGCTTAGAGTTAGTTAGATAACCAGCCCCTTCCTAAATTATACAGTCCTTTTCAGCTACTCCCTGGTTACAATTGGTCCTTCGAGCCGGATAGGTAGTGTAGTGATAGCATGGCTGAGCGCAGCCAACCAGACCAGACAGTTACCCCCCCTTCTCCGCCCCCTGAGCCAGAGCCACGACCACAGAGAGTCCCGCGGTTGCCTCCGAGGTTACAGGAGTATGAGCTTGAGCTCGAAAGCTCACTGAGTGGTAGCGAGGAGCGCACTCCACGGGATACAGTGGTCGGAGAGGCCGAGGTGTCCGCCGGCGCGCGGGTGGCTAGCACTGAGACAGCCCTCAAAGAGCACCAGCCTGAGGATGAGATGGCAGAACCGCAGGGTTTTGCCGTGGAAACGGAAGAGCAGGAAGGAGAGGCCCGGTCCGACAGCGCCTGCGGGCGGAAGAGGGAGGGCCTCAGCCTTAACGATCTGCCTCCCAGTACGGCGCGCTCGAGACCTAGCTCCTGCCGCTCAGTGGCTTCCTCCCGGTCCAGGGTTTCCGTGGGCAGTTCTGCCTCTGGGGCGGATAGCCTGCACTCCAGAGGGAGTAGTGCCGCGCTGTCCGAATGTATGCGCCAACAGGCCGAGATGGCGTTAGAGCGGGAGCGCCAACAGGCCGAGGTGACGTTAGAGCGAGAACGCCTCCAGTTCGAGCGTGAACGAGAGAGGGAACGCATCCATTTCGAGCGTGAACGCCTCCAGATGGGGGCGGCGGAGAGACAGCGCCAGGAGGCGCTAGAACGTGAACGCTTCCAGATGACCGGAGCGGAACGCGCGGCGGAGAGACAGCGCCAGGAGGCGCTAGAACGTGAACGCTTCCAGATGGAGCGCGACCGCCTCCAGATGGAGAGAGAGCAACTGCACGCGGAGAAGATGGAGGAAGTGATGCAGACCATGCGCGACGTGTGCATCAGCAGAGCTCCGTCGGCCCGTAGCTCCAGAGCATCCTCCGCACGGCCCTCTCGAGTGCCATCTCCTGAACCCCCCGCCGATGGCTCCATGACCCCCGCCATGACTGTCCAACTACAGGCCCAGCTGACCACCTGGAAGGAAGAGGACCAGGGACCCGACCGCTACGCGGCCCAGAGGGAGCCAGCGTCGCTGCCCGGGAGGGGAGCCATCCCCCAAGAGCGTAGCACACCCCTAGGTCCTCCAGTGCACCAAAATGCATGCAGGCCGGACACCCAGACCGTCACTCCAGCCCCGATCATCCACTACAGGATGTTTCCCAGGTGGAGGGACCCAAGTTCCCCTTCTTCAAGGACGAGGACAGGAGCCAGTATGTGGAGCTACGCATCTGCCTGGACACGCTCTTGGACGACTCCTGCTCAGAGTCCTACAAATATGCGATTCTCCTTCAGCATGTGAGGAACCCCAGAGCCCACAACATGGTTCTGGCCCATGCCTCCGCACCGACACCTTACACCAGAGCGCTCGCCGACTTGGATGCCCGCTACGGTCGTCCCTGGAACCACGCCCTTGCTGAACTGCAAGCCCTCGAACAGCAGGCCCCCATCAAGGATGAACGGGCGCTGGATGACTTCGCGCTCCGCGTGCACACCTTGGTTGGAATGCTGAAGACACAGGGCCCAGCTGGCGCCAGCGAGATCAACAGCACCTCCAACGTAGAGCGGCTGCTCCGCAAGATCCCACGCTTCCGGCAGGAGAGGTTCCGGCGACAGCAGCGCGTTCGTAACCCCGGGAAGTTGGGTCTGAGCATGGCTGCCTTCGCGGAGTTCCTACTGGAGGAAGTGCATGACACCAACGTAGACGCCATGGGTTACGCTGAGCCGAAGAAGGAGAGGGAGAAGGGAGACCGCTGGGACGGGCCGAGCTCGAACAGAGGACGCCCAGTAGGAGTGCTGCACACGGAGGAGGAGCCTCGGAGAGAGAGGAAAGCCCGACCTGAGGGAAAGGATTCCTCTCAACCCCCTCAAAAGGGACGGAGAGGTCCACCGCCATGTCCGTACTGCACCAGCGAGCACTGGTTCAATGAGTGCAGTGACTTCAACAACCTGAGTACCGAGGCCAAGCAGAGGTGGCTCGAGGAGAACAAGAGGTGCTGGAACTGTGGGCGCGACCACCTGGCTAAGAACTGCACCTTGAGGAGAAAGTGCAACCGCTGTGAGGAGGTCCACCTCAACATCCTACACGAGGTCTCCCTTGCCAGGTCCACGGAGGGCACCAGAAGCCCTAGGTCCGGTAGCGCACCGGAAGAGGCAACACCTGTCTACTACCTAGACCCAGCCCGGAGCAGCGGCTCCAAGGTCCTACTGAAGGTGGTGAAGGTCCGACTGCACCACAACAACGCTGTGTACGACACGTACGCCGTTCTAGACGACGGGTCGGAACGGACCATCCTTCTCCAGGGGGCAGCGCGCCAGTTGGGGCTCCAAGGGACTGCGGAGAAGCTGACTCTGCGCACGATACGTCGCGACCTTAAAGAGGTCACCGGGGCGAGAATCAACTTCTCTATCTCCCCGGCGGGGCGGCCGTCGGACAGATATCGGCTTCGGAATGTCTTCACCGCGGACCAGCTAGCGCTCTCCCGCTACGACTACCCCCTGGAGAGGTTACGCGCAAGATATCCCCACCTACGGCGAGTAGACCTACATCCGATAGAAGGAGCGGAGCCAACCCTTCTCATCGGCTCGGACAACGCTGAACTGATCGTGTCGCTCCGTCCTCCGCTGAGAGGACCACGAGGCTGCCCGATGGCTGTTAAGACTGCGCTTGGGTGGGCCCTCCAAGGCGCTACCGAGGGGAGAGATAGAGACGGGAGAGCTACGTCATCCCTCCATGTCCGAACCGAAGAAGCAAACCAACCAACCGGACCGCCTGGAGTGGAATCTATTGCTGCCAGTGCACCTGGAACAGTTAGTACCACAAATGGTTCACCACAGGATGACCAACCAAAGAAGAAGCCTCTGTGGACAGAGCATAAGTCTCTGGATGGGAAGACCTACTTCTACAACACAGAGACTAAACAGTCCTCATGGGAGAAACCAGACGACCTGAAATCTCCTGCTGAGCAGATGTTGTCTAAGTGCCCGTGGAAGGAGTACAAGTCTGACACGGGAAAGCCTTACTACTACAACTCCCAGACTAAGGAGTCCCGGTGGTGGCGCTACCGTGCCATGGCGGCAACAGCTGTTGCCGAGGAACACCTGCAGGTGGCCATGCACCCTCACGTGGCCGAGGTCAGCATTGACGCACCCGTCAACTCCGTCGAGTACACGTCAGCCATGGAAGTCTCAGCCAGTATTGTAGACGCCTCCAAGGAGGAAAGGCCGGAGTTGGCGAAGAAAACGTACAAGTGGAACCCAAAAGAGGAGGCCAAGCAGGCCTTCAAAGAGCTTCTGAAGGAGAAGGGTGTTTCATCCAACGAGTCATGGGAGCAAGCCAGGAGAATGATCATCAACGACCCACGCTACAGCGCCCTGCCCAAGCTGAGTGAGAAGAAGCAAGCGTTTAAGGCCTACAAGGCTAAGAAGGAGAAGGAACAAGCCAAGCAGCTCAGGAAGAGGAACTGGGAGGCGCTGAAGAGCATTCTGGACAACATGGCCAACGTCACCTACCGCACCACCTGGTCCGAGGCCCAGCAGTACCTGCTGGACAACCCCACCTTCGCTGAGTACGAGGAGCTGCAGAACATGGACAAGGAAGACGCTCTGATCTGCTTCGAGGAGCACATCCGCGCCCTGGAGAAGGAGGAGAAGCAGAAGACTCTGCTGAGGGAGAGAGACAACTTGTCCGAAGGTGCCGTGGTACTGGTGATCGACCAGTCCCTTCCACGCGCCGCCTGGCAGACAGGCAGAGTGACCAAGGTCCTGCCGGGTCCGGATGGAAGGGTGCGGACGGCCATCGTGGACGTTGGTGGTCGCACTTACACCCGACCTGTGGCACGCCTGATTGAGCTCCCTCAAATTAGCCAGGACACTATCACCTCCTACCTCACGCTGCTAGAGCAGCCTAGCCAGTGTGCCTTCCTTAGTTAACTGAAACCGAGGGTTTCATGGGGCGGCTGTTATGAAGGCCCACAGTTTAGAGCCAGTTTAGTTTCCCCGAAATCAGCCCTTTTGCCCTGTTATTTCCTTTCTTATTTTTCATACTATTTCTGTACGTTTTATGAAGGTGTATGTATTATTATTGTACTGTTTATGTATATGTTTGATGACGTAGTATATCCGGGGTGTGTCCGTGACCCGGATGTTAGGTTCGGTGGTGTATATATAAGAGACGGAAGTAGTCCGCGAGTCAGTGTGTGATGAGAATCAGAACGAGAGAGACCAAACGAGAGAGAGTAACGAGAAGCGAATCTAAGATGGCGGATTCAGCAACACGCACACCGTGCAGAAGCTGAAGACGCCAGGAAAGCGATTATCGAGTTCAGAGCTGTATAGCCCGTTTAGTTGTGTTCCCGTTCGACAGCCTTGCCAGCAGCCGGCTGTTAAACGTTGGACCAAGCGAGACGCCAAACTGGACAGAATCGTCGCCTCCACGAGCGGACTGCGACCGAACGCTGACTCCATCGGAGCTTCGACGTGGACCAGCGGACCTGGGCCCTTCATCTCGTCGTGGACCACGAAGAAGGCCCTTTCCCTCCGCGTTGCTACGTCACCCCCCCCCTTTTGTCTGCTACCTTCCTCGACGCACATGCCATCCAACCAGGCCTCAACGCGCACCACAGCCCTGGACTATAAGCCTGTTCAGGCCAGAGACTATGAGTGAGTGATTGAGTGTGTGTGTGGCCGGCGGGGAGGGAATATATATATCTGGGGATGTATACATCAGTCATGTAAATAAATGTGTTGTTCATATGTGATACCGTTACCGTGTGTTAGTTGTTTGTATGCTAATGCTAATTACAAGGCTAATGCTAATGCTAATTCCAAGGCTAATGCTAATGCTAATTCCATGCTAATGCTAATTCCATGCTAATGCTAACGATAGTAACTGCTAGTCTAACGGTTTGCTGGCGCCCCCTGCCTGTATCCTCCTACACTGCCTATTTAGCTTAGAGTTAGTTAGATAACCAGCCCCTTCCTAAATTATACAGTCCTTTTCAGCTACTCCCTGGTTACAGTGGCATTTACCTCAGGTTGTTGATTCAGTCTGTTGCTTTTTCCATGACAATGACATGATTTAGGAGGATAGGCTCTCTCTCTCTCTCTCTCTCTCTCTCTCTCTCTCTCTCTCTCTCTCTCTCTTTAGGAGGATATGCTCTCTCTCTCTCTCTCTCTTTAGGAGGACAGGCTCTCTCTCTCTCTCTTTAGGAGGACAGGCTCTCTCTCTCTCTTTAGGAGGACAGGCTCTCTCTCTCTCTTTAGGAGGATAGGCTCTCTCTCTCTTTAGGAGGACAGGCTCTCTCTCTCTCTCTCTTTAAGAGGATAGGCTCTCTCTCTCTCTCTTTAGGAGGACAGGCTCACTCTCTCTCTCTCTCTCTCTTTAAGAGGATAGGCTCTCTCTCTCTCTCTCTTTAGGAGGACAGGCTCTCTCTCTCTCTCTTTAGGAGGATAGGCTCTCTCTCTCTCTCTTTAGGAGGATAGGCTCGCTCTCTCTCTCTCTTTAGGAGGACAGGCTCTCTCTCTCTTTAGGAGGACAGGCTCTCTCTCTCTCTCTCTCTTTAAGAGGACAGGCTCTCTCTCTCTCTTTAAGAGGACAGGCTCTCTCTCTCTCTCTCTCTCTCTTTCTTTAGGAGGATAGGCTCTCTCTCTCTCTCTCTTTAGGAGGATAGGCTCTCTCTCTCTTTAGGAGGATAGGCTCTCTCTCTCTCTCTTTAGGAGGATAGGCTCTCTCTCTCTCTCTTTAGGAGGATATGCTCTCTCTCTCTCTCTCTCTCTCTCTCTCTTTAGGAGGATATGCTCTCTCTCTCTCTCTCTCTTTAGGAGGATAGGCTCTCTCTCTCTCTCTTTAGGAGGACAGGCTCTCTCTCTCTCTCTCTCTTTAGGAGGATAGGCTCTCTCTCTCTCTCTTTAGGAGGATAGGCTCTCTCTCTCTCTCTCTCTTTAGGAGGATAGGCTCTCTCTCTCTCTCTTTAGGAGGACAGGCTCTCTCTCTCTCTCTCTCTTTAGGAGGATAGGCTCTCTCTCTCTCTCTCTCTCTTTAGGAGGATAGGCTCTCTCTCTCTCTCTCTCTTTAGGAGGACAGGCTCTCTCTCTCTCTCTCTCTCTTTAGGAGGATAGGCTCTCTCTCTCTCTCTCTTTAGGAGGATAGGCTCTCTCTCTCTCTCTCTTTAGGGGGATAGGCTCTCTCTCTCTCTTTCTTTAGGAGGATAGGCTCTCTCTCTCTCTCTCTTTAGGAGGACAGGCTCTCTCTCTCTCTTTAGGAGGACAGGCTCTCTCTCTCTCTCTCTCTCTTTAGGAGGATAGGCTCTCTCTCTCTCTTTAGGAGGACAGGCTCTCTCTCTCTCTCTCTTTAGGAGGATAGGCTCTCTCTCTCTCTTTAGGAGGACAGGCTCTCTCTCTCTCTTTAGGAGGACAGGCTCTCTCTCTCTTTAGGAGGACAGGCTCTCTCTCTCTCTCTCTCTCTCTCTCTCTCTCTCTCTCTCTTTAAGAGGACAGGCTCTCTCTCTCTCTCTCTCTTTCTTTAGGAGGATAGGCTCTCTCTCTCTCTCTCTTTAGGAGGATAGGCTCTCTCTCTCGCTCTCTCTCTCTCTCTCTTTAGGAGGATAGGCTCTCTCTCTCTCTCTTTAGGAGGACAGGCTCTCTCTCTCTCTTTAGGAGGATAGGCTCTCTCTCTCTCTCTCTTTAGGAGGATAGGCTCTCTCTCTCTCTCTCTCTCTCTCTCTTTAGGAGGATAGGCTCTCTCTCTCTCTTTAGGAGGATAGGCTCTCTCTCTCTCTTTAGGAGGACAGGCTCTCTCTCTCTCTCTCTCTCTTTAGGAGGATAGGCTCTCTCTCTCTCTCTCTCTTTAGGAGGACAGGCTCTCTCTCTCTCTCTTTAGGAGGATAGGCTCTCTCTCTCTCTTTCTTTAGGAGGATAGGCTCTCTCTCTCTCTTTAGGAGGACAGGCTCTCTCTCTCTCTCTCTTTAGGAGGACAGGCTCTCTCTCTCTCTTTAGGAGGATAGGCTCTCTCTCTCTCTCTCTTTAGGAGGACAGGCTCTCTCTCTCTCTCTCTCTTTAGGAGGATAGGCTCTCTCTCTCTCTCTCTTTAGGAGGACAGGCTCTCTCTCTCTCTCTTTAGGAGGATAGGCTCTCTCTCTCTCTCTCTTTAAGAGGACAGGCTCTCTCTCTCTCTCTCTTTAGGAGGACAGGTTCTCTCTCTCTCTCTCTCTCTCTCTCTCTCTCTCTCTCTCTCTCTCTTTAGGAGGACAGGCTCTCTCTCTCTCTCTCTTTAGGAGGATAGGCTCTCTCTCTCTCTCTCTTTAGGAGGATAGGCTCTCTCTCTCTCTCTCTCTTTAGGAGGACAGGCTCTCTCTCTCTCTTTAGGAGGATAGGCTCTCTCTCTCTCTCTTTAAGAGGATAGGCTCTCTCTCTCTCTTTAGGAGGATAGGCTCTCTCTCTCTCTCTCTTTAGGAGGACAGGCTCTCTCTCTCTCTTTAGGAGGATAGTCTCTCTCTCTCTCTCTCTCTCTTTAGGAGGACAGGCTCTCTCTCTCTCTCTCTTTAGGAGGATAGGCTCTCTCTCTCTCTCTCTTTAGGAGGATAGGCTCTCTCTCTCTCTCTTTAGGAGGATAGGCTCTCTCTCTCTCTCTTTAGGAGGATAGGCTCTCTCTCTCTCTCTCTTTAGGAGGACAGGCTCTCTCTCTCTCTTTAGGAGGATAGGCTCTCTCTCTCTCTCTCTTTAGGAGGACAGGCTCTCTCTCTCTCTTTAGGAGGATAGGCTCTCTCTCTCTCTTTAGGAGGATAGGCTCTCTCTCTCTCTCTTTAGGAGGACAGGCTCTCTCTCTCTCTCTCTCTCTCTTTAGGAGGATAGGCTCTCTCTCTCTCTCTCTCTCTCTCTCTCTCTCTTTAGGAGGATAGGCTCTCTCTCTCTCTCTCTTTAGGAGGACAGGCTCTCTCTCTCTCTCTTTAGGAGGACAGGCTCTCTCTCTCTCTCTCTTTAGGAGGACAGGCTCTCTCTCTCTCTCTCTCTCTCTTTAGGAGGACAGGCTCTCTCTCTCTCTCTCTTTAGGAGGATAGGCTCTCTGAGTCTGAGGTTGAGGAAAGCCAGTGTTTCCTGTTGCACAAAGTGCTGTTTGGTTAGGTGTCACTCTGCAGGGTTCATATGACACGCTTTTTAGGGGGGCCCCTTTATGACTCTAAGGGGTGTCCAAAGAAGGTGATTTGCCACTTCTGTACAGTACCAGTCAAAAGTTTGGACACACTTCCCCATTCAATTGAATATACTGTATATGTATTGCTTGATGATGTATAATAATAATAATAATAATAATAATAATAATAATATAATAATAATAACCTTTATTTGTATAGCACGTTTCCTGCAAACGTTGCAGCTCAAAGTGCTTTAATCATTATATAATCACCATTTAATTATTTAGTCATTTAAAGGCAATATTAAAAAGATGCTTTTTTAGTCTTGACTTGAAAATATTTGCTGAGGTTGCATCCCTAATGTAAACTGGCAGTGCATTCCACAGTTTGGTGCATAAAATTAATGCATCCTCACCAAATCTCCTCTTTTGTACATGTGGTATGCAGAGAAAGCCATCGTCAGAAGACCTGAGAGCTCTTTTGGGCTGATATGCTAGCAAAAGGTCTTTCAGATATTCTGGTGCTGTGCCAGTGAGAGCTTTATAAATGATGATCTTTTATAAGGGTTGCCCCCCCCCCTCCTCCTTCCCTCTGTAAATATTACTCTGTCTGTCCATCCATCTGTTCTGTCTGTCTGTCATCGTCAGGTCACCACAACAACATCCACTGTGTAGCCACTGCTGTCAATCAACTGGCTGCAGCCATGTTCACAGTCCAGAACAAGAACATCGAGCAGCACCTCAAAGAGTTCCTGTTGGTGAGTAGTACAAACCTCTAACGTTGGTTATAAATCATGTTATTGATTGGTTATTATCATGATATAAAATGGGTAACCTGGGGGATGGAGAAATGAAACCACTCTCAAATTCCTAGATGGAGCTACGGTCTTGGGCTGCTAGTTAGGACCTTGGTGTACTTGGTGGGGAGCGGGTCTATTAACCCTCTCCTTCCTCAAGCTCCACAGTCCTCTGCTGTGTGAACTGGCAGCAACAACCTTTTTCCACCCACTTGTTGCCACTTTGTGCTTGTTTGTTTGTCTGTCTCTTGGTGTGTGTGTGTGTGTGTGTGTGTGTGTGTGTGTGTGTGTGTGTGTGTGTGTGTGTGCGTGTGTGTGTGTGTGTGTGTCTCTGTGTGTGCGTGTGTGTGTGTGTGTGTGTCTCTGTGTGTGCGTGTGTGTGTGTGTGTCTCTGTGTGTGTGTGTGTGTGCGTGTGTGTGGGTGTGTGTGTGTGTGTGTGTATGTGAGTGTGTGTGTTTGTGTGTGTGTGTGTGTGTGTGTGTGTACGTGTGTGAGTGTGTGTGTGTGTGTGTGTGTGTGTGTGTGTTTGTGTGTACGGATGCAGAGGACTGAGATCCTCGAAATGATAGTTTTAACCACGTCCAAATGTATATACCGTACCAATCCCAGATTGCCCCTTTTAATCTCAAACACACAGTGTCCACCAGGCCCAGGGGTGAAGGCAGTTGTAAGTTGTACTTGTCTGAGTTGTTTCTCTTGGCAAACGCCACGGCCGGTCCTGACCTACGCAAACTGTTGCATGTCAGTGGAGTTGCCGTCGATACTGTGGTTTGTTGATAGTTCGAGCATCTGTAGACCGCCTAGAAGAGACTACCCAAACACAGGGAGGTCCGAGGGGACCTTCTATACACCCTGGGAAATCTTTGTATTTGTTTTGGGAGCGTCACGTTCCCTTTTTACTTTTCCGATCTTTAGTTGTTGTTGATGTGTGTCCTAAAAAACCTCCCTTTGGAAATGTATTTATGTATTTATTTTCTCCTGTTGATATTTATAATCTTGACCTTTGACCTGTGACCTTACAGGTGGCATCTTCCACACTGCTGCAGCTGGGTCAGAACGTGGAGCGAGTGGACACCACGAACCGTGACTCCATTTACCTGCTTCTTTACATGGTAGTACAGGCTCCGCTTGGCAAACACACCCTGGCCTGCATACAACCGTTCCTCATCTAAATGGACTGACTTATATACTGTCTTATTCCAAAGAGCTTTACAACGGCCTCTCATTCACCCATTCACACACACTTTCACACACCAATGGCGGCAAGCTACCATGCAAGGCGCCGGGCCCGCTCATTGGGAGCAATTTGGGGTTCAGTGTCTTGCCCGAGGACACCTGGCATGTGGCTGGCCCAGGTTCGAACCGCCGATCAGCCGCCCCTCCTGCGCCACAGCCGCACCCATCTCGTCCATGCATTACAATGACCCCCATCCTCTGATGTTTTACTTGATATACTGCATCACTAAAATGGAATGTATTTGGTTGACAGTATATAACTGTGTGATCTCTTACCTGTAGATAGTGGAAACCTCCCCATTCCTGAGCCAGGACATGCTGGAGAAGTGTTTCCCTTATGTTCTCCTGAGGAACGCCTACCGGGAGGTCTACAGGACCTTCATCATCACCCTGGGCTGACTCTCATTTACGACACACGTCTTTCTGCTACTCAGACTAGGGGAGGCTGCTGGAGGAAGACAATTGGAGGAGGAGGACGGGGATCCTTGTGACACATGGAGACGGAATGAGGAACGACAAAGTGTGTTATCATGATTACCATTCCTCATTCCATTCCATGCGTTACGATGAGCCCCGTCCATCCGATTTCTTCCTCCACCCAGCCTCCACTAAGTCAGGCCATCATACTGTCATACTGCTGCCCAAATCATATACGTACATATTATGCATAACTAACAAAACAGGGGGGGTATTCCATCAACGTCGCTACAGGAAAATCCGGGCTTATTTTGATAAGTCTCGCGAGATAAATAAGCCTGGATTTTCCTTTAGTGACGTTGATGGAATACCCCCCAGGAGTCAGTCTCCCGAGAGAGCTTGGTAGCTAAAACTATTGATGTACTACTTTATCACTTTTGACAATCCAGGCCCACTCCCTCACTGTTTGTGTGTGTGTGTATGTATGGCGTAGAGGGTGTAGGGTTAGTACAGATGCTGCCAGTATCACTCACACACAAACACACACACACACACACACACACACACACACACACACCACTTCCACCTCAGCTCCACCTACAGTCCCAGTCCCAGTCCTACTCCTAGTCCCACCTACACCTCAGTCCTAGCTCTAATCCCACCCGCAGCCCAAGTGCCCCCCCCCACCCCCCCTGTGTCCTCCTCCAGACAGGCTTGTTAGCATGTCTACAGCTCTCCAACCGTCAATCAACAGAGTTCATTGGCTCTCATTGAAACCAGCTCCCTACGATGTGATACTTGGTGCTTCCCAGAGGGGAGAGAGGGTAGAGGGTCTCACCGCAGAAGCAGGAAAGGTGTAGTGGTGGTCTAGTGGATAGTGAGTTGGACTTGGGATCGGAAGGTTGTGAGTTCAAATCCCGCCTGAAGCCACACCACTACTAGTGTGCCCTTGGGTAAGGCACTTAGCCCTCAGTTACTCCAGGGGGAATGTCCCTGTAATTCGTAATTGTAAGTCGCTTTGGATAAAAGCGTCTGCTAAATGGCAAAATTAAAAATTAAATTAGGAAACGACACATGGCTGTAGAATTGCTGAAGGTTTTTCTCGTTTGCACGGCAAAGACTGTGGGCTAGTGGGTAATTATGTATAATGTGTAAATTGGTCTGCATTTTTTATTATGTATGCATCTTATCTCCTAAGTGTTGAATACCACAACACACACACACACACGCACGCACTCACACACACACACACACACACACACACACACACGCACGCACGACACACGCACGCACTCACTCATGCACAGTGCACACACACTCTCTCACACACACACACACACACACACACACACACACACACACACACACACACACACACTCTCTAAGAAGCACGTCTGTGTCCAATCAAGATAAGGAAAATAGGAAACACATTGTCTATTGTTGGATGAGCTATTATGTCAACATGTACAAGACACATTCATCAACTCATTAACTCTTGACAACATGACAAACCATTAAGCTTAAATAATAGTTAGATGGGCAAAACAAAGAAATGAATATATTAAATAAGTCAAAATACCTCATTCCCAGCCTCATCACCAGTATGGGAAGGTGGGGGCCATTTTGTGAGATTTACAGTAGTAAATGCAAGCAACCTGGTGTGGACGTCTGCCAGTGTCTGTCTGCCACTGAACCAGAATGGAACAGAACTATGAGCCCAGCCTCAGGCAGGTGGAGGGTGACATCTAGTGGACAGAAAACTGTACTGCAGCTCAACACAACTCTTATTATTGACACTTCACTATGATGGTGAGATGTGAAATGAGATCATGTGAAATGTCTTGAAGTAGATGAGTATTTTTTTCTCAGGACTGCCCGAGTAGCTCAGTGTGTTAAGTCTCAGTCTGTCTTTTTAACGCTGAAGGCCAGGGTTCAAATCCAATGACCTATTGACTTTTTCTAGACTGTGTCTGCTGCTGCTGCTGCCTGTATGACAGTGTGATTGATTCTATCAGATATGATATGACTACATGACTACATGATGATACACATGATCAGATAGATAGACAGAGAGACAGAGGACAGAGATTCTACACTGATCAGAGCCTTGTGAACAGATGTGGGACTGAATTTCTTCAAGTAGGTGATTTTTTTTTTCTTCTCCCAGCTCTGTCACAGTGGCTCAGTGTGTTAAGTCTCCTGTCTATTAGACCGAGAGGCTGGGGTTCAAATCCCCTGTCCAGTGTTTTAGTATCTCTTGATTTGTTCCAAGTATGTGACTACTCATGCCTGTCACACACAGGCAGACAGAGTCACACGGACACACAGACAGACACACACACACACACACAGCTCATTCAACCTGCACAGAGGAATTGAAGAATATCATTATGGTCTGTATCTGACAATGACCTTTCATGACTGGCACGGTGGGTCAGTGTGTTAAGTCTCCCGGCAGGTAAAATGTTGCCGGGGGGGGGGCATCAAATCATACTCTCACCTAGAGCCGGACCTGGTTGTGAGAGACGCCACTGCAGTCTTCCCAAGGTAAAATAGACACTTAAAGTACAGTAGCCTACCCAGCAAGCACCGACGGACCTGGACGAATTCGGACCAGCCCGATAACGGCCAGACCACGTAATATCACAACTAGTTAGTATCTGGCCCAGAATATCACCCTATTTCAACTAAAATATATATTTATTTTTCTATATTTGTCGGGAGAAAATACCCAAATGTGAAATCCCAGCAACAACCCGTCAACTCTGGTGTGAAGTCATCTCTGTTGTGACAGACAGACATCAAAGTGGTTTTGATTTTTAAAAAAAGGGCCGATTGCGTCACAGTGATGAGCGTGACGTCACGGGAAAAGCACCCTGGCCTTACCCCCTCCGTCCACTCTCCCCTCCATAAGGGGAATGACTTTCTCTCATTTTGCGTGTCTGTCTGTACGCACATAGCCACACAATAAAACCCGCTATCAATTGGAGATCACCTGCTCTTGTCTTCACTGGTAACATAAGCAGTTATGGAACTAAGTAGGAATTAGAAGGGTAAAAGAGAACTGATAAAATATGAATAAAACATTAATAGAATGTAATAAAGATAATTTAAAAAATAATATAATAATACATTATGACATCACAAAGACATGTGACAGGTATCTTGAGCATGATTTGTCCAAAACAAACCCAACCAATTGTAACTCTGTCAATGACAATAAAGTTCAATCTAATCTAATCTAATCTAAATGAAAGAGCGGATGAATAGATGAGAGAGGAAGTACGAAACAATTAGGAGGTTATTCTGTGTGGGTTATACTGAGTGGTTAGTCGAATGTATCGATTGCAAGTTGCTTTGGAATAAGGCGTCTGCTACATTGTGACATAAAACCAGTAGTGAGATTAACTGTAGTGTTTTCTTTAATTAAATGAATTACACGTCAGCATATTGTGTTACATGAAACACGTAGTTGGTTAATATAATGTGATGTACAACATCTCAGTCTTCCAGCTGAAACGTTAGGAGGATTTATTGCAAACATAACAACATACCAGTATTCAGTCACACTCGGCTTCTAAACACCAAGGCCACATCTGGGTGGAAGGGGCGGTGACATGATGCAGGAGGGGACAAGGACATCTCAACTCCTACGACCTCGATTCCTCCTTCACTCTCCAGGAGGGAGAGGATGGGAGGAGAGGAAAGGAGGAGACAGGAGGAAGAGATGAGGGAGGAGAGGAGGGTATGAGAAGAGGACAGGAGGATTTGAGAGAAGATGATCTAGAAAAGGCTCATGTCATGACACAGCCTTCTCCCTGATCCGATCAACAAGCACAATAAAGTCCATTCCATTCCACATGAACATACAGTAGATGATGGTGCAGCCAGCAGACCCCCCCTTCTTCTTTAGGGCTCCTGTCTCCTTTAAACACCTCCCACACTGGGAGCAGTCGTGTTAACTAGTGTGTGTGTTCTCTGGTGTATCTTTAGGTTTCCTGCCTGACTGAAACTCTTCCCACACTGGGAGCAGCAGAACGGCTTCTCTCTTGTGTGTATTCTCTGGTGTTTCTTTAGGTTTCCTGCCACACTGAAACTCTTCCCACACTGGGAGCAGCAGAATGGCTTCTCTCCTGTGTGTATTCTTTGGTGTATCTTTAGGTGTCCTGCCTGACTGAAACTCTGCCCACACTGGGAGCAGCAGAACGGCTTCTCTCCTGTGTGTATTCTCTGGTGTGTCTTTAGGTTTCTTGCCTCACTGAAACTCTTCCCACACTGGGAGCAGCAGAACGGCTTCTCTCCTGTGTGTATTCTCTGATGGCTCTTTAGGTGTCCTGCATGACTGAAACTCTTCCCACACTGGGAGCAGTAGAACGGCTTCTCTCCTGTGTGTGTTCTCTGGTGTATCTTTAGGGATCCTGCATGACTGAAACTCTTCCCACACTGGGAGCAGTAGAACGGCTTCTCTCCTGTGTGTATTCTCTGATGGCTCTTTAGTTCATCTGCCCGACTGAAACTCTTCCCACACTGGGAGCAGCAGAATGGCTTCTCTCCTGTGTGTATTCTCTGGTGTGTCTTTAGGTGTCCTGCCACACTGAAACTCTTCCCACACTGGGAGCAGCAGAACGGCTTCTCTCCTGTGTGTGTTCTCTGGTGTATCTTTAGGTTTCCTGCCTGACTGAAACTCTGCCCACACTGGGAGCAGCAGAACGGCTTCTCTCCTGTGTGTATTCTCTGGTGTGTCTTTAGGTGTCCTGCCACACTGAAACTCTTCCCACACTGGGAGCAGCAGAATGGCATCTCTCCTGTGTGTGTTCTCTGGTGTATCTTTAGGTGTCCTGCCACACTGAAACTCTTCCCACACTGGGAGCAGCAGAATGGCATCTCTCCTGTGTGTGTTCTCTGGTGTATCTTTAGGTTTCCTGCCTGACTGAAACTCTTCCCACACTGGGAGCAGCAGAACGGCTTCTCTCCTGTGTGTATTCTCTGGTGTCTCTTTAGTGATCCTGCCCGACTGAAACCCTTCCCACACTGGGAGCAGCAGAATGGCTTCTCTCCTGTGTGTATTCTCTGGTGTCTCTTTAGATCGCTCATATGACCAAATCTCTTTCCATACTGAAGACAAGAGTGAGTCTTCTGTCCTCCTTGAGTCTGTGGTTGTGATTTAAGGTGAGTTGGACAAATGAAACTCTCACTGCAATCTAAACAGTGGTGATTCTTCTGTCTTGAGCTCCTCCTCCTCCGTCTGTGTTGTTTATGGCTTCCTGATGCGGTGGAGCTGGGCTCCATGTCTGAGTCTGGGTTGGAGCTCTCTCCTGTAAGAATAGGAACATATACAGGATTAGAAACAACATGAGAACAAGTGCTGCTTCCATAGACTCAGCAGTGCCAGAAGTAACACCACATCTCTGGAGTCTGCACACGCTGTGGGAACATGAAGTGTTCAGAGAGTTACAGAGATATTACAACAAATGGATACCGTATCAATGTTTTATCATTAACAATTGATTTAAAGCATATTCTCTCAAACGGAGACAGAATCCAAGTTTAACGTTTCAGTTTAAGAGTATTCACGTTGTACCTAGTTTAACTGTCACTCACTGTCTTGCTCAACAGTTGTAATTCCATGATCAGTCATAGACAGGGGTGCAAACTGGTGATGGCCCAAAAAGGTGACAACATTTTTTTCACTGAAAACGACGGAAATTATCATTGCGCGGCGCCCAGGCACCTTCCCATGATGCAATGCATCATTTTTCTATACAAGCTCTGTTCAAGGGACACATATAAAGCCTGTCAGTGTTATTCAGACCTATGAAGCAGTGGTAACAATAATGAAAACGCATTAGAATTAGATGTATAATTTATTTTGTAAATATATTTTGAACAATGTTGAACTATAAATAACATTTATTTTTTAACAAATAAAACCAATTCTGATGAATACCCCAACCATCCACCCACTCCAGTCCATCCCACCAAGCACATCGCTTTTTTGGCTTTTTTGCCTGTACCAGCACTTCCAGTGCTTTTTTTCTTTTTTGAGCAGCCATGTGCCTCACTGTGGCTTGCCTGTCCTCCTCCACTGCAGTCTTCCTGCTTTGTGCAGCACTGGTTGTTGGCTGGCAACCAAACTCTTCCTGCCTCCCTTTTTTCTTTAACAGGGCCTGTTGTCTGCGAGCCTTGTCCTTTGAGCCTGCAGTGTGGATGTTCTTGCATAGGACCTTGTCAACCTTTGAGAACTTGACATTCTCTCTCCTGAACATCTGGATCGCTGTCTGACCCCTGGACCTGAGGGCATACTGGGTGGTCTGGATGGCATTAAAAGACGACTCCACCATTGGTCCATGGAAAATGGAGAGTGCCGCTCGAACCACATGGTTGAGGCCTGGGTACCTTCCAGTGTCAATAATATTTGCCCACCAGTTACCCATGTTGTCCCCATCAATGTACAGGGGAAGGGTGGGATCATTGCTGAATTTGACCACTTCCATTGGCACGTCAAATTGGGGTGGCACCAAGTGGCTCATCATCCCTGCCAGCGGCTTCAGGAGGATGCCCGTCTCGGAGTGTCCTCTCACCAATGGGTCCAAAGCAGACAGTGACTGCAGGGTCCTGCTGTCCAGTGGCAGCTTTTTCTGCATATATGCCGCTGTCGACATGTATGCAGTCTTCGCTGTTTCGAGAAACTCTAGCACAGTCTGGAAAACATTAAAACGATTGCAATTAAATCATTTTACCTGGAGAAATGTATAAATGTTTGATTTGCCATTTTTAATACATTTACTAACCTGATTGCGTGGATTTTCTGCCTTCAGTTTCTCCGCCACCTGTCCGACATACAGCTCACAGAGAGGCAGCATTTTGTCTTTGAAGTCCAACTCCATGAGCTTCTTTGGGGTGGTGTGGAGATTCTCAGCCTTGATAAAGCACCCCATGAAGGTTTTCACAACCTCAAGCTGCTTGTCATGCAGCTTGTGGACAAGGGTTTGGCTGCCCTGTGAATAGTGGCATTATTATAAAATGCTACAACAATTCTATTACCATACACAGACATGACTTGCAGTTGAGGGTCTGTTTATATCACAATCTAACTAATGAGAGAATACAAGGATAGACCTATTTAGTTTATCTATCAGAGATTGATAATTCACTAATTCATTAATGTGAAAATACACACCTGGAACACCATCACATACTCCTTCATGATGGGAAGGACGCCGAGGTAAATGCTCAGCTGGAGGTCTGTTTTGCGACTCTCAAACCAGAGCTTCTTCCACACCCTTTCTTTCCTGTCCTTCCCAACTTGCGTCATTCCTGGAAGAGAGAGATGAAATACAATGTATTTTGGAACCCGAAGTAGAGCACCTTATATGCAGGGA
Source organism: Nansenia antarctica (assembly GCF_963989245.1). NCBI lineage: Eukaryota > Metazoa > Chordata > Actinopteri > Argentiniformes > Microstomatidae > Nansenia > Nansenia antarctica. The sequence continues at coordinate 124,954 of NW_027663467.1, forward strand.
ACATTCGGCGAGTGCTGAGGCCCACATCATAGGCTGAAAGCCAACGATGCGCCACAAACCGCTGTGGATTGGTGCCTGGAATGCCCATAAACTCGCATACCTCCATCAGGTATTTCAACTGAAAACAGGCAAAAAAAGGGCTTACTTAGCCTATTTGCCATTATGCAACAAGTATTTCTGGTACAGGCATATATTTCACAATATCTATGACAATTACCTGGTCTGAAGCCCACTGGTGATCTGTGTGGAGGTCCGTGAAAAGCTGCTCAAGGTAGTGGCCAAAGGGCGCAGCAAACATTTTGGCGGCATTGTGGATGTGGTGGCAGGAATCTCCATCAACATCCAGGAGGTTCTGGCAGTACTTCGACCTTATCCTGGTCTCCAGCCCGGACTTACTCCCTCGCATGACGTTGCAGGAGTCCATCATCATGCTAACCATGTTAGTAAATGGAATTGAGTGTTCCTTGAAAAAGGTCACTAGGGCCTTTTCCAGATGTTCAGCAGTGCCCTTTAGGACTTCAATGGAGCCAAGGTGCTCGACGACCACATGCTTCAGCTCCTGATTAAAGTAGCTGACAAGGATTGACAGCACCTACTTATTGGAGCTTGATGTGCTCTCATCCAGGTTGATGGAGAAAGGGCATGACCGAATGTTCTCAAACGTCCTCTCTGAGAAGGTGTGCCCCAGGCCCTGGACCATCTTGTATGTGGCAGCTGTCCGGGATAGCTTCATGCCTGCCAGAGCTGGTTTATCCAGAGCCAGTGTCTCAGCAAGCTCACGGATGACAGGGGCTATAGAGAGGGGAAGGGAATGTTCTGCAAGAACTGCAAGAACCATTGCCTGGAAAACCCCCGAAAATAGTATTAGTATTTTATATGTTACCACTTGCACATAGCTTGTAATAAGTAAACATGACATCATTATAAAAATAATTCAATACTGCGATTCACTGTATATGGGGGATTTCCTATTCTGATTAACAAAGTCTAGGCTTACGACTTTATATTATCTGTGCTAGTTGTTATCTATATAGCACTATATGCACACTCACCTCTGCATTTGCTACCCTTTCAAACAGGGGTACTGGCACCGTAACTCTTTCTCTCATCTTCTCTGGGCCTTGCACTGATGGGCCCTGAGCAGATGGGATCTGCTGTGATGGACCCTGAGTTGATGGGCTCTGCTGTGATGGGCCCTGACTTGCTGACGGTGGTATGACACTGTGTGTGGTCATAATTGTCACCACTTTTTGGCAATGTTTGTCAGTTTTACAATGTGCCACAAGGGCATGGCAGCCCTTGGTTGAATAATTAATCTCTTTGCAGCAGAGGCTGCACCCAGGGGCGTGTCCAGGGGGGGGCCAGGGGTGGCCCGTGCCACCCCTGAAATCTGATTGGCCACCCTAGGTGCCACCCTGATTGATTGGCTATCTGCCTAGTCACTCAGAGCAGAGGCCACTTCGCACCACGAGACAAACTTTTCGAACAGAACACCTTTTTGATCAGCGGTGAGGTTTGATTGATTGATTGAAAACTTTATTAGAATGTTTGCAGAAGTAGGTACATGAAAGTACATATGGCAGGTGTGCTGGTCTTGGCGCTCCTGAAGAAATGTGAGTACCATTAATGGTTAGACTTTTGCATAGCTACATATAGGCTACGGTGTTGTGCTAGTGGTTAAAACGTTTTAGCTGTAACATTATATTTTGTAGTAGGCTACTCTGGTCTCTCGTCATCCGATCTCAGCTTGCTAGTAAACCTGTCGTCGAAATGCTAGCTAATGCTAACGTTAGGCTATAGGCTAGGTAACGTCAGCTATATACATTTGAATGCTTGAGTATGTTTTGTTTGTGTATTGTGCAAGTTATAAAGTGACATGTGTTATGTGATGGTTAATGTTACATTATGAAAAGAAATCAGAGCATTCAGGGTTTCTTCCAAAGAAAAAACCCCAAAAGGACAGAGCAGCAGGACAGAGAAGCCAGAGCTAATGTTAGTCAGTCAGAGGATGAGCCAGCTGGAGGATGTAGACCCAGTTAGCCCACAGCAAGAGCCTCCAGCTTCTGCTGTACACATGGGTATGTATGTAACATTCTGATAGCTCCAGATGTATTTTTAGTAAGCACTTATTTGATAACCGTGATAATGTAACATTGTGATTAATTGCTATACATTTAAACTAAAGCCGAATCTTGTCGATTAAGCCTGTAGGGGTATTCATATTGTATTCATTTGAGTTTGGTAGCTAACATCGGCCTACTTACAAAAAAGGCTGATTTTGTCATTATGACCATTTCTGTGATTTTGTAGAGTCAAACAAGGATACTGATGATGAAGGCTGCACATCAGCTTCACCTGCACATCAGGGTATGTTGTACAGTATACAATACATACAATATAAGCCATCTACTTCTCTGCTTTCAGGTTGTTATGAATACAACTATTACTACTATTACTATTACTACTACTATTAAATTGATACAACTATTACAATTCCTGCATTGCTTTTTTCAATTACCTGTTTACTTCAGTAGATGTGGCTTTGAATTTCTCGTAATCTGATTTCATTATTTGCCAAAACCAAGTTTACAATGGCAGCTTCCTGTACCCCGGTGAACATTTGGCATTTTTTCCCCCACAGTAGAGTAAATTGTACAGGAAACTTGAAACTTTACAGTTAAGAGAAGCAATTAGAAAAAATTGTAAGAAAAAGAAAGGAGAGGCAGCTAGTTTTTTATGTTAATGTAACATATGTTTAAGAATTATTGTTTTTCCTTGTACCTGTACAGTGTACAGTGTTTTTTGTTTTGTTTTGTGTTACAATTGGAGTGCCTGCATGTTATAGTGTACAAAATATGCTGGTTTGTTTAAAGAATAAAAAACATCTGAGTTTAATATTACATTTGTATGGAGCCACTCTGTTGTGTTGTGATTGGTAGCACTGGGACTTTTAAACAGGGATTGTTATTTTAGGGTGTGTTCTCACTAGAACATTTGCTTCACTTGGAATCAGAGTTTAGGATGAAATTCGCTTTGCTCTGCGTTGTTTGGAGCTGTGAGAACGCACATTCGAAGTCACTCCCGGAGCAAACAACCAACACATGCTCCGGCGCTTGAAAAGGGTGGTTTCGCTCCGGTTAGAAACGACGCATCGAGGCTGTCCATAGGAAAACAACAGTGCATGCGTGTTGATCTGGATAAGAGCGGGACGAACGGGCAGTTTTCTATTTTCCTGACCAATCAACTACCACATCTGTTGCTTCAATTGCCTATGTTACTTTGTTTACATAAAGGGCTGTGAGAACGCAAATCAGAAATAATTTATGCAACAATGTTGCAAACTTATCCGCTTGCTCTGGGTCATGATTCAGATTTTCATGTAAGAACATGACCTTAGTAGCCCAATTAAAGTATACAATGGGGAGTGGAGACAGAAATGGTAATAAAAAGCACAAAATGGTGTGTACAAATTCACCAGAATGCAGGGAATTAAGTGTTAAATTCTCAAAATTGTGCCACCCATGCATAACAAGGTGCCCCACCTGGGCCACCCCAGTGAAAAAGGTCTGGACACGCCACTGGCTGCACCGGGCATGTCCTGGTTTGTCAATCTTTTAAAAAAACGGAGACATAGGGAACACATATTCTTTGCCCTTTACGTCACTCTTTGAGTCTAGCTTCAGCCAGGACCAGCTCCACTTGCACCTCACTCCTGCATCTAGCTGAGCCACAATAATGGCATCTTCCTCTCCAAATTCTTTCATTCTCATTCTGAAAACAAATTGAAGCGGGTGGTACAGTTAGGCTACTAGTAGTTAGGCTACTGATGATGCTAAAGTAGATATCAATGACTGCGTTACATGCACACCATATTCCTGTATTCAACCAGTACGCGCATGCCCAGTGTACCTTAATACGCAGTTACATGCGGCCAGATTATTTTGCCCTTTCAAATGTAAACAGAATATTCCAGTTGCTACAGCGCATATAAACACCTATAAACACCTATTTGGTTACAATACCCTGCATATTGACTTTAATCTGAATTTGGTGTGCTTGTAAACGTAATCTATGGAGAAGAACCATTGCTAATTTACGTTACGTTAGCAAGCTAGAAGAAACCTTAACATGTCAAGTTACCTCACCACCCGCATTTCTTTTTTTATTAATATATACTTCATTTTTTCCCACCCCCATAATATAATTACTCAAACAGGTTACTTACCGTGAGTGTGTGCAGTTCTCCACGATGCAACTCGCTGGCGAGGAAATCTGAACTAATTACAGGCAGGTGTCAGGTGTCTCTGACTGAACTGGTGGGAAGCCTCTTGTCTTGAAAGTCTCGAAGTAGTACCAAATCTTTTATTTAATAATTAAGTGTCGTGAAATTCTAAGTCTTTACATAATAGGGTACGATCAGTGTTTCCTCCAGGAATTTTTACCATGGTGGCGGGTAGTGCTGACCGATTTTTTCGCGTGCACGCGCATGAAACGCGCACGCGCGCTCAAAACAACGACGTCATTTCAGCCAAAACTCGAAAATAAAATGTTTTCCTGTAAATTAAAAACAAGGGTAGTCCGTCCGTCCGTCCCTCTCTGGAATGGAATGGAATGGACTTTATTTGTCATTGCTACAGTACAGGTACCAGACAACGAAATGGTCCATTAAATAAAATGACACGGTTCAAATGTTCACGCCGGCAGTCCGGCTCTCACACATACTGGCAGCGTCCCGGTCTGACTTAGCTCTCGTTTGTGCACGGCTTTCTTTCTTTCCTTCCTTCCTTCCTTCCTTTATGTGAAGTGGCCGGTCCCGGGCACAGCTGCCTCGCATCCGCTCAACGAGCCCGGCGGTTCGGTGCTGCGCTGATTAGCGGATGCGGGACAGCTGTGTGAGCGGATCGCTCCATCTCTCATCTTGATGAAGATGAATGATCTTTATTGTCATTGTAACAGGTACAACGTAATTTAAATGAGGAATCACAAAACAGTTTTGCAAGCGCGTCGCTTCGCGCTTGTGGGTGTGTCTAGCGCTGTGAAGGTCTGAAAAGCGGCCTAAATCTTTTTTTTTTTTTTTGGGTTGAGAAATCTGCATGGTGGCGGAGGAAATTCCATTGTGGCGGACCGCCACGATGAAATGCATGTAGAGGAAACACTGGGTACGATATTTATAGTAGCTTTCAGTTGTTTGAAAACGGTACCTTTATCCGCGTTCGTAAATTCGCCAGAGCCCAGCCCACACTGGGTTCAATGTTATAATGGACCAAGTAATTTGATTGGACGAGAGGCCGTCACTCGCAAAGTGAATTTACGAAGGCGGCCCCGCCCCTACATTCTCAGCTCACTGGACACTGACGTGTTTCAGTTCAGTGAATGGACTACGCGCAGTGAGTCGAAGCTCTGAGAAGCACTGAATGATTGGATGAACGACTCTTTTAGACAAATCTTTTTAGTGAACTGATTGTAATGAATGAGTTCACTGAAACGAACTGCTTTGCCCATGATGACGTCACGACACAACTTTCATGACCCCCCCCCCCCCTACGAATTTCGCCGAAAGGTGACTAGTTTGCATCAATGCTAGTGCTGCCATCGCAGTCGCTCATTTCTCCAGTTTATGTGCGGATGCATCGGTCAGTGTGTGTAGAGGAAGTTTTCTATGAATCCCCAAATTTGCGTCAGTTACGTACGCCTTCTTTTGTGCGTACGCAACGTTTATAAATGACCCCCCCTGATCTGACCCCCGCCCACCCAATACAGTAAAACCTCACCTGGTCTGAACTCCCCCCTCTCCTGAGAAGCCTTCTTCAGATACTTCAGTGTCTTCTCCGCCGCTTCCTGCTCCACCTTCCTCTTCCTCTTCAAGCCCTGGACGTCCAGAACCAGGTTGAGCAGCTGCTGGACCCTCTGAGGTTCCGACGCGGGGCAGGGAGGAACCTCGGGAGGCTGCGGACCCCCGTTGGGCTTGGGGACCTCCGGGGCGGGCTTCTCCGGACTCTCCGGGTCCGAGAGGGAGCTGGCGGAGTCCGGCAGGCTGCAGTGGGCCTCCACCAGCTCCTTGGCCTTGGCCACGGGCACCAGGTAGATGGTGGGGCTGTAGAAGTAGGAGCGCAGGTACCCGTCCATGTTGAGCTTGTGATGCTTGGGCTTAGGGAAGAGTTGCTCCCGGTCGTCCAGCTTGGCGTCGTACTCGGTCATGGGGAAGGGGCGGACCTTGTTGTCCTTCAGGCCGCTGAGGTAGGCGAGGGCTTGGCGCTCCACCCCGGCGGAGATGTCGGCGGGCGGGTTGCAGGCCACCTTGACCAGGGCGTGGTGCAGGGCGGGGAGGAAGCTGACCAGCCGCGGCATGACCGAGTCCAGCGACTCGGAGGGCAAAGGATCCTGGGAGGCCGGGCATCTGGACGCTTCACAGCGAGAGAGAGAGAGAGAGAGAGAGAGAGAGAGAGAGAGAGAGAGAGAGAGAGAGAGAGAGAGAGAGAGAGAGCAAGGGAGAGAGAAGACAGACAGAAACAGAGACGTTGAAGACTACAATGAAGGAGATCTGAAGACAGCATTTAGACAGTATTTTCTTTTTTATATTAGGTCATAAAGTGACTTGCATCCAACGGTACAGAAAATAGATTTCAGCTTACACAGCTAGCAGAAGGAGATTACAAGATGGTGGAGGGAGACATCAGAGGACAGGATCATTGGAGTACATGGAATGGAATGAGGAATGGTGTCAAAAACATCCTGTATTTGATAGCGTTCCTCATTCCATTGTGTTGCATTACAATGAGGTGTCCTCCGATTTCTACCTTCACCAGCCTCCCCTGACAGCTACATACCAGGGATTGAGATCAATTTCGTTACTATTGTCCATTTCCCGTACAAAAATGTTGGTTCATTCGTAGCATTGTTTAGGAATGTACCCAGACCCTGATGTCTGCTACGTCATGTAATGTAATTACAGAGATGTTGTACTGTTAATCCGGTGCGCCCTGTATATGAAAACAGTTCAAAAATAGGCCATTCATTGAAGGTGCGCCTTATAATCCGGTGCGCCCTGTATATGAAAACAGTTCTAAAATAGGCCATTCATTGAAGGTGCGCCTTATAATCCGGTGCGCCTTATAGTGCGGAAAATACGGTAATTATTTTTTTACTTATTAGGTCAAATGACCCCACCCATGGCTGTTGTAGTGTTAATAATCTCATCTCCCTGGGGGAGTTCAAAACTCTGATTAATTGTGTGACAGTAGAGTGCAGTAGAGTGCTAGTAGACAGTTGCTATTCCTAAAATGGATTTTCTATCATATTTATCTCTCGTCCCTTGTCTGTTTTTATTATGTTTTATTCTCCAGTTGTGTAAACTTGTACTTGAACTGTTGTGCTGTTGGCCAGGTCTGCCTCGAAAAATTTATTTTAATCGCAAGGGACCTTCTGGTTAAATAAAGATTAAATGAATACAAATAAATAAATATGCTAAGCCTGCCTGCGCGGCGCTAACATTATTAGCACAGTATATTTGTGCCAGCGTGGCAACATGGCATTCCTGTAATTTTAGCCCATGTTGCGTCGAAAGATAATAATAATAATAATAATAATAATAATAACTTTAATTTATATAGCGCCTTTCAAAAAACCCAAGGACGCTTTACAATTCAAGGGAATGATCAGACAGACAGAACAGAAAACAAACAAAGCAAAACTGAAAAATGTACTAGGGGCCAAAGGCCTTGGAGAACAGATGTGTTTTGAGGGCTAATTTGAACGAGTCCAGGGTGGGGGCATTGCGGATCACTGTGGGGAGGGAGTTCCAGAGAGTTCCAGAGAGTAGGTGCGGCCACGCTGAAGGCTCTGTCCCCAAAGGTCTGTAGGTTGCTGCGGGCGGTGGATAGCAGGCCCATGTCTGCGGACCGCAGGCTCCGGGAAGGGGTATGCTGGGGGAGGTCAGTTAGGTACTGGGGGGCGCAGGCGTGGAGGGATTTGTAGGTGAGGAGGAGGATTTTGTAAGTGATGCAGGACTTGACCGGGAGCCAGTGGAGGTGAATGAGGGTGGAGGTGATGTGCTGCCAGGGCTTGGTGTGGATGAGGACCCTGGCAACTGAGTTCTGCACGTACTGGAGCCTGTCCAGGGCTTTGTTGGGAACCCCGAACAGGACTCCATTACAATAGTCCAGACGGGAGGTGACGAAGGCGTGAATGAGGGTTTCGGCAACGGAGTCAGTGAGGGAAGGTCGTAGTCTGGAGATGTTTCTGAGGTGGAAGAAGGCGGATTTGGTGAAGGATTTTATGTGGGACTGGAAGGAGAGGGTGGAGTCCAGGATGACGCCCAGGTTACGGACTTCGGAGGATGGGGAGATGGAGCAGCCGTCGAAGTCCCCAACTTTCCGTAGCAGCGCCTTGGGTGCCACAACCATGAGCTCTGTTTTCTTACTGTTGAGTTTGAGGAGTGTAGCGCCCTATAATGTAATAATTTCCTGATAATGTAATAACACCTGATAATGTAATAAAATGTCCACTTCACTTAATAATGTAATAATGTAATAAAATAACCTGACTGATATTGTAATAACATTTTTACTGATAATGTAATACCTTATTACATTATTGGGAATTTATTACACTTTCAGGTGGGTCTTTTTTGTTTTTAAACTGATAATGTAATACTTGACAGATAATGTAATACTATGTTCATTTTCAATCCAGAGTTCTACAATTAGTTTTTTAAGAATCCAAGACTGTTGTATACACTGGATTTAAGAATCTAAGAATCTTATTTACACTGGATTTGAAATAACAGAATGACTACTGGGTTAAATGACAGACTTGCATATGTGCAGATTACTCAGGGACATGAACAAAACCTTTGGTAACTCTTCATTTGAGGAGGGTATACAGTGGGTGCGGAAAGTATTCAGACCCCTTCCGTTTTTCCACATTTTGTTGTATTATAACCTCAATTTAAAATGGATTAAATTAACATAATTTGCCATCAATCCACACACAATACCCCAGAATCACAACAGGAAATCAGTTTTTTTATTTTTTATGTTAGTAAACGTTTTAAAATTGAAATACTAGAAACCCCCCATGTAGAAAGTATTCAGACCCTTTGCTATGACACTGTAAAAGCTAAAATGCAAAAATGTCATCAACAAATGACTCCATACGTTTTTTGGAATGAACATATTTGTTTTTATAGGGTTTCTAATTTGCATAGGAGTCAATGAGACTCTGTGTAGATCAGGTTGCCATAAAACATTGAGAAAATGGAGAGTAACAAAACTGCTCAGGAATGTGACCCTGAGGCCTGGGGAGACTTACAAAAAAGTTGAATGGTGGAGGGGTAAAAGCACAGCCGATGGGACAACATCATGCCAGTCACTCTACAAAATTGGACTATAACCGAATGGCAAAAAATAATCCCTTAATGTAAAAAATAATCTCTCTCGTATCCATAATTGTGTTTTGCAGGAAATGTGTTTATTTGGTTGTACTACAAAGCATTACGTTTAGTACAATTTTGTAGATTTTTTGATTTCATGTTGTGATTCTGGGGTATTGTGTGTGGATTGATGGCAAATTATTTTAATTTAATCCATTTTAAATTGATTCTATAATACAACAAAATGTGGGAAAACTGAAGGGGTCTGAATACTTTCCGCACCCACTGTACATATGCATTCATTCATTCAACACATACACACTTACATGACACCTGACACAAACATAGGCCTACATATCCCCTCATAAATTGTTATTATATCACTTTCATCATCTTCCTCTGCACATATGCAAGTCTGTCATTTAACCCAGTAGTCATTCTGTTATTTCAAATCCAGTGTAAATAAGATTCTTAGATTCTTAAATCCAGTGTTAATAAGATTCTTAGATTCTTAAATCCAGTGTAAATAAGATTCTTAGATTCTTAAATCCAGTGTATACAACAGTCTTAGATTCTTAAAAATAAAAAGTAGAACTCTGGATTGAAAATGAACATAGTATTACATTATCTGTCAAGTATTACATTATCAGTTTAAAAACAAAAAAGACCCACCTGAAAGTGTAAGAAATTCCCAATAATGTAATAAGGTATTACATTATCAGTAAAAATGTTATTACAATATCAGTCAGGTTATTTTATTACATTATTGGTCAATTATTACATTATTGGGTTTTATTACATTTTCGATGGAGTTAAGTGGACATTTTATTACATTATCAGGTGTTATTACATTATCAGGAAATTATTACATTATAGGGTGCTACAAGGAGGTTAGATGTCATCCAGGTTTTTATTTCGAGCAGGCAGTTGATGAGGGACTGGGGGGGGAGCGGAGAGGATGGGGTGGAGCTGAGGTAGATTTGGGTATCGTCGGCGTAGCAGTGGTAGTTAAAGCCGTGACGACGGAGGATCTGTCCGAGTACAGAGCCTTGCGGGACGCCTTGGTTGACTGGGGCTGGGGGGGAGCTTGAGCCGTGGATGGAGACAAACTGTTCCCTGTTGGAGAGGTATGATGTGAACCAGGAGAGGGCTGTACCAGTGACACCCAGGTGGGTGGAGAGGCGGTTGAGGAGGATGGTGTGGGAGACAGTGTCGAAGGCAGCAGAGAGGTCCAGGAGGATGAGGATACTGATTCCATTGTGTGTGTGGTGTGCGCCGATATTCCCAATACAGCACACTACATACATAAAGATTAGGGATGCACGATATTATCGGCGCCGATATTTATGGGAAATTAATGTTATTAAATATTTATCGGGTTTATTACATTTTAGCCGATATAGAGCCGATACTATGAAGCCAGAAATATTTCCAGTTCCAGTTGTCACGCTCATGATGCTGCGCCTGCGTACAGCCACGCAGTGTAGAGACGAGAGCGAAACATGGCTTCCCCGGTGTGGACATTTTTCTGAGTTTCTGAGGCAGATAGTGCGTTTGCAATTTGCAATACATGTTCGGCAAAAGTTCGGAAAGGAGGGCAAAGGTCTACGAGTTACAACACAACGAATCTCATAAGTCACCTGAAGATTCACCATTGCAAGCACACTGTATGGAAGGAATATGATTTTGGCATTGAATACAGCGATGAGGGAACGAAAACAGTTAACAGAAACGCGTGTCGCAGAAATGCTTCACGCGTGTCATATATGCACATAATATGCGCACAATGCATATATGGGCTACACCACTCGCATACGTGAAACCGCTATAAATAGCTCTCTTAATATGTATACTTTGAGGAATTGATTCATTGTTATTGTTGTCCGGAGGCTATCGGTAATCGGCTATCGGTTTACATGGCTTGTAAATATACTTTCGTTTTAGGACGTGTTCAAAAGCAAGGACTGTGTGATCATCTAATTATGTGTACCGTATTTTCCGGACTATAAGTCGCGGTTTTTTTCATACTTTGGCTGGTCCTGCGACTTATAGTCAGGTGCGACTTATATATCAATAATTCATAATCTCTGACTGACATGAACTGACATACGGTAATCTCTGACTGACATGAACCAAGGAGTAACTTCCGCTAGCGCCTCATACACGATAGAATAGCCATTATACTTGACAATGTGGACATTAAACACGACAATGTGGACATTAAACATGATGTTATGGACCTTATACACAATGTTATGGACGTTATAAACTATATTAAAGTCATTTATTCCTTCCAGAGACTGTTCTATGTTGCTAAGTTACCCCCGCGAGGCTATTTTGCTACTTCCGCTAGCGCCACATCCGCGATAGAATAGCCATTATACTCGACAATGTGGACATTAAACACGACAATGTGGACATTAAACATGATATTATGGACCTTATACACGATATTATGAACGTTATACACGATATTAAAGTCATTTATTACCTTTCAGAGGCTGTTCAATGTTGCATTGTTTGTAGGCCGCCCTTCATCCTAACTACTTCCGTTTTTCACCAAGCTATCTTTGTCATGGCCTTATACACGATAAATAGTCGTTACACTCGACAATGTGGACATTAAGCACTATATTATGAACGTTATACACGCTATTATGAACGTTATACACGATATTAAAGTCATTTATTACCTTTCAGAGGCTGTTCCATCCTGTTTGCTTGCTCCCGCGACGCCATTTTGCTAACCTTCGTTAGCAACGCGCTAGCTAGCCCTGGCTTTACACGCGATAATTTAAGTATTTCTAACCTTTCAGAAGAAGTTTTAACGTGAATTATGTCCTTCCTGGGCTTACAAATCCTCTCATGTCTCTTCACAGTGCCAGACTAGAGTCAAGCTCAACAGGGTCTTCTTTCCTTCTGATTCCGCCAAGCCCGTTCCCTTGAACCATGCGACTTATAGTCCAGTGCGACCTATATGTGGTGTTTACCTCTTCATGACCAATTTTTGGCCTGCTGCGACTTATACTCGGGTGCGACTTATAGTCCGGAAAATACGGTAGTTATGTGTTTTTAGCATGTTGATGTTCTATCAGCATGTTGTGATGTTATTAAAATACAGTTGAAACTTTCGTAGTGCTGTGCTTTGTTAGCCGCTAGCTGTTAGCAGCATTTATTTCCGGTTTCCTGGATGACAGCCTTTCTTACCTTCAGGTGTGCATGAACTACAGGTTATCAAATGTGAAATTATATCTGTTCTCATATCGCTTATGATATCGGTTATCGGCCACAGGGAAGCGGGTAAACATCGGTTATCGGTATCGGTTAGAAAAAATGCATATTGTGTATCCCTAATAAAGATCTGTCGTTACGACAGTCTAGAGTCTCGTTCCCCAAGCCAGAAATCTTGCGTGATCAAACGTGATCTAACGTAGTACCCTGATTAACCTGTACGAGGCAGCCATGTGCGACAGGGCAAATAAAGTAATGAAGAACGAAAAGAAGAAGTCAGCTCGCTTCTTGATTGGCTACATTCCATCCACGTCACAATCGGACTCGGGAGCAGGGTTGCCAGATGGGATTGACACTCTCTAGGATAACCACAGTCTAAAACCACTAATTCCACAAAAAAAACTAGCCCATCTGGCAACCCTGCTCGAGAGTTGTCAGGAGTCGGTAGTTGCCCACACACAAGAGGACTTTTGATCGTAAACATTGAACACGTTTAATATTTACGATTGTCGGCCCCGACCACTTTCCGAGCAGATTGTCGGGAGAAATTGAATCTTAAAACACCTCACACCACAGGATAATCTTGTAGGATAATCTTTAGAGCCATCCGATAATCGGGCATTTGCTGTCCTTGGTCGGAAGGAGGGAAATCAGCCAGATTATCTTTATGTGTGTACCAGGCTTTACAGAGAAAATCCCCATTCATAGTTTTTCTTTGTCACTTCACTTGCTTCACTCATACCGAACCGTGGGCCAACTGAAATTAATATTCTTACTTCCCCTTTACATTGTGTGAGTCTCCATTTTTATTACGGCCAAGAGCCGGTTATTATCATTTTTATATGTTATGATTATGATCATTTGTTGTCGTCATACGAAAATTGTCTTTTTTCATTGGCAATTTTCATTGTGCTATTGAAATTCTTGGTGTGCTACCAAATTTTTCAACATGGTAGCACAGTGCTACCTGGGGAAAAGGTAAGCGTCAAGCCCTGCTTAGCTAGCCAAAGTATTTGTTACGGTATGTTTACAGGGTTTTTCCTGGCTCAAAATGAGGCGGAGGTGGTACCACAGGCGTTTGACATCGGGGGGACCCATGAAGCGGGGCTGTCTGGGGATCCTCACACGGGCATCAAACACTTAATTTCTTGCATTCTGGTGAATTGATATGCACCAATTTGTGCCTTTTCTGCATCAATTTATGGTGGAAATGTCATTATTTATGTAAAGGATTACACAATATTCAGGCACCAGATGACCATTCAAAATATAATGCAATATAAGGCTCTCAGGCATTCTGTACTTCCAAAGTCGAGAGCTAAAGCAAATAATATTAATAATTTAATTTGACAGAATACATGCTACTGAAAACAGCTGGTTGACTGTCCGCTGTGAAAAAGCTTGTCCGTAACGTCCGTTACACTTTGCGGAGCTCCTGTAAACAGCTGGTGGGGAACAGCGCTGGACCGGAAGCTAATCAGCCGTATTAGTAGAAGTGAAGTGATTGTGCATGTAGTCTGATTATCATTATTCATGATCGCAGAGAATTCAGCTACATTTTCAATTATTAGTTCTATTCTGTCATGAGCATCAGAGAATGACTGACAGGCCGGTAGAATATGAGAATGGGATCATTTGAATAATATATTCAAATATATTAGCCTATAAGCGTGTGTGTTTCATGCAATACCATTATTGCATGAAATGGTCAACATTTGAATGTTGTCAGCTACGAAGCGGATGTGTTTACTAGAACATGGAAATGCAAACGCTAATCACATTATTGCATTACAATTGTCATATTGACTCAAGTAATGCAGGAAAAAGTGGAAAATGCTATTGTGGGATTGCATAGTAATTTTCAGTTCAGAATGAACTTTTTTCAGAATGAACTTGCATACCAGCTACATGAAAATTAAAATGCAAATCATATGATTGCATTTGATTTTGAATATTGACCGAAAGAATGCGTGCAAAAGTGGAACAAGCAATTGCAATCTCAAATTGCATTAACATTTGAATTAAGTCCACTATATGCTTCCATACACTGGTAGCACTGACTTTACAACAGGGCAATTACACTCACCAATAACAAAGACTTACCATCCATCTCACTGTCTTTCATCTCCACTCTTCCTCTGTCCTCTTCTTTTACCATCACTCCCTCCTCTCTCATTTGGTCTCCTCCATCCTCTTCTTTTACCATCACACCATACTCCTCTACATCTTCTTCCTCCAGCTTCACTGCCACCATCTCTGGACCCCACTGTGGGCTTTTCAGGGCTGGAGAACCACAGCCAGATCCGGGGGACTCGGTGCATTCTGGTTCATACATGGTTACCATGGTTACATGAGCTGAAGAGGACCTGCGGCTAGAAACACTGGAGGCACAAACAACGCAGGGTCGATTAGAAATGACAGACAAAAAGTTCACTGAACTCCCATCTAGTCTGACAGGACACGTCCTGCAAATGGACATGGATTACTGATTGTATTTGTTGTAATTAAAGGGTCTGGAAAGTAGACATTAAATGGTTCCAATTGTATTTTGTTTCCAGGAAAAATGTTAACAAAAAATAAATGGAAATAAGCTTCTTGTTAGGCTCAACTTCCTGGTCACAGTTCCGAGGGCTGTATGGGCGTGGACTTTGCACGCTTGACTGGCAGCTCCCTTTCAAGCTAGCTTGCTGCGATATCATACATGACATTCATCTATTAGATGTGCTTATAGTTCTGCCCTTTAATTACCAACTGTTTAGCTGCTGTTGAAATGTGTTACTGAGCTAATTCAATTACAAATCGACTTATTATTCATGTAACTGGCAGTATGATTCATCATATCAATTCAATGACCACCATTTGCATACTTGACACCTGGCACCCTATGGTGAATTATTGAACACAATACTTGTGGACAGGATTCACAGCATGTGTGTGACTTACTGATCAGTTGGAGCACAATGGTGTTGCTCTCGTCTTCTAATTTGCTGCTGTATTGTCACAATATCCGCCATGTTTAATTTCTTCCCACACTGGACGTAGCACTGGCGCATGTCGTCATGACCACAACCATGTTTCGTTTGCCCAGAGATTTGCCCTGCCGCTGTCCTTCTCTGCTGTTCCTGTAATCCAATCACTGAGCTGCTCTTGTGACCACCTGACTCACATCCAGGATGTGATTGGTCCGCCCTAGCGTGGCCTGTGGTTGGCCTTTGTTGAGAGGAATTCCTACCATAGCACTCTTCGATCTTGACCTCTTGACCTCTAGTCTTGACCTCTGAACTGGCGTTACTGTCACTATCCATGTCATTCGGTGCTTCAGAGAGTCGATGCCTCTCTTTAAGAGCATGTGCATCTTGCCCTGAGGCATTTGTGCTGAGCATCTCATCTTTGGCCTTTTGGTTTTTGATGTAGTCCCGTAAAAACCTATCCCACGGTGTGTCGTACTCTTCTTTAATGTTAGGAGAGTGATGGTTCCTACTGTGGGTGGGAGGTGGTGGTAGTGGTGGTGGCTGGAGCCTAATAAGATTGTCCTTCCGGTGGTTCTGTCCTTCTGTCTCTGCATCAGAGGACCCAAGGTGTGTCCTCTGGCTCTCTGACACTGAATAAGCAGAAGCATCCATCTCACTGCCCAGATGGAGAGTTAACAGTGCAGGGAATCCTACCAACACAGATGATCAAAATATTAAAACAGAGTGACAGAATTTCATCAAAACATTATATTTTATTTTATTTTTTTTACCAGAATTGGAAAACAGTGGCCAAGCTACTGTTAGGTGCATATATATATATATATATATATATATATATATATATATTTGGACTGACAGAATTGTTGTTATTTTAGCTGTTTACCAAAACATATTCACGTTACAGTTATAGAATGAATATGACTCTCAAATACCCTCTTTAATTTGAGGGTATTCACATCCAAATTGGAGGAAGGGTTTAGAAATTACAGCTCTTTAATACGTGGCCCCCTCCTTTTCAAGGGACCAAAAGCAATTGGCCCAATGACGTGACATGCAATGTTGATGTCCAAACCCCTTTATGAAGTAAAAATAAGGAAAATGTTAATATAAAAAAAACCTTTATTGAATATATTAATCTCTGTTTATTAAATGATATGAAAATGGTATGAGGGTATTACAAAGTTTAAGAATGATTAGACTTGTGGCGGATTTTGCTTTTTTTTTTTTTAAACAAAGCTAACAAAGCTACCTCACAGCAACACTGCAACTCCTACCGTCAGGTCGGCGCCTCCGTTGTTGTTCAAGCTAGTGTCGCTTTCCCAGTCGTTGTGTAATACGTGAACATGTTGTAATGTTTGCCCTCTGGCACAGTTATAAACTTAATAAATGACTCGTGTTGTCTTCGGTCTCAGCACTGTGTACGTTTACTGGTCCACCATCTTTGTTTCACATCCGGTTCCTTCTTCTTCTTCTTCTGTTGGGTTTAACGGCAGCTTGCATCATTCGCGTTGCACTACTGCCACCTTCTGGATTTATCCAATTCCTACATTGTCCATTTCGTCACAGTCTCCCTATCAGTCAGTTTCACTATGTTTCAATTTAAAGACCAGGTCTTTGTTGCTCCTAGTGTGGATAACCATCAATTTGTTTGCACATTCAGATAAATAAAACAGCTTGAAAGTGAACCCGTGTGCCTGCCTGGTCTGTCCGGATTGTGAGGGTGACACTAGGGCTGAAGTTGGAAGCAGATTCCCGCCTGCCTGCCGGAGTTCATATTAGGTAAAAAGGGGAGGGTCTAAGCAGACGCCGTTCCGTATTGGTCCTAAACTACCATGTGACATTATACGGAAGTAGTTGAAAGTGGGCGGCTACATCTGTGTTTTGTTTTGTTGATGTTGCCAAATAAACAGGACTGGCAAACACTTCACTTTGCATAACTGGATTCATATGGTAAACCCACGTTGATTTAACATGAATTCCTTTTTATTACAACTCTGAAATAAGTATTGCATTGCTATAAGCCACCTTCTACGAGAGACGTGATTGCCTTGTTGTATTGAGCTCTAGCGACAATCATTGAACCGCACACCTAGCCTGCTCGCCATCTGGCTACCTAACCAAGTAGTTCTTATATCAGTCAGATAGCAGAATTGAATTGGACATGACATGAGGTGTTCACAGTTTACGAATAGTGTGGAAACGTATAATTGAGCGATCATCATTACCCCTGTCTGTTTTATCATAGCCTGCATTCCTTGCTTCTCTGAACCCTCCTGTCATCGCTCTCTCTCTCTCCATCTCCTCTTTCTCCACTCCACCCTCCTCTCACCACCTCTCCTCTCTTATTTCAGACTTGGTTGAGGAGGGTGATAGGATGGACTTGAGTGTTCAGAGACAGATCTGTCAAGCAGTACTGTTCTTTTTTTCCCACCATATTTTTTTGTGCCTTATACATTTTACAGGAGTTGTATATTTGCACTGAATTGATCTTCTTTTAAGTAATACAGGCTAATTAGTACTTACTTAAATTCCACTCCACCCTCCTCTCACCACCTCTCCTCTCTTATTTCAGACTTGGTTGAGGGTGATAGGATGGACTTCACTGAGTGGTACACAGACACCGTTTCCAGCGTTGCTGCGGCAGTGCGCACAGGTGACCGGGGCCTGGTGCGTTCTCTGATCCAGAGGGGCCTCAGCGTGGACATTAGAGACATCCGTGGCTGGAACGCGCTCCACGAAGCTGCGGCGCTCGGTGCAACGTCGTGTGTACGTGTGCTCCTCAGGGCTGCAGGTGAGAAATGAGTGGGAGAGCTTTGCGATGATGGCTGTCTGCATGCTTGGTGTTACAATTGAATATTTACATTGTCACTTTAGCCATTTATGCTCTGGTGAAATAGAGAGGATGAAGGGGACGGTGCCAAATTAGGTAGTTGAAACATGCCACGATATTTACTCCCCCTCTCAATCTTCCCTATTGTTGTGACTGTAGACCTTGTGCACTCTCACCTAAGATTCCCTCTCTCCGTTGACTCTGAGCAGCAGGTTCCTCCCGGGGTCATTGTGACTATGTTGCCTCTGTAACACACGAGGGTGAGTCTGCTCTGTACCTGGCCTCACAACATGGACACCTAGGAGTGGTCAGACTCCTCCTCAGAGCAGGTGCCAACCTCAACCAGCCAACCACTGACCTGTCCTGTCCTCTCTACACAGGTAACACACACACACACACACACACACACACACACACACACACACCCTATGAGGCTTGATTACTCAATGTCATTGTGTATATTTGTGAATAGCTATAGATGGTGGGCATAAGGAGGTTGTACAGTTGCTGGTCAGGAAGGGGGCAGAGGTCAATGGAACACACACTGCTTCAAGATGGACCTGCTTTCACCAAGCTGCCTACAAGGTACACACACACACACACACACACACACACACTCACACTCACATTCACACATACATACATACACACACACACACACACACACACACACACACACACACAGAAATTCACTCCCACTCTCTCCTCAGGGTTACAGGGAGATTGTGTGTATCCTGGCGGGCAAGTGTATTCTTGAAGTGTATGACGACGACTACAAGATCACACCCTTGTTTGTAGCTGCACAGTACGGACAGCAGGAATGCCTGCAAATCCTCATTGATGCAGGTACACAGCTCTGCATCTGTATGCTTTTTGTAAATGGCTGCTTGTGTGTGATGGCTTACTGGTGGAGTTGTTTATATTTTTCATGTGCATAATCATTACAGTTGTTTACACGACAAAAAAGATGAAAGATAAGCATCCAATGCTATGTATGTATGTATGTATGTATGTATATATATATATATATATATATATATATATATATATATATTGTATATATATATTATACAGTATATATATATAAATATTATGGGAGCCAATATACTGCCTATAAATACTGTGATATATTGCATATTAATATATGTCTTGGTTGTAGGTGCGAATGTTAATGCCCAGGCATTGGACTTGGCTACGCCCTTGATGGTAGCCTCTCAAGGAGGGCATGAGGGTTGTGTGGATGTTCTCCTCACCCACGGTGCTGACGCAAACCTAGCCTGCCATGGCGCATGGCCACAGCTCCCCATCCACGCCGCAGCGCAGTTCGGACACATCAGGTATGCAAACATGCATTTGAAACATATTTTCTCCTGCTCAAAGAAACATGGCATCTTCTCACATGTGTGTGGGTGTGTGTGTGTGTGTGTGTGTGTGTGTGTGTGTGTGTGTGTGTGTGTGTGTGGTGTGGGTGGGTGGGTCGATGGGTGTTTTTGTCTTTGTCCTTGCAGTATCCTAGCCAAGCTTATTACTGTGACGGATCGTGCATGTGACCGTGGAGTGGCTTCAGTGAGTCCGTTGTACTTGGCTGTGGAGAATGGACATAGCCACGCTGTGGAGCTGCTGCTGAGAGAGGGCTTCAGCCCAGACGGCCAGAACTCTAACTCCCGCTTTGGCTCGGAGTCACCCCTATCCTGCGCCCTCGGACGCAGAGATAACTGGTATACACACACACACACACACACACACACACACACACACACACACACACTATGAGTGACATGGATTGATTACTCACACACACACTTCCCTTGCACTCCACCAGTCTTACCTTTACCCTCATCTCTCTCTCTCTCTCTCTCTCTCTCTCTCTCTCTGTGTCTCTCTCTCTCTCTGTCTCAGTGAATCTGTCCGGTTGTTGTTAGCTGCGGGGGCAAGTTTAAATGGGTATGTATGGAGGTATGCCATTTGCACCCACAAACCCGAGCAGCTGCAGCAAATAATCCAGCAAAGGAGTATCTCCAGACCAGAGCAGTTGAGTAAGAGCATCAACATATCCGGACCAGAGGAGAAGAGCAGAAGCATGTTCACGCCAGAGGAGTTGAGTAAGCTGTTGTATGTGGCGCTGAACGCAGGCTTACAGACGTCTCTCTACTGGCTTCCCGCTCTATTGCAGGCAGGACTGGAGCCCTCCCTTTTCCTGCAGCCCATCATGTAAGACACACACACACACACACACACACATACACACACACACACACACACACATACACACACACACACACAAACTCTTATAAGCTAATGTCACTGCTTTACATTGTCTGTTGTGTTTGATTGGTTTCAGGCTGAAGAAGGCGGATCCTGAGGTGCTAAGTTACTTCCTGGAGTTTCAGAATTGGTCGACTCTGCCGCGGCCGCTATTAGACATACTTGACCAGCGACGAACACAGAACACCTGGACTCCACGCTCACACCAAGGTAAGACACATGTCAAGTGTAAAACAGAATATAGCTGCCCAATTGCATATTGCCCTGATCCCAACACTCTACCCTGATAGTAGAGGTGTACAGAGATGTCATTATCTGTATATGTATCTTACTTTCCTGTCTGTCTTCACTATATCTGTCCAATAAAATTAGAAATATGAGTGGGACTGCCCCACTCAGAAAAAATGACTTAAAAAGAAAAATCGTATCGAATTGTGAGTTGAGTGTCCTATGTTGCAAACAAAATGGGCATTTTTATTTTGTGGCCATCAACAATGATATGAATCGATTTGAAGACACATAATGGCTGACGCACAGACATGTCAATCATAGCTTTTTTCTGAATAATAACGAGCAACTTTGGGTAGAATCTGTGTCTGGTTCCATCGCATTACTTGTGCTTTCATCTCTCACATTTCACGTGTGTATTCTCATGAACTGCCAATTATGTAGTTCACTTGTTTTTAGGTGGTATGGGCTAGTAGTCTATTTGGCGAGTATATAACAGCCACATATGTGTCTGTGTCTGTGTCTGTGTCTGTGTGTGTGTGTGTGTGTGTGTGTGTGTGTGTGTGTGTGTGTGTGTGTGTGTGTGTGTGTAGTGTCTCTGCCCTCTCTCTCTCACCTCTGCAGGCTCCAGATCAGGGTGATGTTGGGCTCTGAGACTCTGATGCAGACAGCTGTAGTTCAGCAGCTCCCTCTGCCCCCTCCACTACAGACATACCTCCAGTTTACAGACATCCTACCACCCTCACAAACATGTTTGCACCCCCACCCTTAGAGGCATCCTCATGTCCCAGAGGTGCCTGTAATCGGGCCCCTATTATAGGGGATGTACGCAAACATAAGATTCAGCTTATGTCATGCCAATTTGACGTCATTCAGTTTGTCACGCCTACAGTTTCACCTCATTCAGTGCTATGACAGCTGCATTTCTTTATGGTTTGATGAAATGCGGACAGGCAGGAGCAACAATGGTAACTTGTCGGTCTTCAGTAACTACTTATACTGCAATAAGAAAATGGAAAGACTGGAACCCATGCTGCACGCAGACTTAACTGTCAATGAACTGCAATCTGTCAACAATGCGCTGTGAGGTGAGTTTGTAGGAATGATGGCAAGCTGTCTTAGCACTAAATGTGTAATGCACAACTTTAAGGTTGACCTAAACTAAAAACACAAGATGGCAGCATTGAGTTATTTTTTGTTTTTATGTTGTGTATTTTACCTTATTGGTTATGAATCAAAGAACAGTTATTGAGTTTAAGACGATTTATTTAAAGTACAAAAGTATACAGTTACCACAGCTGGATTTCTGGTCTGCTCTCCTCTGTGGGGCTGGGGTGGTTAAAGAGGCCCCCCCCTTGGGCCCCACACCCTTATTTATACACAATATGCAAATACAGTCACAGGCCATGGCCTATCACCTTCATTGTAGAGATGGTCAAGATGTGAAAAGGGGCAGTCACCTGTGATGTCACTATGGCCTACATTCATTCCAGGAAGTCATTCCTCAGCTGACCATAGAAGGACAGTCAGTGTCCTGAGCATGTGATCGTCATACAACCCCCATCTTCAGTAGCACAGGCCCACACCATGTGTGTTTTAAGTACAAATAAACTACATTGACATTTGTCTTTTCTAATCCACATTTGACATAAGAAGATTGCAACACAATGTACAAAGATGTCCATACATTTTAAAATGTCATTCATATTTGAAAATAAAGATTTTTTATTTATTTTTATTTTTTTAAATAAAATGTTAGCAGTAATAAAAAAATAAAAAAAAGAATTAAGAAAGAAAGAAAGACATCATACCAGCAACATACACTACAGTTTCAATGTAAATATGTCTTTTTTATTTTTATTTTTTATCAACACTTCCGCTCTCTGTTTCAAATTAAAAGCTATTAAAAAAAGAAAAAAAAAGAAATGTCGTCTACGTCAGTGTCGGAGACAAGCCATGGTGAGGGTTGAGAAAGCACCGTTGTTTAAATGATTGTAGTAGAAGTATTTGGTATGATTTAAAAAAAAAAAAAAATATAGAATTTCCTTGCATAATAATAATAATAATAATAATAATGGATTTTATTTATAAAGCACTTTACATTTCAAGAATCTCAAAGTGCTACAGTCAATAAAAGAAACAAAAACAGCACAACACAATAAATATCACTAAAAACATCAAAAGCAGAAAGGTTAAAAAGACACTGGCATAAAACTAAAGAAAAAACTAAATACAAATCTGGCTACTGGAACGCTTTGTTAAAAAGATGAGTCTTAAGTCCGCTCTTAAAAGAGTCGACCGACTGTGGTGCTCTCAGGTGGGCAGGGAGGGCGTTCCACAGTTCGAGGGGCGATGGAGCAGAAGGCCCGGTCTCCCATGGAGCGGAGGTGGGTTTTGGTGGGTTTGAGGAGGTTTGCATTTGATGAGCGGAGAGTGCGAGTGGAGGGGCTGTGGGATTTGACCAGGTCCTTGAGGTAAGGGGGTACGTTGCCGTGAATGCATTGATGAGTTAACAGTGAGATTTTGTAAATGATCCGAGAGGAGATGGGAAGCCAGTGTAGTGAGTGGAGGATGGGTGTGATGGGATCGTATTTGCGCACTCTCATCAGGATCCTAGCAGCGCTGTTCTGAATGTACTGGAGCTTCTGAAGGCTCTTGCTAGGGATCCCGATGAGAAGTGCGTTGCAGTAGTCGAGCCTGGAGGAGACAAAGGCATGGACTAACTTCTCGGCATCGGGCAAAGACAGGGTGGGGCGGAGTTTTGCTATATTTCTAAGGTGGAAGAATGACGTTTTGGATATGTGTTTAATGTGGGCCTCGTAGTTGAGGTGGGGGTCCATTCGAACACCAAGGTTGGTGACGACGGATGACAGAGGGATAACCTGTCCAGAGAAAGTGATGCTTGTTATGGGGGATGATTTAACCTGGTGAGGGGTGCCGATGAGGATGGCTTCTGTTTTGCAGCTATTTAATTGAAGGAAGTTAACTCTCATCCACGCCTTTATCTCCTCCAGGCAGATGGTGAGTGCAGATGAGGTTGACTGAGGGGTTGGGTCCAGTTTAATGTAGAGTTGTGTGTCGTCAGCATAGCAATGGTAGGGGATACCATGCTTGCTGATGACACGGCCGAGGGGTAACATGTACAGGGTGAAGAGGGTGGGTCCGAGTACGGATCCTTGGGGGACACCACAGGTGACAGGCTGGGTCCGGGACTTTGCACCTCCCAAGGAGATGCACTCGGTGCGTTCGGAAAGATAGGATGTGAACCAGTCCAGAACAGTGTAGCAGAGTCCGATAGTGGAGTGAAGGCGGTCTAGGAGGATGGTGTGGTCGACGGTGTCAAAGGCGGCTGTGAGGTCCAGGAGGATGAGGAGAGAAGGAGAGCCGGCATCGGCTGCCATGAGAATGTCGTTTGTCACCCTGACCAGTGCTGTTTCAGTGCTATGGGCGGAGCGGAAACCAGACTGGAATTTTTCTGCAATGTTATTGCTGCTGAGGTGATGTTGGAGTTGGGTGGCGACTATTTTCTCCAGGACCTTGGAGAGGAACGGGAGGTTAGAAATGGGTCTGTAGTTTGCGAGGGTATCCGGGTCTAGGGTCGGTTTCTTAACCAGCATGGCCTGATCCTCAATCCAGCCAAATGCCAGTTCGGACTGACATCAATTGATTTCCTTGGACACCGCATCACTAACGACGGGGCAGTGCCCCTGCCCTCAAAAGTGAACGCTATCGTGGATTTTCCACGTCCACTCACAATCAAGGCCCTGCAGGAGTTTTTAGGCATGGTGAACTTTTACCACCGCTTTGTTCCCCGAGCAGCCTGGTTATATTCGGCCCTTGTATGAGGCTCTTAAAGGCAAGACCGCCAAGCACATCATCGGCTGGTCTGTGGAGATGGACGACGCTTTCACAGGGACTAAGAGAGCTTTGGCTAGGGCAACAATGTTGGCACATCCCTCGCCGAATGCACCGATTGCCGTAACCACGGATGCTTCTGACTATGCAGTCGGGGCGGTGCATGAGCAGTGGGTGAAGGGAGCTTGGCAGCCACTCGCTTTTTTCAGCCGGCAGCTCTGCCCTAACGAATGGAAATACAGCACCTTCGATCGGGAGCTCCTGGGCCTCTACCTCGCCGTTCGGCACTTCCGTTTTCTGTTGGAGGCCAGGCCATTCACAGCTTTCGTGGACCATAAGCCGCTGACATTCGCGATGGCGAAGGTTTCAGAGCTATGGTCTGCCCGTCAGCAGCGCCAACTCTCCTTCATCTCTGAGTTTACTACCGACATCCAACATGTTGCAGGGAAGGACAACCAGGTTGCTGACTGCCTCTCACGGGCGGTCGCCAGTGCGGTTCACCTGGGCATTGACTACGCCCGCATGGCAGGCGATCAGGCCTCTGACCAAGATGCTCAGGCCCTCAGGACTGCTGTCACAGGGCTTAAGTTGGAGGACTCGGTCTTCGACGACACCGGGACCACACTCCTATGTGACATGTCCACTGGGCAGCCACGGCCCGTCGTGCCCCTTGAGTGGAGACGACAGGTTTTCGACGCTATTCATGGCCTGTCCCACCCAGGGAGGAAGGCTTCTCAAAAACTGGTGGCAGCTAAGTTTGTCTGGCACGGGCTTAGAAAGGACATTCAGAAGTGGGCAGATGCCTGTGTCATGTGCCAGCGTTCTAAGGTGCATCGACATACGAAGGCCCCACATTTTTCAGTGCCGGAAAGGAGGTTTGATCATGTCAATGTGGACCTGGTGGGGCCTTTGCCACCTTCTCATGAGTTCACCTACCTCCTCACAATGGTCGACAGAACCACACGGTGGCCGGAGGCCGTTCCACTATCATCTACCACGGCTGCTGAGGTGGCTCGGGCGTTCGTTGGCACTTGGGTCGCCCGGTTCGGTGCCCCATCTGATGTCTCCTCTGACCGGGGGCCACAGTTCACATCTGAGCTCTGGAGTGCGGTTGCCGGAGGCCTGGGGATGAAGCTACACCGCACTACCGCATATCACCCACAGGCCAACGGGTTGTGTGAGCGGTTTCACCGTTCTCTGAAAGCTGCACTTCGGGCTAGCCTCAAGGACAGTGGTTGGGTCGACAGGCTCCCGTGGGTCATGTTGGGCCTTAGGACCGACCCTAAAGAAGACCTTCGGTCGTCATCCGCCGAGCTGGTCTATGGACAGCCGCTACGGGTTCCTGGGGATTTCGTCCTTAACGCCACGGTCCCTTGGTCGGCGCTCAGACAGCGAGCCGACTTTTTGGATAATGCCAAGGCTTTCGCACCTGTACCCACCTCACAGCATGGGCTACCCCAGTCATATATGCCACCCTGCCTGCAAACGGCAGAGTACGTGTTCATCCGCCATGACGCCCACCGAGGGCCATTTCAACCGCCCTATGACGGACCGTTTCGGGTTCTGGAGGCTGGAGACAAGGCTTTTCTGGTGGACATCGGGGGTAAGCCAGATTACATTTCAGTGGACAGACTTAAACCAGCTCACGTGGATCTGGACCAGCCCGTGGGGTTGGCTCGGCCCCCGAGGCGGGGCCGCCCTCCAGCTATGCCCCCACGCCACCGCAAAGCCTCTAAAAAAACACCTGCTGTCCCTCATAAGCAGACCCCTGTTGAACTTTCAGTCCCTGCTCCGGTTGTACGGAGCCGTTTTGGACGGGTGATCCGGGCCCCGCAATGGTGACTGTTCTCAATTATGGTGAATTCTGGGGGGAGGTCTGTAGCGGACAATACTATGATCTATGATGTACATAATTCACCTGTGTGTTTGGTTATGGGGAATTGTGTGCGGGCACTTTAACGCCGGTCACTGGGGTGTGACGTATGGGGTTACAGGTAACATATAAGGAAGTGTTTGTACGTTGCTATTGGCGCTATGTCATCAGTTAAATAAACGCCGAAACAGTCGGCTTTATACTGGCACCAAGTCTCCGTTTCGTTTGTACGCTCCAACTCCTACAAGATGACATTGTCATCTATGCGGACGCCTGGCCGCAGCATATGCAGAGGGTGGCTGCGGTACTACAGTCGCTGAGGCAGGCGGGGCTGACGGCTAACCCGGCGAAGTGCGTGATCGGGCGGGGGCAGATCCGGTATCTGGGGTACATCCTGGGCGGTGGGGAGGTGCGACCGCAGGTGGACAAAACCACTGCGATCGCTGCCGCCCCGCGACCCAGGACCCGGAAGGACGTGAGGCGGTTCCTGGGACTGGCCAGCTACTACCGGCAGTTTGTGCCGGGGTTTTCGGAGCTGGCCAGCCCCCTGACCGACCTCACCCGGAAGGGGGCCCCGGATCCGGTCCAATGGAGTGAGCTGTGCCAAGTAGCGTTCGGCAGGATTAAGAACGCCCTCTGTGGGGAGACAGTCTTGTATGCTCCTAACTTTAACATTCCTTTTTCTCTGCAGACAGACGCGTCGGATAGGGGGCTGGGAGCGGTGCTGACCCAGCAGGTGGAGGGAGCCGACCGTCCGGTGCTGTACCTGAGCCGAAAGTTGTCGGAGCGGGAGGGCAGGTACAGCACGGTGGAGAAGGAGTGTCTGGCCATTCGGTGGGCGGTCGGCGCCCTCCGGTACTACCTGCTGGGGGCGCTCGTTCACCCTCTACTCCGACCATGCTCCCCTACAGTGGCTCCACCGCATGAAGGATACCAAGTACCAACGTGAGGATCACCCGGTGGTACCTCGCGTTGCAGCCCTTCAACTTCACGGTGGTTCATAGGCCGGGGGCGCAGATGGTCGTGGCCGATTTCCTCTCCCGTGCAGGGGGGGGGGAGTAGGCTATCGGACAGGTGTCAGTGATCAGACTCGTTATCCCACTGGTCTATTTAACCTGTGTGTGTTTGTTCCCTCGAGAGATGAGAAGGGCAGGAAGTACCTGCCTAGGCGGTGGGCCGAAGCTGTCTATCTGCTTTCGTTTGTGAAATGATCGATCTACAACTACAGACTAGTTGATTTTTTCACAGTGGCGGGCGGTGCATTTCACACCTAGGCCTTCAGTGATGTCCGACACATTCCTACCTGAATTATTCTACCTCTTAATACCATCGTTATGACGCCATGGCTCTAGAAACTAGACAGAAACACAGTATAACCGGGCGTTGCATCACCTTAACATAGTCAGACAAGTACAACAGAGTTATATTAATATTTCCGAAGCATTTTTAATCAATAAATCCGCATTTACAATGAAGAGTGTTAAACTAACATCTTTAAGATCGCTACATTACCCATGTCTGTCGTCTCGTCCACCATAATAGCGACAAAGGGTGCCTTTTTAATCTCCATTTTGATCTCTTCTCCCACTTAAGCAATAGCAAAAATCAGGTCGTTTTGTATTTTGCCTGACGTCCCAGTAAACACTTTGTTTGTGGACAGGTGGTAATGTAAATCTGGGTTGTTTTCAGCCAGAAAAGAAAGAAGCTCAACGTAGTTTCCTGTTTGTGGACTCGGCGCTTTTATCGTGTCCCCTAAATGAAAGTTATTGTTTACCCAAAAACAGGACACAATCGATCAGTATTATCGATCAGTCAACGAAAGCTTTCGTTGTGGCGCTCCGTTTCCCTGGCACTTTCAAAAGTTTCACATCTACCGGCATAGTTACACATCTCAATAGTGCGTATCAATAGTGCGTATCAATAGTGCGTATCAATAGTGCGTATCCAATCAAAAGACGTGCTGGGTGCTGACATCATTGAGCCTTTTAGCAGGCGCCGTTGTTGCTTTTGCTCGCATCTACGTAGGTTTACTAGGAACGCCACAGGTTTTCTCGTTCCAACGTTAAGTTACAGGTCGTATCCGCGGCACCGTTTAGCGTGCAGGCTGGGCAGATTTTGGAGCCCCCTAGCAACACATTTTGATTGGATAAAAGCTCTAACATAAAGGCCAGCCCTCCAAATCTCAATCGGAGACTGGAAGCAGCGCAACCAAGAGGAAAGCTATGAAATGAAGAGAATAGACTATGGGGAATCATTAATACATATTTGTGGAAAAAATATATTAAAATAAAATGTATATTCTGATGATGTTTAGGCCAGCAGAGAAGGCCTTGCTGGCCCTGACGGCACACCACTGTTTTTTCATATAAGCTAAATAGTTTTTTTTGGAACATGTTTCCGTCGGTTGGCAGCCGATTTTCGATCTACGTTTTATGAAAAGTAAACTTACGATCCATAAGTTAATAAGGAGAATGCTTGGGGCTACTATGCCGCTAACCAATCAAAACCCGTTAAAGCGTCACCTGACTTGACGTCTGCCAATGATATTCCTTCAAAATACGGAACTAGGAAGTAAACAACTATTATCTGGAAAGACGAGAAGTTGTTTCGGATAACTTTACTGTAAAGTCATGTTTCAGGTAAGATTTGCATGTCATACTAATTCATATCACATATTAATGAACAAGTCCATGTCATGTTGTGTCAATACAAACATGTTCTATATGCTATTTTAGTGAAGAATCCGAACTAACGTCACCCGCGATTGTGAAGCTAATTAATTAACAAGCTAGTTATTTAACTTTAAAGGCTACAACAGCTAGTTTACGTATGTCAACAATGTCTCTATTCTCAATTATTTCAGTAATAATTGTGCCAAATTGGGACCAGTAACATTAACTTGTGTGCAAGCATGTTTTTGATATTGTCAATCGTCTCACTTTTACGAGGTGAGCTGGTAAGACAAAACCCAGACTAAGTGTATCTTCACTTGCCTTGCCTATAATTGACGAGACTAGACAAAGATTCAAGTGTTAGAGAACATTTATAACACTAGTGTGTTTTCGCAGTGCAAACACAGACACATATTTGTACATGGTAGGTTGTTAGATCTGCATGTGCATCTCCCTTTCACACATTTTTTTTTTTTTTGCAGGAGCAGTATACAAGCTCTAAAACTGCGACTGGGGCTGGGGGAAGTGACATCCAGTCAATCTCAAAGAAATCTCCCTCTATCTTCCAGCCATGGCTCATTGGCGGAGGGATGTCTGGCTGGCTCTCAAGGGACCTCCTGTATATGGTGTACATGTGAGCTATACTGTGAGGCATGTGCACAGTGAAGCAACAGCCGGGTGTCTGCCTCCTCCTGTATTGAGAACAGTGTGAGCAGTGGTAAAACCTCAAGTTCTGTGCCACTGCTGTTGACTCTGATCACATGACACTCAGACCCATGTCCAACAATCAAAGTGATGTCTTGAATTTGGTCTTTCCTGGACTTGGACCATGTCTCAAAAAGAAACTGTTGTAGATTTTCTTTGTTTTGGCCACAAGCCAAGAACTTGGACCATTGTCTTGGTGTCTTCTGGTCAGCTGAATATATTGTTGTCAACTGACATCCTTTTGTTGCTCGTCGACCTCGTTCTGCGTTCTTTATACTCAGTGTTTTGTAGGTGTCAGGGACAAAATGCACCACTTTAGATTTACTCACTTTGGCTGTGTTGATCAGGTACATTAGTGCACTGTTGGCAAATCTTCCAAATGTATCTTGGGGTTTCATAGCCTGTACTAGTGCCATTGCATCCCACACCCAGGTTGAGCCATCAGGGATTTCAACTGTGGCTGGTGGATTTACTGATCCTTCTAGAAAGTGCATTAATTTGGCTTTGTCAGTTTTCACAAGAGAGCCATCTATGTTCGCAATTGCTGCAGGAAAGGGTCCCAGACTGTAGACCAGCATTTCCCCAATGTCTATCTTCCTCCCTGTTCCCACAACAATAGTAAAAGTAGTAATGCTTCCAAAGTTATAGCCTAGTTTATTTAAAACTCTCCTAATCTGTTTACCCAGGTAACCCCAGATGCTCAGCCCTGGACTGCACTGCACATCTTCTGGACCTGACCTGGCAGGGCTGACCCTGACCCATTGATGCCTTGTTCACATCTTGTTCATGTCATATCTTAGCTTGTTTATATCATATTGTTAATAATGTTCACGTCATATCTTAGCTTGTTTATATCATCTTGTTCTTATAAATAACTTATATTGCTATTAAAAACCTGCAGCCTCCTGTACTGATTTTTCCCTTCTCTTGTGGGCTCTTTCAATGTTTCGTATGTTGGCATACTGCATATACATTAGGGATGCAACCTCAGATAATATGTTCAAGTCAAGACTAAAAACCCATCTTTACTAAATCATTAAATTAAGATTATAAAAACCCATGCTTTTAATATTGCATTTAAGTTACAAAATAATTAAATTAAGATTATATAATGATTAAAGCACTTTGAGCTGCAATGTTTGCAGGAAAAGCGCTATACAAATAAAGTTATTATTATTATTATTATTATTATTATTATATAGCATTGTCTATGGTAGCCAATATTAGCTGGCACATCTGGAATGTAACTGTCTACTACTAGGTTATATTTTTTTTACAGCCCTTTCTGCAATTTGGCTTTCTGCAGTGTGAAGAATCACCCACTGTAGAGAACAATGTACAAATAATAATAATAATAATAATAATAATAATAATATTGTCCGTTCGGTTTGTGAAATGCATACAACACTCCATAATTCAGCACATCTCTTTATTTCCCCACGGTTGCTAGGGTTAACATCCAGTCAGTTGCTAGGGTTAACAGCCAGTGTTTACATTTCGGGGTCCTAATGAAGCCGTACTCGAATTCTGATTGGTTTATCAACTAGAGCGACCAGCGATGTGCCTGAGCAGACAGACTATTAAAAAATAAGTTTGTGAAAATCAGCTGCAAACAAATAAATGAATTACTTAATATCATATGTAAGAGATCGTTTACTCTGTAGATGGAAAAAGATAAACTTCGCGATAAACGTATTCGGCCCACCACCTAGCCGCACGGAGACGCAGTGTGAGAGAGAGAGAGAGAGAGAGAGAGAGAGAGAGAGAGAGAGAGAGAGAGAGAGAGAGAGAGAGAGAGAGAGAGAGAGAGAGAGAGAGAGAGAGAGAGAGAGAGAGAGAGAGAGAGACCCAGTGGCGTAGCGGACGGGCCCGCAAGCGACGCACCGCGGGGGGGCCCCAGCCACTAGGGGGCCCCCTAACATTGGATCCACTTTTTTTATTTTTTTATTTTTTTTTAATAATTTAAAAATATATAAAACAAAGAAAATAAGTGGCCCTTCATTGTGTCAACCTTAATTTTAATATATAGGCCTATATTAAAAAATATATACATGGTTAGCCGTATCCAATAGCAACATGACTTTGACGTCACACGTAGGCAGCGAGACACAAGGAAAATGAGCAAGCGAAAATACAATACAAAGTACAATAAGCATTCTTTAGGTGGTGATAGATTCTCTATTCGGACATTATAGCCGCTATATGTGGGACTGTCGGTCCGATATTGTAAAAAAATCCAATAAAAAATGTATGTTTACGGAAGTACATGTCTCAAGTATTATCTCGGCGGTTAGTCGAGTGTAAGAAAAACAACATACAGATGATAATTCACACAATATAATACCACGAAAGCGTACAGCACTAAACAATAACATTTATTTGGGCAGCATCATACTCAAACTCAGGCAGAAAGGCAGGGTCCGGCCAGGTTCACAGTCACAGGCTGTCAGTGCATCATACAGGTACATAATTCAGCATGGTTAGGCTATATATAGCTGTTTCTTTTTCTATTCTACTATTCTATTCTACTTCTGCTGTCTGCGTCTCCCTGGGTATTCCTAGACCAGATGGCAAACAGTAAAGAAATGCCACAATATACCAGGACTTAAGAAACGAGATGTCCAACAAAGGATTAGACTAACCCTGGCCAATTTTACGCAACAAGTAGACTCTGATGCAGCGGAGACAGGGTTGCCAGATTGGCTGGTTTTTGGTGGATTTAGAAGTTTTTAGATTGATTAGGTTGGAAATTCTCAATCCCATCTGGCAACCCTTAGCGGAGAGTCTACAGATTATGTTTACAGATATCACACTGCTGTGCACACCACACTTTGTTAAAATAAATAAAGCTTGTACTATTCTACTTATAATACATTCTACTGATATAGTGTAGTCTACCATTTGGTTTTAGTTATAGGCTATTGCTCTCACTTGTTTGTACCTTTTGCTAAGTCAAGCATTTAGAATGTAGAGTGCATTATTGCGAAATTTCGCAACGTCAATAACGCATCGGCCTCTAAAAAACGCACTTTTTTTTTTTTTTTTTTTTACTCCGTTGCGAAAGGGCCCCCGCCGCCACCTTGCGGGGGGGCCCCGGGATTTTGCGCTACGCCACTGGAGAGACCCTTACAGGCCTACTGTCATTCACAGGAGATTAATGGTGCGCATCGTTCTTTTGGAAAACGTGTTTATTTTAGAATATTTATCATATAAATAAATATAAATAATACTCATTACATTGACATTTTTGATCAAATAATGGTTGTGGTAATGTATTATTAGCGACCCCCAAAGATGTATGATTTAGTTTCTCTTAAGGGCTCTGCACACAGCGTGCGATTTCTGTTGCGCATCAACGTTCCATTTTGAAGTTTGAATGGAAGTCTATGAGAACATCGCATTTACCCACACACGGCCCCGATTTTAATCGCACAGCGAACATTCGATTCCATTCATTTTGAATGGGACAAAGCACACGGCGTGCGAGTTTTGTCGCACTGCTTTGTCCCATTCAAAATGAATGGAATCGAATGTTCGCCGTGCGATTAAAATCCACCTTGCGGGGGGCCCCCGGGATTTTCGGTACGCCACTGGATAGAACCTTATCATTCTAAGCTCATGAAATGTCAATGTCATTATTCCTTCTAGTCCACCGAGTGGACAAAGTTGGACGGTAATTTAGCTACGGCAAGCATGGCTCGAATTTTACAAATCACATTACAGTACATAACATCAACCCACTATAATAGAGTGCATTTATTAGTTCAGAAATGATTACAACACTTGTGTGTTGTTGTGAACCACCTATATAGCCTGTAGAACATTCTAGAAACCCTACCAATAAACATAATCATGTTTGATATTACTAGTCCTGACCGTGGAGGATCTGCCAGTGACTGAGGCGTGTGTCCTGACCCACCCTGTGGGAAACCCAGACCTCGGTCAACCAGACGAAGACTCACCCACTGTCCTCATCTGTGAGGTAAGATCTCCCACTAGGAGAGAATGATGACAGATTGAGTATAAAACAGTATTAATGCATTTTAACATTGAGACATATATTTTGTATTGACTATAAAATAGTATTAATGCATTTAAACATTGAGACAAGAAGCTGTCTTCTGTACCCGCTCTCCCAATATCTCAAACTGTGACCCCCCTCCCCAAGAAAAAGTTTCAGGCGCAGCATTTTTCCCCACTTTAAGCCCCGATGCTGGTGCTGCTGAGTAGCCAGTCAGTTTCCCTATCCCCAACCCCCCCTTGTTCCCAGTTATCCTGTGTCTCAGACACCTGACCCTCCCAGCCTGCTTATCTGGGGTTCCCCATCTCTTGCAAGTCTTTCTCCTGCTCCTATTCCTAGCCAATGTGTTCCTCCCTTAGGTGTATCACAACCAATATGGTAAGGGCATTCAACTGCAATCCTTAAGGGCCACAGTCTCTGCTGGTTTTCTTTTTTCAATTGATGTAATGAATCACTGAGAGTGTACACGTCTGGGTTTCCAGATCTAATTCGAAGTATGAAAACCAGGAGACACTGCAGCTCCTGGGGGGTGAAGTTCAAAACACCAGAGGTGTGCTGTGTGAGAACTGATATGGTACCACCAAACTATATCCACTAGAGGGCAGCGCAATACATTAGGAACAGGCATCCTATATAACAAATGTGGGATTAGAGTGTCATTTGATGTACTTATACTACTGCTATGATGGACCTCTCTGCCACGTGTTTGTATAGGGCCCTATTTAAACTCAATACAGACCCTTCCTCAAAGACTTGCGTGATGCCAGGGATATTCAGCAGTTACCTTGTCTTGCAAGTGTATACAGAACACACTATTTTTGAGCCAGAGTTGTCCTGTCCTATAGGTTGCCACGGTGTCCGAGAAGTCCCGCATCATGGAGCTGGAGAGGGACCTCTCTCTGCGGTCAAGGGAAGTGGCCGACTTGCGGCTGCGTCTGGAGTCCCAACAGGTCTCTGAGGGTGCTGACTCCACTGCCTCACCTCTTCTTGAGGAGGTGATCACACTAAGAGCTCAGCTGGCCTCTCAGGAAGCCAATCAACAGGGTGAGCTGACTGAGCTAAAGGAGAGGATGGGGGCTGAAGAGAAAGCCCACCGTGAAGCACAGGCCCAGCTTCAGGCTTCATCCGGGAGGCTCTCCGGTGACAACGAGCAGTTGCGAATGCGCCTGAGCCAAGGTGAGAAGGAAAATGCAGACATCATAGAGTTGTGGCGCTCTAAGCTGGAATCTGCCATTGCCTCTCACCAACAAGCAATGGAGGGGTTGAAGGTGTCCTTCAGCAAAGGGGAAGGTGCCCAGGCGACAGAGCTAGTAGAGACCAAGAGTGCCTTGGAGAGGCTGAAGGTGGACCACAAGTTAGCGCTGGAGGAGGCAGGGGCCAGGCACAGGGCAGGGGCTGCAGTCTTGGCACAGGAGACAGAGGAGCTAAAATCACAGCTGCTGATTGTGTCAGAAGAGAAGGAGCATCTGGATGAGTCTCTGCGGACCAGTGTGGAGAGTGCTGAGGAGCAGCACCTGGTGGAGATGGAGGATGTGCTGGGCAAACTGCATGCTGCTGAGATGAAAGTAAAGGAGCTGGAAGACAACGAAGCAAAGTTAGTCCAGCAGGTCCAGGACAGAGCCAGAGAGGCCCAAGAGCAGGTGGCAGCTATGGAGGCCCTGAATTCCCAGGAAACTCAAGGTAACTTAGAGCTCCAGAGCCTGAGGACCCAGCTGGAGGAGGCCCAGAGCCAGGCCCGCTCACAGGGCGTCAAGGTGGGCCTACATCCATCTTCCCATTGTCAATCACCATTTCAATCTCCAAATGTATATCCAATCCCATATGTTTTAACTAACACATTTGCCAATTGATCATGGAATACATCTGTATGATACTATCTGTTATAGCTTATCCCTTTCATCAAATTCCTTACTTGAATTTATTTTTATTCATTATTACCCTTTCCTCCATATTTATTTTGTTTACTTATTGTCATTTTGTTTTCTTCAAAATGTCCTCCATGTCCATGCATGGTGTCACCATCTGGCCTGTGCTATAGTTCAACGAGTTAAGCTCTGAGTTGGAAGGACAGCAGCAGAAGCTTCTCTCTGTGCAGCACAGCCTGACCTCTGTTCAGCAGGAAAAGAGCTCCTTGGAGCAGGAGCTGGTGAGTTATGGGGCCTACAGAAGGGTGGTGAGGAGCCAGGGGTTGGGCATGGGTGGCATGACTGTTGGGATAGGACTTAAGGTAAGCTCAGGTAAGGAAGAGCATAGCATCATCAGCATGCTAGTGAATGCTACAAAGAATGCAATGTTGTGCTACACAGATTCATCACATGGTGGTGACACATTCTTCAAGAGGCTAGATGCCTATAGAGGTTTTGACTTATTATATCATCATGGATAAACCTAAATTTCAGTCTTTAGTATAAGCATAACTTGGATGTCTCATTATGAATTGTGAGTAATTTTGAGGTGTGTCTTAGAACAACACATTCCAGCATGCACACACATACTAATAACTTTTTTTATTTCCTCAGAAACAAAAACTGGAAGAAAGCACAGATGAGAAGATTAAATCAACACAAACTATGCAAGGTAAATGTATTTACTTGGCTTGATCTTTCATACCCTTTTTGTTTGACAGATCTTACTTGTAGATACATGAAGTAATCTGAATTCAACTCCTTCTTTCAGAGTTGCTTGAGAAGCTTGGCAAAAAGGAGGAGCAATGCACATCTCTCTCCGATGAATCAGAGGCTCTAAGGAGCCAACTTGCAGGTCAGAGCTTTGGCCAGAATTGTGGTGTTTAATGTACAGCACACACACAGTACAAGTCACCATTTATGTGACATTGTTTTTTTGTTCTAGTTGAGTAAAGTGTGAGTAAATTCCAATGAATTGTCTTCCTTATGGGTTATTTTTCATTCCATAAAACACCGGTGTAAGTGTGAATATGCCTGGTTAAAAAGGGGACACGTGATGATAAAAAAAAAATCACAAAATATCACCATTATTGCTCTCCTTGGTGATAAAGTTGTGTTTATGTCCATTGTGTGGGAAAGTTGTCTTTACTGACATGTCCATTGTGTGGGAAATATGTGTATGTTGTAACAAAACGGCGTGTGTTCTTGTTCAGGGACTGACTAGTAGATTTAATTGTGTTTCTCACATTCAGGCCTGGAGAGGAAGCTAAAGGCTGGGGATGAGAAACTTGATCAGATCACAAAGGACAAGGCCCAACTCAAAAGTGACATCTCAGACATGATGAAGTCAACAGGTGATCGCTCAGAACAGCTCACCAAAATGAATGAAGACCTCACTCAAAAAGAAAGGTACATGCCTTTAACAGCCCAAAAATGTTCTGATGAAGTCTCTCGTACATTGCATTTTCAGCAGAGGTGTGTCCTCAAACATGCCAATCCAAATGTTATTTGCTCTGTTGTAGAACAATGAAACGTTAATTTTTATCTTACAAATGTTGATACCTGACTTGCCTTTAGTGTTATTTAAGAAATTACAGTTGTATAATCTTGGGTGATGTTGAAGTGTCTTTACATTGCTTGCTGAACAGAATACAAAATATTCACAAATTACTCATCTTGTACTTGTACTGTAGTTTTAATGCTCATCTCAAATAGTAAGATGTTGCTCATAAAGCATGTGATAGTTGCTATATTAAAGTAGGTCTCACCATATTTCTATCTTGGTTTATCAGGTCTTACTGAGGTTAATTTTGTCTCCATATGTGACATGGTCTGGTGAAAAAGTCCCCAAGTAGGGCGAGGTAATTTTTCAGTTCAGAGATTATGAAAGTGCAGATTGTAAGCTTTCAAAGGATGTGTCATACATTGAAAAATAGTTGAAGAAGATTTGCTTATTTGAATGTTGGTATCATCTCGTTGAGCTACCTAGCAGCTAAAAAGAAAACATCGCTATACTGACATGTAACTGCATGTTTAGCACATCAGAACACGCTGATAGAACATCAACATAACTACACATAATTAGATGATCACACAGTCCTTGCTTTTGAACATGAACATTTTAAAACATGTTTGTTTAAAAGCCATGTATCTCTAACCCAGTAGCCTAGGAACAGGACGGCTGGCGATACAGTGAATCCAATTCACAAATTATAAGTATTTAGTGATTCTAAAACTGTTATTTGTTATATTGAGTGGGTTTTTCAACACTTCAGACCTCCTATCTGCAAAATTCACTTTTTCACAGACAGACTTATCATGTGCAGCCTGAAGGCCGATTTAAACTTCTGCGTAAAATCGACGCCGTAGCCTTGCGTCGGCTCGCGTGGGCCCGCCTTGCCTACGGAGAGGCTTGACGCGCACATCTCCAAAAATTTAAGAACGCGTCAGTTTCTACGCAACCATAAGCTCTGTGATTGGTCCGCTTGGTAGCACATGATTCCGACTCTCTCGTCGGCCAAAATGCGGAAGCCATGACAGAAATGTCATTTACTTTTTCTGTAATTACTCATTAATAAAGATTTGAAAAATTATGATAACCATCCTATTATCTTAGTTTAATGTCATTTCAATGCATCATAGAACTTTTATTTACAACAAGCATAACAACAAAAAGATCGCTATTATGCCGCTTTGAGCTTTGAGCTCCGTTGAGTTCCTAACCGGAAGAGGCACAGCACAGGGGCATAGAAAACACACTGCCACCTAGCGATGTGACGGTGTAATTGCAGCGCGGCCTACGCAGAAGTGTAAAGTGCGAGACCCCTTACGTAGATTACATAAGCTACGCACGTAAATTCGACGCAGAACTTTAAATCGGCCTTTACTTTAATTTAAAGTGAAAACCGCAAATCAGAACATTTTCCAGATAGGAGGTTTTGCGTTTCGGCCATCGATATGATCAATATTCAGTCTATCATTCTTTAAAACTGTTCCATAGAATGAGCCTCTAGTTTGTAGTAGTAGTTTAGTTATCCCCCTCTCCCCCTCCTTTTCCTAGGCAGTTAGAGGAGTTACAGACCCAACTGGCAGAGGAGAAGGAACGGATGGCACGTTCTGAAGAGCAACAACAGCAGGAACTGGGCCGGAAGGACCAGGAGCTGAAGGAGATCACAGACAAACATCAGGGTCAGCTAAACAGCCTGCAGAAGAAAATTGTTGACCTGGTGAGTGATGATCTGGATAAAACATTGAAAGTCAGGGACAATAAGAGGTTGGTGAAGACTACCGAAATGGCTTTGAATGTTATTAGAAATGCCTTTTCTTGAGTGCTGCCACATATTAACCTATAACACATAAAGTATAGAGACTTGACCAGACCTTTTCCTGATC
This sequence comes from Nansenia antarctica, assembly GCF_963989245.1. Taxonomy (NCBI): domain Eukaryota; kingdom Metazoa; phylum Chordata; class Actinopteri; order Argentiniformes; family Microstomatidae; genus Nansenia; species Nansenia antarctica. The sequence continues at coordinate 164,273 of NW_027663467.1, forward strand.
ATTCTCTCCCTCCCTGTCCCATCCCTAACAATTGGTGATGTAATTAGTTAAAATGTCTCTCTTCTTATGCATTGTATAGGAAAAGCATGTGCAGCAGTGTGAGACCCAGGCCAAGGAGCTTGAGGCCTCTCAGAAGAAGGCCCTGTCTGAGGCCTCAGAGCGCCATGCACAGGAGCTTCAGGGTCAGGCTAACAAGGCGAGGCAGGAACTGAGCATCTCCAGGGAGAAAACCCAGGAGCTGGAGAGGCTGGTATCTGACTTGCAATCTTGGGCCCGGGTAAGCACCAACTTATCATAGCATCATATTGTTTGTCTCCAGTGTATTAGAATCACAGATTCTGTGGAGGTGCTGCCTTTTAGTACCAAATATCCACCAATGGTCCTAATATTCATCTTCATTTCAGCATTTTCTGGCCCTCACCCCCAGCCAGGCCCTCACCACCAGCCAGGCCTTCACCCCCAGCCAGGCCCTCACCCCCAGCCAGGCCCTCACCCCCAGCCAGGCCCTCACCCCCATTCAGGCCCTCACCCCCAGCCAGGCCCTCACCACCAGCCAGGCCCTCACCACCAGCCAGGCTCAGGCCTCCAGAGAGCGAAAAGACTCGGAAAAGACCACGGACACGGACACGGCGGTGGTCCCTGAGATGGCCGCGACCGCGACCCCTGTGGCACCTGTTGCCGCGGTGCCCGCCGTCACGCCGGCCGCCAGCCCCACCCCCGCCGCCGGGCCGGCCCCTCCCCCTGGCCTTCCGCCACTCGTGCAGGCCACAGCGGAGGCCAGCGAGGCGGCCAGGGCCTCCAGGCCCTCAGACACTAAAGAGGCCCCCCTCAGAGCGGGGCCAGAGGCGCCCGTCTCAGCCGAGGGCAAGAGCCCCTCCGAGCCCCAGACACACAGCCTCTCTAGGAAGAGTCCCACTACAGGTATGGAGGGAGGGAGGGAGGGAGGGAGGGAGGGAGGGAAGGAGGGATGGATGGGAGGATGGAGGGAAGGAGGGGTGGAGGGAGTGAGGGATGGGTGGATGGAGGGAGGGAGGGATGGAGGGAGGGAGGGAAGGAGGGTGGAGGGAAGGAGGGAGGGAAGGGTTGTTGAAAGTTTTTTTTAATGGAGTCTTAGTCGAGAGGTTGTTTTAATAGTTTTAGTAGTATGACTTTTAAGATGGTCTATAGGAACAGTATTGTACAATTTTAAGTGGACAGCCTGAAATTGTTGTTTGTCAGATTGTAATTGTGATGTTGGCCGTTGTGATACATTATGCTATCATTTAATAATAGCCAATCAAATGCACATATGAAAATATGAATATATAATTAGGTCTAAAAGGGTTAATGAGACGGGTTAATTATACAGATTATACAGCTATTGGCATGAGCGTAAACTCCTCGCCCCTCCCCTACTGTTTCCACATGACCTTGATCACTGTGAAGGTTGTGGAATTGTCTTGTTTGTACTGATTTGAATGAATGTCTTAATTTAGAGTTAGACTTCTATCATTCTGTACCTAACTAGTTTTCCTCACCTCACCTCTCCTTCTTTTTCTCCCTATCTCTCTCCCTCTCTTTCTCTCCCTCTTTCCCTCTCCCTCTCTCTGTCTCCCTCTCCCCCTCTCTCTCCCTCCCTCCCTCTCTCCCTCTCTCTCTCTCTCTCTCTCTCTCTCTCTCTCTCTCTCTCTCTCTCTCTCTCTCTCTCTCTCCCTCTCCCTCTCCCTCACTCCCTGATTGGTCTAGATCTGGCCGAGGCCAATGGGAAGCGCCAGTACAACCGGGACTTCCTGCTGGGCTTCCAGTTCACGCCCGCCTGCGTGCAGAAGCCAGAGGGACTGCCTCAGATCAGTGACGTAGTGCTGGACAAGGTGTGTGTGTGTGTGTGTGTGTGTGTCTGTGTGTGTGTCTATGTGAGTGTGTTTTAGACAGTGTGTGTGTTTGTATGTCAGCCAGAGCAGTGAGGAAGGCCCTGAACCCTCTACCAATATGGCTCAGTCAATATTGAGCTCTAAAAACTAATATGTGGAATATGGGAGCAATGGAAGCTGTCTTCTTCCTCCCTCAGAGGGGAACTCTTTGTTTGTAAGGAGCAAACTACTCCATGAGTCTGGCTTATTCAGTCAATACAAATGTAGATAGATTTTTTCTCAGCAGCCCCTCCAGAGTAATGAGTTTGTCTACACACAGTACAGTATCTAATGTGTATGACATGTTAGCGTTTAGAGCACCAGTGGGTTAGATCCTAATGAGAGGGGGGGAGGGGGTTGAGGAGGATGAGGAGGGGGGAGGAAGGGGAGGGTCTGCCCCCCCCCCCGGCTCAGAGTAGAGGTTCACTGCTGTCTTCTCACTGCTCCCCCTGCTGGCCTGTTCATTGTGTCTCTCTGTCTCTCTCCCTCCCTCCCCCCCTCCCTCCCTCTCTCTCCTTCTCTCCCTCCCTCTCTCCCTCCCTCTCCCTCCCTCCCTCCCCCCCCAGATAAACCAGAACAAGGTGCCGGTGCGGGGGTCCGTGGACTCCAGGGTGATCTCTCGGGGTCCCGACTTCACCCCGGCCTTCGCAGACTTTGGCGGCAGGCAGCTGGTCGGGAGGCCGCGGCGCCGCCGTGAGTCACGCACACATCCACGCTCATGTAATTATACTTTATCTTTAGTTTTTTCTATATCTTTCCCTTCTTTCTCTCTCTCTCTCTCTCTCTCTCTCTCTCTCTCTCTCTCTCTCTCTCTCTCTCTCTCTCTCTCTCTCTGTTGAATCTCAGCCTTCTGATGTTGTAGTAAATCAATTTTTTTTAAAAGATGGTGAACGTGCCCAGTGCGCACCAGACGTCTGTGGACGTCTTTTTTACAGCGAAATAAGGTCCGTCCGTCTGGCCCTTATTTCCACTGAATATAGCCGTTCTATTGATTGAACCGGTACGTCCCCCACATATGAGCGAACGTGTAGTTGTGAAAATGTAAATGAAACATGCATGTAATATCAGTACTGCACTTCTGGTTGAATACTAAACTGCATTTTGTTGTATATAGTTGAATAAAAGTGAATTCTGATGTTGTAGTAAATCAATTTTAAAAAAAAGAGAAAAACACGAAAGAAAAGACATTCTTGGGTTCCGACCGGGGAGATAAGTGATGGTGAACGTGCGGTCGTGCCGTGAGGAGAAGTTGTGGTTTTTTGGTGTCGGCCACATTTTAAAAGGGCATAGATTAAATCTAAAAGAGAATGAAAAATCGTCAAATCAAAGCTCTAATTTGAGGAGATTCAGGGATTTTTTTGGCCTTTGCTGGAAGGGATGCCATGCAGATGTTGATGTGGGTATGTGTTTGTTTGTTTGTGTGTCTCTCTCTCTCTCTCTCTCTCTCTCTCTCTCAATCTTACTTGCTCTCTCACTCTTTCTCTCTCCCTACTCTCTTCTCCCTCTCTCCCTCCCTCTCCCTCTCCCTCCCTCCCTCCCCCTCTCTACCCCCTCCCTCCCTCTCTCTCTATCTCTCTACCCTCTCCCTCCCTCCCCCCTCTCTATCTCTCTACCCTCTCCCTCCCTCCCCCCTCTCTACCCCTTCCTCTCCCTCCCTCCCCCCTCTACCTACTCCCCCCTCTCCCTCCCTTCTCTCTGTCTATCTCTCTACCCTCTCCCTCCCTCCCCCCTCTCTATTCCCTCCACCCCCACCCCCCCTCCCTCCTTCTCTCTCTCTACCCTCTCCCCCTCCCTCCTTCTCTCTCTCTACCTCTCTCCCAGATGATGAACATGGGGGGAGGGGCCCGGCGGCCCCCGCCCAGGAAGATCATCCTGAACGTGTCGGCCAACGACGAGGTCCAGCTGAAGAAGTCGGAGAACGCCTGGAAGCCCGGCCAGAAGGTCCAGACCCCCTCGGACGACCCGGAAGTGGTGAAAACACAGGTAGAGGCGGGCAGACCACCCAGACTAGGCCTTTTTAAGCCAACACATTAGATCACTGATACCCAGTCCTGGTCCTGGAGAGTCTCAGCTGGTACTGGTTCTGGTTCCAACCCACGTGCCTCAATCTCACCTGGTTGGACGAACCAATCAGGGCCCAGTATTTCAGAACCAATCAGGGCCCAGTATTTCAGAACTTTTACCATTCTTTTTATTTTTAATTTTTCTGTCTGATTATGAATGAATGAATGAATGAATGAATGGACTTTAACCATTATGAGTCGTATAGGGGGGAAATCAGGCAGCTCGATCTGATCCTGGATAGCTAACAATAATCTGGATCGATCTGATGCAGGTTAAACGTTTTTAAATACCGGGCCGAGAGTATTTAAAAAACGACTGGCATGGATACACAGGAACACACACACACACACACACACACACACACACAGACACACACCACACTCAACCACAGCAGGGCCTCCAGCCCTGTTTAGACTGTGTCATCACACACACACACCCTTTTGTATACCTAAATACACACACACACACACACCCTTGTAAACCTAACCTAAATACACACACAAACACACACTCACACACACACACACACACTCACACACACCCTTTTGTAAACCTAACTACACGCACACGTACACTCACACACACCCTTGTAAACCTAATCGAAATACACACACACAAACACACACACACACACACACACACATCACAAAAATAGCTCTCAGCGGTCCTTGTTACGACTGAAGTCTTTCCAGTCCTGAGTAGTTAATGGAGTGTGAGGAGGAAAATGTTTACCTCACTAAACATCGTCGTGCATCGTTGTCATTCCGTGTTATTGCCGCCCTCTCCACACAGGAGCTGTTCCGGAAGGTCCGCAGCATCCTCAACAAGCTGACGCCCCAGATGTTCAACCAGCTGATGAAGCAGGTGACGGACCTGACCATCGACACGGAGGAGCGGCTGAAGGGCGTCATCGACCTGGTGTTCGAGAAGGCCATCGACGAGCCCAGCTTCTCCGTGGCCTACGGGAACATGTGTCGCTGCCTAGCAACGGTACGCAAGCTCCCGTCGTCACACCCTTTGCCTCTTCGTCACACACGTGCGGCGGTTCCGGTTAAAGCACCGCGCTAAGCATAACGCCTAAGGTTGCGGGTTTGATTCCCAACCGGGACCGTATATATACCAAAAATGTGCTGATATCTATCTCTCTCTCTCACTCAACGTTTCTCACCTTTCTCAATAAACAATCTGACGATGTTTTCTCCTGTCTCGGGTCGTCGCCATCTCTCTCTCCCTCCCTCCCTCTCTCCCTCTCTCTCTCTCTCTCTCTCTCTCTCTCTCTCTCTCTCCTTCTCTCTCTCTCCCTCCCTCCCTCTCTCCCTCTCTCTCTCTCTCCCTCCCTCACTCCCTCTCTCTCTCCCTCTCTCTCTCTCTCTCTCTCTCTCCCTCTTTCTCTCTCTCTCTCCCTCTCTCTCCCTCTCTCTCTCTCTCTCCCTCTCTCTCTCTCTCTCTGTTCCTATCCTCTAATATCTATCTATCTCTCTCACTCAACCTTTCCCACCTTTCTCAACGTCCCCTCAACCCAACATGTTGTTGTTGTTGTTGTTGTCGTCGTTGTTGTTGTTGCTGCAGCTCAAGGTGCCGATGACAGACAAGCCCAGCACCACGGTCAACTTCCGCAAGCTGCTGCTGAGATGCTGCAAGAAGGAGTTTGAGAGGGACAAGAGGGACAAGGTGTTTGAGAGGAAGCAGAAGGAGCTGGAGATGGATTCTGCACAGGTGTGTACGCCACACACACACACACACACACACACACACACACACACACACACACACAC
>NW_027663467.1:175000-342500 GCF_963989245.1 Nansenia antarctica
GCTGCAAACAAGAGGCTGATGAGCCAATAGACAGTTTCCTGACAAAGCTTAAGGAGAGAGCATCGTCATGCGAATACCGTGCGCTGAAGGACGAGCTGGTTCGTGACAGGCTCGTGCTGGGTGTTGCTAGTGAGGGCACCAGGAGGCGTCTGCTACGCGAACGTGAGTTGACGTTACACACAGCGACTGAAATCTGTAGGCTCGCTGAGCTAACCGAGAGACACATGAGAGTGATGGCCCCGCTAGCACAGACGGACAACGTGAATGCCGCGTACAGGCAGAGTGAGAGGCGCGCACATCAAAGGAAAACAGCGCCAGCGGAGAGAGAGCCACAGTGGAGCTGCAAATACTGTGGAGGCAGCCACAAACGGGGCAGGGAGCAGTGCCCAGCCTACGGTAAGACATGCCGGATATGTGGCATAGCAAATCACTTTGCCAAGGTATGCCAGGCTGGCAGCAAGGCTGACAAAATAAAAAAAGTGAATGTGCTTGAAAATGAGGAGCAAAGAGAAGATGACTCAGATACTGATGATAGACTGTTTCGAGTAACTGAATGTGTCAATACTGCAAAGGCCCAGCAGGGGCGCAAGTGGTTTGTGAATCTATGCCTGAATGAGAAAAGGCAACAGTGTCAGCTGGATACAGGCTCCACTTGCAATGTCATGGGCCGCAAGATTAAAGAGAAGCTGTCACCCAGAGCGGCGCTAGGCCCGAGCGCAGCCAAGTTAAAGTTATACTCTGGGGAAATCATGCCATCACTGGGGAAATTCCACACTGAATGTGTCATCCGGGGAGAAAAGCACAACCTCACATTTGAAATAGTCGACACAGAGCAAAAGCCTCTTCTCGGGGGGGGCACATGCGAACGTCTGGGCCTCGTATCCTTCACCGTTCCAGATGAACTCCACACAGTTGATGCAAGCCAATCTGTGCCCCTCACCAAAGATCAGCTGCTGAGAGACTATCATGACGTCTTCAATGACCCAATCGAGTCAGTCCCGGGCGAGATACACTTCGAGCTGGATCCTGATGTGACGCCGGTGCAGTGCGCGCCGAGGAATGTTCCAGTGGCTCTGAAGGCGAGAGTCAAGGAGGAACTTGACAGACATGTCAAGGTCGGCAACATTGAGCCGGTGACTGAGCCGACAGCATGGATAAGTAACATGGTGACTGTCGCAAAGCCAGAGAAAATAAGAATCTGTATCGATCCAAAGCCTCTCAACCGAGCGCTGCTGAGGTCTCACTACCATATGCCGACGCTGGAAGATGTGTTGTACAAGTTGCCCAAGGCTCGCCTCTTCACGTTGGCAGACGCTCGTGATGCTTTTTTACAGTGCAAGCTTGACGACGCGAGCAGCCGTCTGACGACCTTCTGGACACCGTGGGGTCGGATGAGATGGCTCAAGCTCCCTTTCGGAGTCTCAGTAGCGCCTGAGATCTACCAGCGCAAGCAACACGAGCTGCTATCGGGCCTGGCCGGCATCGAACCGATCGCGGATGACATCCTGGTGGTCGGGTGTGGCGATACGGATGCCGAGGCCGAACTGGACCATGACAGAAACTTGAGTGCTCTCATGGAACGATGCAGAGCAGTGGGACTCAGGCTGAGTGAACGCAAGCTACAGTTCAAGCTCAAAGCCGTACACTTCCACGGCCACATTCTGTCCTCGGAGGGACTGAAAATCGACCCAGAGAAGACACGGGCCGTGCTGGAAATGCCGACACCCACCGACGTGAAAGCAGTGCAGCGCTTCATTGGGTTCGTGACGTACCTTGCAAAGTTTCTGCCAAAGCTCTCGGAGGTCTGTGAGCCGCTCCGCAGGCTCTTGGATAAGGACGTCATGTGGCACTGGTTGCCCAAACACGAAGATGCAGTGCGCGGAGTGAAGCGTATGGTCACCTGCACGCCCGTCCTCAAGTACTATGATATCACAAAGCCTGTCACGGTCCAGAGCGACGCCAGCATGACCGGGCTGGGGGGCTGTTTGTTACAAGGGGGACAGCCGGTGGCTTTTGCATCGAGGGCACTAACGCCGACAGAGCAAAACTACGCTCAGATTGAGAAGGAGTGTTTGAGCATAGTCTTTGCCTGCCAGAGATTCCACCAGTACCTGTATGGCAGGGAGGCTATCACTGCAGAAACAGACCACAAGCCGCTTATCACAATATTCAAGAAGCCCCTCCTGAGCGCACCGAAACGTCTCCAAGGCATGTTGCTGCAGCTGCAAAGCTACAATCTGGATGTTGTGTACAAGCCGGGCCCCGAGATGTATGTCAGCGACACTCTGAGCAGGGCCACGCCCCCGTGCCGTGGGTCTGACACCCCGTACGTGCAGCATGCTGTGTGCGCCGTGAACAGCACCCAGGCCGGGTATTCACAGCTGGACCAGGCGCAGCACCTGGACGTTACGGCTTTCAGATTCCACCAGATTGTGCAGCACACAGAGACGGATGATGTGCTTCAGGAGCTGGCATCTGTGATCCTCAGTGGCTGGCCAGACTTTAAAGAGGACACTCCGCTGGCAGTGCGGGAATACTGGCCCTTCAGAGACGAGCTGAATGTTCAAGACGGAGCGTTGTACAGGGGACAGTGCGTCGTCATACCAAAAGCCATGAGATCTGAGCTGCTCAAACGCATACACGCTAGCCACATTGGTGGGGAGGCGTGTTACAGACGGGCCAGGGATACGCTCTTCTGGCCGAACATGAGAGCGGAGATAAAGGACTTTGTGGCGAACTGCTCCGCATGCAATGAGTACGCACGGGTCCAGCAGAAGGAACCGATGATGTCGCATGACATACCGGTGCGCCCGTGGCAGGCAGTGAGTATGGACGTCTACTCATATGCGGGCAAGGACTTTCTCATCATTGTGGACCAGTATTCGGATTTCTGGGAAATCGACCAGCTGCCAGATCTGTCTGCGGACACGCTCATCACGCGCTGCAAAGCTCAGTTTGCACGTTATGGGCAGCCAGAGAGGGTGGTCTCGGACAACGGCCCACAGTTTGCATGCGAACGGTTCAGGAAGTTTGCAGCGAGCTGGGGGTTTGCCCATGTCACATCCTCACCCCGACATCCTCGATCCAACGGCAAGGCTGAGTCGGCCGTTAAGATTGTCAAGTCACTCTGCAAGCGGGCGAAATTGGATGGCACGGATGCGTGGATGGCCATCCTTCACTGGCGCAACACACCCACAGAGGGGTTGGACAGCAGCCCGGCTCAGCGCTTAATGGCACGCAGGCTCAAAACTTCACTGCCCGTCGCGGACAGCCTGCTTCTACCACGTGTGGTGGACGGAGTGGCAGAGAAGCTGCGGTGGAAACGGCGGGTCGCCAAGTCATTCTATGACAAGTCTGCCAGAGACCTTCCAGAGCTGGATGTTGGAGATCACATTAGGATGAGGCCTCTGCCAGGTGATCGCACAGGGCGGTGGCGACGAGGCCAGTGCCTCCAGAGAGTCGCTCCCCGCTCGTTCGTGGTGGATGTGGACGGCACACTGTACAGACGCAACCGAGTGGATCTGCGTGTTGCAGAGCGCTCAGCTCAAGCGCAACAGACAGATATTCTACGGCCTGAGTGGAGCAGTCCTGACCAGACCCAGGTCGCTGGGGAGACTGCCTCAGCCGAGACACGGATTGTCTCAAGTCGGGGGGAGACAGGCGGCGAGGTACATCCTCGTACACCAAGGGCACCGGCGACGCCGGGGGGTCCTGCCACGGCAGGCCAGGGTGTCTACTCACGGAGTGGTCGCCTGTCACGGCCGCCACAACGACTGGACTTATGACTTTAAAAAAAAAAAAAAAAAAAAAAAGGGAAATAATGCTATTGTTGTAATGCTATTGTTAATGTTAATATAAAGCATGTCATTTGCAAACAGCTAAAGGAAAGGAGATGTTACATATAGGCATATGTTAGTAGCCTGTGTTACAGGGACACCTAGGGGTGACCTGATAATGTTGCATGCATGACCCGGTTGTTGTTATGTGGGCGTGAGCGGAAGGAACTGCACTTTAATAAAAGTCATACTGAAACAGCCATGCTGTACTCTGGCTCAGTTCAGTCAATGCTCAATGCTCTTATTCAATGCACAATAACAACATTATACTCTAAAATCTCATCATATGTCCATATGGTATTATCTAACACTATCTGTGTGTCTTTTGCTGATCTTCTCTGTCTGAGGTGACCGGGCGGTCCCGCTGAGGCCCGTTTGAGGGTTATATCAAGTTATATCAAACTCCCCGCTGAGAAAAGCGGCTGGAAAGGCAGCTAATACAGCCAATCATGGACCTTGGATTATGAAGAACAGGCCAATGAAACATTGCGAGTTTCTGGCTAGGGAGGGACATGCAAATTAAGACAGATAAAACCATTAGAACACTAGGTATCCCCCACAAGGATGACACGCAAGTTCTGATAAACACCTTATACTGATCCACGGGCTGAACCAGCGCTGCACACAAGAGCCCTCGGCATGGCGAGTCTCATCATGATTATCTACAATCATTCACCTGTAGGCGTACTCAATTTACAGTAAGTTGTCAGTGAGGTCACCTTGTTGCGTCCTTCTGAAAGGTAACAAGTTCTACAGCAATAACTGTAAGCAGTTGCAGCACAGCTGCAGCGCGGAATACCACCAGCATCCGTCCAACTTCCCTGCTTTTCCCAGCTTTTTCTTAGATTACAGATAGGTTCCACCTCTAAGAGGACGGTTCTAAGTCAACAAAAGAGCTTGAAAAGTCAAAAGATACAGCCTAATGTTGGTGCCTGTTCAGATACAAAATAACTGGTCTGTTAGAAAAGACTACAAGTGATTTCTATTACCTCTGGCCTTTAACGGCAGCAAGCAAAGATGGTCGCTTGACGGTACTGTGACCCCACTACATGAGCTCTCAGATACATAGATCACCCATACACCCCAAAAATCTATTACACAGACAATGTTTTTGCAATGTTCAAATATATTTAATTCATAGGCAATTATGCACATCTTTCCATCTTTCCATCAACCCACCATGTTGTTCTGTCTGTCAAAGACGGTGTAGAACTCCCTGATGAGGAATCTCCCCAGGTCCACAGCCTGCTACTGACACCGCTGCCCAGGCCAGAGTTCTAGAACGCTGCCCAGGCCAGAGTAGCAGCCGTCGGAGTTCTAGAACGACAAGAGCGGAGGAATTTACTGATGGAATTCCACTTCTACTTCAAGAGATTTAAATTAAATGTTGCTTTAGGCATTGGCTGGGTGGGCTGTCAGTAATGGAACCTATGTATGCCAACCAATTGGACCGACCTGGGAAACGTAGGCAGATGCAGGGATGGTGAAAGCATGATAGTTGATCAGGTCACTTCAGGCATAGTCTTGATGTTCTGACAGCTGACAGTACCCTGTGTGAAGAATAGGACATGTTACGCCAGGACCACACCACGGACGTCAGTGTCAGTGGCGCTTGTGCATTTCATTTTAACGGGTTAGAGCAGCCACACAGAGCATGAAAATTATCTGTTGATTAGATTAGATTCAACTTTATTGTCATACAACAAGTACAATACAACAAAATGCAGTTTAGCATCCAACCAGAAGTGCAAATAGTGATATAAGGGCAAGATATAGATATAAATAGAACTGTGATTCCTCGAATGAGAATCAGGCTTGTGTCATCAATGTTCACAAGCCCGAATTGGAAATTCGCAATTAATTTTTTCTTATGAATACTGAAGGATAGATGATTCACTTACTTAGACAGATATTGTAAATCGATTTGCATGAAGGCTTCAGTTAAATGTAAAAAAACAACAACATTAAATTAAATTAAGTATCAAACCGGCAACCTTCAGACCTCTAGCTGGCTGCCTTAACCCCTGCGCCCCTTTTACACCTTTTTATTTATCTATCACACTATCAAACTGTATAGAGTGACTGAAAGAAGGATTTTATTTTAAACTGTCTTTTTATTTTGATAGCCTACATGACAAAGTCTTGGACTCTATGCAGTCCATCAGACTTGCATAGGATAATATCTGGCTAGGTTCAACTGAGACAAATAACCCACATACACTCATCGCATGTGTAAGAGGATATTTTTTTTAGGATTTGTTTACTCCTAAACTACTAGAGTAAAAGACAAATTACATGCTATATGAGTTTAGATCTATGACTTTAGATTTTAAAAAATGATCCTCTTCAGAGTCTCAGATACTTTATTTGTTGATATTTGACATAGACAGTATATAGTGCACTGTAATGGAACATTCCAATAATGATTTATTGAAGGACACAAATCAACAGATCACATCAACACATCATAATCACAAGCATAAATTAATCAAATGTACCTTTAACATGTTATGCTAGCTCTAAGCAGCTGGATTAATGTATTTGTTTAGCCCAATGTGTTTTAGCATCAATGTAAATGTGTCAGAGAAACGTATATACACACCCATAGTCACGGGACAGAAATGCCTGTTTATCAGGGTTAGTCTTTATTATGACCTTTACAGGCAAAATAAACTCAACTGCATAAAGTCAAGACACTTGAATGTGACTGAACTTCAACATGGAGTAGTAAAGAGCTCTACAGGATGTAGGCCTTGCGCCCATCGATGTCCCCTGAGGTGGAGTAACCCATGTCGTTGACGGGCCAGCTTCCTGGACTCGGGGCCAGGGAGCGGATGATGTGCTGGAAGGGGACTCCCTCGCGGGGCAAGTCGCCACGCGGGGCAAGTACAATCTGACGTGATTATCCTGACCCGGCCAGAATGCATTCGGGTCGGCACGGCGACAGGACGGCGCCTTCATGTTCCTGATCCAAACACATACAAAGCACACATTTATGTAGCGGGGGTGATCGGTGGCTCAATCGGTAGAGCCGGTGTCTATGCGCATGAGCGGAAGTGAACGAGAGAGAGAGTGTGAGAAAGTTTGAACGTGTTTGAGCGTGTTTTGGCAAACAACAAACGAACATTATAATAACATCTTTATTTAAGTGAGTTTAGGATTTGGAGTACCCCGACAGCTTCGTGCTGATCGGGGGCTTCTAAGGACGGACGACATGGCAACGAACACAGCGAATGGAACGGACGACGATGAAAGCAACACGGATAAACGGTACGACGCAAGTTTGACGGTGGAAGTGGGATTGGAGCAGGGAAGCAAAATTACTATGATGGAAATGCTGAGAGGAATAAAGGAGGTGTGTGGAAATGTGGAGGGCTGTCGGGATAAAGGAGACCGAAAATATGAAATCACGCTGGCATCGAGGAGAGGGAAGGACAAGCTCACGGATGGTTTCATGATAAAAGACGTGAGAATAATGGGAAAGGACTTGGCGGTGGATGAGATGGTGGTATCATTTTTGAATCTCCCGGTATATCTGAAGGATGACGTGATCAGTTACAGGCTGGAGTCGTGGGGGGTGAAGGCGGTGTCACCGATAAAGAGAAAGACGTGGCCGGGAACGGACATAGCAGACGGGACGAGATACATGAAGGTGAAGTTCACCGAAGAGGTGAGGTCGTTACCATATTCGACTAAGTTTGAGACCCTGGTTGGAGTGGATCACTTTAGGGTTATTCATGACAAACAAGTAAGGGTGTGTAGGCTGTGTATTAAGCCAGGACATGTTATAAGAGAATGCCCGGAGTTCGTGTGTTTTAAGTGCAATAAACAAGGACATTATGCACGTGAATGCATGGGAAGGAGATATGATGGAGGAGAGAGAGTGAGCAGTGATGAGGAGGAGGAGGAGAAGGAGAAGGAGAAGGAGAAGGAGAAGGAGAAGGAGAAGGATAGATAGATAGATAGATAGATAGATAAATACTTTATTTATCCCCGTGGGGAAATTCATTTTGCCACGCCACTCCACTAAAAACCACACATAACAACACAACACAACATAAAGGACAGACAACAACACTGGGCCAGCCATGTACAGTATATAAAAAACAGTGAGATCTGATATAAAAGTGGATTAAAAGGATGGCTATAGTTATTTATATTAAAATACTAAAAAAGTGATGATGGTGATTAAAATAAATAATAAATACAGATTCAGGAGCCTTGACCCCGACTGCTACTTTAGTTGCCATTGAACAGTCTTAGTGCAGCCGGGATAAATGATTTTTTATATCGCTCCGTCCGGGAGCGGATCGTAATGAACCGCCCTCTGCGGCGGCTGCTGGTTTGCCCAGCGAGGACATGATGGAGGGGGTGGTTGGGGTTGTCCCTGATGGACAGCAGCTTACTCCTAGTCCTTCTCTCCACCACCGTCCCCAGAGAGTCCAGGCTCCTTCCCACCACTGAACCCGCCTTTTTTACTAGCTTGTCCAGCCGTCCGGTATCCCTCTTGGTGATGTTTCCCCCCCAGCAGACTGCAGCGTAGAAGAGAATGCTGGCCATGACAGACTGGTAAAACATGGCCAGCATCTCTCCACACACTTCAAAAGACCTAAGTCTTCTTAAGAAGTACAGCCTGCTCTGGCCCTTCTTATAAAGTGCCTCTGTGTTGTTGGACCAGTCCAGTTTGTCGTCCAGATGCACCCCCAGGTACTTGTAGGTCCTCACCAAGTAGGAGGAGGAGGAGGAGGAGGTGGGGGTGGAGGTGGAGGAGGAGGGGGACGAAGAAGAGGAGATGGAGGGAGAAGAGGAGGTGGTGGAGGAGGAAGAGGTGGAGACACAAGGAGAAGGTGGGGAAAGGAGCCATGAAGACGCGACGGAGGGAGGAGGACAAGCTGAGGTGGTGGAGGAGACCCAGCTGGAGCCGGAAGTGGAGGGAGGAGCGGAGGGGCCTGGTCCGGTGGAAGTGGAGGGTAAAGAGAGAGAGGAGATTGGAGCCAGCCTCGACAACGCAGTGAGGGATGGAGAGATGGATGAGGCAGGGCCTTCAACAGAGGGCGTGGGGAAAAGAAAAGGTTCAGATGAAGGACTATATGCAGATGTACAGAGGGTGAGGACAAGATCAGGAAGAGGTGCAAAAGGTGCACGAGGGAAGAAGACTAAGGTAGGAAAATGACATGGCGGTGTACATGATCTTTTTCTTTGTAATCTTGACGATGGTCAGGGTTGTTGCTGTCAACACAAATGGACTCAGGGATAGGAAGAAGATGGAGCTTGTGTTGGCAGCATACAGAGAGGAGATTATATGCCTCCAGGAGACGCATTGGACAGAGGACATAATGGAAGATGTAAGAAGGAGGTGGAATGGACAAGTTTATGTGAGTAATGGAACTGTGTATGCTTGTGGGGTGGCTATTTTGGTAAAGAATGGGGTAGTGAAAAATGTAAGGAATATAATGAATGACAATGAGGGAAGAGTGGTGGGAGTGGGGTTCGAATATCAAGGGATAGAGTATGCACTATATTGTATATATGCACCAAATGTGGACAAATATAGGAAAGTTTTTTTTGAATCTTTGAAAGAGAAATGTGTTGGGAATTGTATTATGGTTGGGGATTATAATGTGGTGGTGGACAGGTTAGATGTAACAAGGGGGGTGAAATTTAGGAATGATCCGTCACGCCCAGTATTATTAGAAATGATGCGCACAAGAGGAATGGTGGATATATGGAGGGAGGGGCACCCTGATGCACAGGTTTTCTCAAGGAGACAAATGGTGATGGGGGTTTTGAGACAATCAAGGATCGATTTATGTTTAGTGAAGAGGGAGGTGAGGCACCTGGTTGGAAGGGTTGAGTATCGGTTTATGGCCTTTAGCGACCACGATGCTCAGTCTTTCCAGCTAGGTGCGAGGAACGTAGGGGGAAGAGGAGGGACATGGTGCTTTAATGCAAGTTTACTGAAAGATAGACGTTTTGGGGTGATAGTAAGAGAGTGTGTGAGTGTTGCTATGGAAGACCAGATGTATGAGAGTGATGTGTGTGTGTGGTGGGAAGGGATGAAGGATAAATTAAAAGCTGTAATAATAGCATTCGCAAAACTGAGAGGGAAAGAGAGGGTGAGGGAGGAAAGGGATTTGCAGAAAAGGTTAGCAATAGAACAGGAGAGAGTTGATAATATTCCAGGGCATGATTTAGCAGAGTATTTGAGAGTGAGGGAAGATTTGAGGGAGCTAGAGAAGAGAAAGTGTGAAGGTGCTTTAGTAAGGAGTAGGGCAAGGTATGTGGTTGAGGGAGAAAGGAGTACAGCTAGGAAAGATGTTCCTGGTCATCGTGGACTCGCACTCAAAATGGATAGATGTGTATCCAACCAACACAGCGACCAGTCAAACAACCATCGAAAAGCTCAGACAGTGCTTCAGCACACACGGTTTGCCACAGATGCTGGTATCAGACAACGGAACATGCTTCAAAAGTGCTGAGTTCGAGGCGTTCATGAAGCAGAATGGCATACAGCATGTGACATCCGCACCATTCCACCCTGCATCGAATGGCCTGGCAGAAAGAGCAGTACAGACATTCAAAGAAGGGATAAAGAAGGTGAAGGGAGAGACCTTGGAGACAAGAATAGCCAGATTTCTGTTTAACTACCGAATCACACCACAAACAACAACTGGCTTGGCACCAGCTGAAATGCTCATGTCCAGAAGATTATGTTCCACACTGGATCTGCTGCTGCCAGATGTGAAGACAAAAATCAGGCAGAATCAGCTGAAACAGAAGAAACAACATGACGCACACAGCAAGTGGAGGAGCTTTTCTCCTGGGGATGAGGTGTATGTCCGGAACTACAGCCATGGACCAAGGTGGATACCAGCCATCATTGAGGAAAGCACAGGACCTGTATCGTATACAGTACAGACAGGTAGTGGACATTCCACAAGGAGACATGTCGACCAAATCAGGAAGCGCTACGCAACAACAACCAGCGACACGACTACATCTGAGCAGACTACAGAGCCTATCAACCTACCAGATCCAGGACATTCATCAGAGGCCTTGCCGGAGGATACTGTCCTTACCACTCCAGTCAGTGAGAGAGTAACAGCCCCTACAGGTGTTCCTGAACAGCCTCCTGCTGACACTATGCTGGACGGGAGAGCAGAGCCTCCATTGGCACTACGTCGCTCCATGAGGACAAAACAGACTCCTGCTCGTCTGAAAGACTTTGTAGAATAAGTGAGCTCCCTCAAGAAAGAGCAAGAATGCGCTCTGGGAGCTTGCTGGGAAGGTGACAGTCTACCCACCTTCCTAGTTTTTCAAGGGAAGAATAATTATATTTTTATTGTGTATGTTGTGTCTCAGGTCCCGTGGTAGGTTCAGCTTAAGGGGGGAGAGATGTGATATCCTGGTTAGACTACCTGTAGTACCACCCCACGCCAGTAGGGGAACCCCAGAGGTGTTGGGCTGGAGTTACCTGTTATATAGCCGGGGTACCAGAGTAAGCCAGGCAGTGCCCGGAGTACCACGTTGTACACACCTGTTCTTGAATAAGGTTAACTTGAATCCTGGATGGCATTCCCATTATTCATTAGTTAGGTTACCACAGTTCGGATAAAACAGACTTGTACTTAGTATTATATCCCTCAAACGTGCCTCAGCTGGACCCCGCAATCACGTCAGTCAGAGAAGATCAGTAAAATATACACAGATAGTCACCGTATGGACATATTATTATTTTGTAAAGTATAATGTTCTTATTGAGTCTCTGCCTCAAACGGAGCCGCAGTGCAGCATGAGAGATATGCAGAGAGCCTCGCGGTGATTGGTTAACGCCAATAAAAGAATCAGATTTCACATGGGGGGGGAGAGGCCATGCTGTACTCTGGCTCTGTTCAGTCAATGCTCAATGCTCTTATTCAATGCACAATAACAACATTATACTCTAAAATCTCATCATATGTCCATATGGTATTATCTGACACTATCTGTGTGTCTTTTGCTGATCTTCTCTGTCTGAGGTGACCGGGCGGTCCCGCTGAGGCCCGTTTGAGGGTTATATCAAGTTATATCAAACTCCCCGCTGAGAAAGGCGGCTGGAAAGGCAGCTAATACAGCCAATCATGGACCTTGGATTATGAAGAACAGGCCAATGAAACATTGCGAGTTTCTGGCTAGGGAGGGACATGCAAATTAAGACAGATAAGACAATTAGAACACTAGGTATCCCCCACAAGGATGACACGGAAGTTCTGATAAACACCTTATACTGATCCACGGGCTGAACCAGCGCTGCACACAAGAGCCCTCGGCATGGCGAGTCTCATCATGATTATCTACAATCATTCACCTGTAGGCGTACTCAATTTACAGTAAGTTGTCAGTGAGGTCACCTTGTTGCGTCCTTCTGAAAGGTAACAAGTTCTACAGCAATAACTGTAAGCAGTTGCAGCACAGCTGCAGTGCGGAATACCACCAGCATCCGTCCAACTTCCCTGCTTTTCCCAGTTTTTTCTTACATTACAGAAAGGTTCCACCTCTAAGAGGACGGTTCTACCTCAACGAAAGAGCTTGAAAAGTCAAAAGATACAGCCTAATGTTGGTGCCTGTTCAGATACAAAATAACTGGTCTGTTAGAAAAGACTACAAGTGATTTCTATTGCCTCTGCCCTTAACGGCAGCAAGCAAAGATGGTCGCTTGACTGTACTGTGACCCCACTACATGAGCTCTCAGATACATAGATCACCCATACACCCAAAAAAATCAATTACACAGACAATGTTTTTGCAATGTTCAAATATATTTAATTCATAGGCAGTTATGCACATCTTTTCATCTTTGATCTTCTCCATAGTTTCTAGAATCAAATAAAACATACTACTCTCTATTAGAGGACTTATTGTTAGGGGATATTTGAGCTCTGTGGAGGTGTGTCTGGTTCTGCTTACACTGCCTGGGCCAGACCCACCATGTTGTTCTGTCTGTCAAAGACGGTGTAGAACTCCCTGATGAAGAATCTCCCCAGGTCCACAGCCTGCTACTGACACCGCTGCCCAGGCCAGAGTTCTAGAACGCTGCCCAGGCCAGAGTAGCAGCCGTCGGAGTTCTAGAACGACAAGAGCGGAGGAATTTACTGATGGAATTCCACTTCTACTTCAAGAGATTTAAATTAGATGTTGCTTTAGGCATTGGCTGGGTGGGCTGTCAGTAATGGAACCTGGTTAACCCATGGTTAATGTTGTTTGACACACCTACTAGCAGAGTGGACTGATCATAGGCTGCAGCAGCAGGAGGTTGCACTCTCCCTAGTGGCCTGTAACATCATCTCAGGGAGAGCACTCCCCCTAGTGGCCAACATCATCTCAGGGAGAGCACTCCCCCTAGTGGCCAACATCATCTCAGGGAGAGCACTCCCCCTAGTGGCCAACATCATCTCAGGGAGAGCACTCCCCCTAGTGGCCAACATCATCTCAGGGAGAGCACTCCCCCTAGTGGCCAACATCATCTCAGGGAGAGTGTAACGGTGATGCACCTGATGTAGCTACTTGTTGCTCATAACTGATGCTGGGCGATGATCGATAATAGCTGACATGAATGTGATAATGACAAAATACAAGAGACAAAACAAACAAAGTTGATGTTAGAAACTGTTAATGTAATATAAGAACAAACGCTTGTGTATCACACACTACCAGTGAGACAGTTCAGAGGGGAGAGGGGGAGGGTCTGGGTTAGTAACAGACAGGAAATCCAAAGCCTCTGTAGAGGGTGTAGGGCAGGGGTATTCAATTACAAATTCAGTTGGGCCAGATTTGAAAACCAAGAAATTTTGCTGGGCCAGACATTTTCAGCGACCAGTAGCCTAGGCACCAGGTAATGACACATTTCAAACCAACACAAATGAATGTAGGCCTAATGAAATACAAGCAGTTTATTTATAGTTTTCCTTTTAAATTAGGTAACATCTGACACAGGCACGTCAAAAAGACTTGACTGAACACAATAAAAGAGCTGTAATTGAACAGAACCTAATAGCAATACTTTTTTCACTTTCTAGGTAAAACAACAACATTTTGGTCTCAACTGACCCATGCACATCTCAAAGTGCATAAAAAAGTGTACAGTAGTATACCAATAAAAAAAAAGTCCTTTTGTAAAATAAACATTTTGGTCATAGCTGAACACAATAAAAGAGCTGTAATTGAACAGAACCTAATATCAATACTTTTTTAATTTTTTAGGTAAAACAACAAAATTTTGGTCTCAACTGACCCATGCACATCTCAAAGTGCATAAAAAAGTGTACATATACAAATAAATAAAAAAGTCCTTTTGTAAAATAAACATTTTGGTCATAGCTGACCCAGGCACATCACAAAGTGCTTTTAACTGAATGAAAATAACCATCAATGCCTTGAGTGCACAATTAAACAAGTTACAGTTACAGTTAAACAATAACATTGAATCTAATCTAATCTAATCTTACCCCGCTGACTTTCTTAGTGTGAGAAGTGACATTTTTTATTCTGAACAAGAGCAGTGACATTTGGCTCATAAGATGTCAATGCAATCCGAAGGCATTGGTGAAGAGTACTGTTAGTCAGAGAACAACGAGAGCTGCTTTTTATTGTGTTCATGTGTGAAAAGCTTGCTTCACAGGTGTATGTTGATCCAAACATACTGAGCACATGGATTGCTACTTTCTTAATGTTAGGGAACTGGTGCACGTTGACATCACTCCAAAACTTCGCAGGTCCATTAGTGCGAAGCTCCTGTGCCATGGTTAAGGATGACTGCATGTCAACAAGTTCAAGTACGAATTTCCCCTCGTCGATGGAAGGCACCACTCCCTTTCCTCTGGTGGATAAGTCCCCTTCTATTGCAGCAGTGAACGGGTCTCTGGCAAAGCCCATCACCTCTGCGGGCAGAGCAAGCCCATCCAGTCGACCAGCAAAGTTCTCTTTCAACCTCGCAATGAAATCAGTCATCACATCTGTGATTTGTGCCGGGGATGAGACGCATTTGCGGAGCGTTGGAAAATGCAGCATTCTGCCGGTGCACAAGTCGGCCGCGAAAAGGTCCAGTTTGATTTGAAACGCGCGCGTCTGTTCCACAAGATCAATCACAGTTTTGTCTCTGCCTTGTAGCCCCACATTTAGGTCATTCAGGTGTTTGAACATGTCGCTCAGAAAGCAGACATCAGCCATGAAGTTGTCGTCCAGTATGCGATTCAAGTGTGTTTCTGCCTTCGTTTGCTTGCTGCTGCAGAGGAAAGTTGTAATCTCCTCTCTGAGATCACAGAAACGCTCCAGTGCCTTGCCTTTGGACAGCCACCTGACGTCGTTGTGCAAAAGCAGGTCGTGGTGCTCAGCAGACATTTCTGACAGCAGCTTGCGGAATAAGCGATGTTGGAGGCTCGAAGTGGAGCGAATAAAATTAATTGTAGCCATCACGTTGTCCATTGTTGTTTTAAGCTCCCCGCTGAGTTTTGCGCACAACACCGTCTGATGCACAATGCAGTGTAAGGATGTTATCTGAGGTGCAACAGCGGACCAGCGTGCTGTCAAACCATTTACTCTCCCTGTCATGGATGGAGCCCCATCCGTCACAAGCATTCCCACACGCTTCATATCTAGACCATTGTCTTTGAAAAATTCTGAAATGTTCTTAAAGACTATCTCGCCAGTTGTGTGTCCTTCTAACGGCAGTAAACCGAGCAATTCCTCTCGGAAGCATTTGCCGTCAAAAAAACGGACATATATGCACAATTGTGCGATATCGGTTCTGTCTGTGGACTCGTCTACTGCTATAGACATAACATCAGCTTTCTTCAGTTCTTTTAACAGTGTTTCAAACACATCTGTAGCAAGAATTTCAACCCTGCGAATGTTTGAAGTGTCTGACAGGGGAACGTTTTTAATAGCAGATGACACACTCGTTTTAATTTTGCTGTCAATTATCACTTCATCTATGACGGCCAGCATACAGTCTTTCATGGTTTCAGAATCAGTGAATGGCCTTTTCTTCTTTGCTAAGATCCAGGAAACACGAAGGGATGCTGCTGTACCTCTCTCTTGGGCTGTGCATGTCCGTACCATCGTTGTACAGCTCCGATTGTAGGATGCAATCAAACTCTGCACTTTTGCAGCCCTCTCCTGAGATCCCTCTGGAAAGTTGGCCCGGAAAGTCGGGTGTTTCTCCATGTGGTGCCTCCGAATATTGTAATCTTTAAGTACCGCAACGCACTCATTGCATATTAAACACATCGGTTTGGCATTTGGACTTTGTGGTAAAATAAACACGTATTTTTCAGTCCAGGCAGGGTTAAACCGACGGTTTTCATCGTCAATTTTGCGTTTCAGGGTGGAGAAAGTCGAAGACATTTTTGGAGTTGATATCGGACTTCTAGCTAGCCTGCCTACAGAACGTGAATATAACGCTCTAGCAACAGTCAACCCAATCAGGGCATTGTTTGTTAAAGTGTGTCTAGCAACGTTATATTAAACAATGCCCTGATTGGGTTGACTGTTCACACGCTCACACGTCACACCTTGCCACGCCCAATGCGTGACATTTGAGAGCCCTGGTGTTATATTCACGTTCTGTAGGCTACTATTGTATGGTAACGATCCTGTATGAGGCCCGTTAACAGCTCCACCAAGGGAGTTAACTATCTTGGTCTAATGGTTAGCGCGGTCGTCGTTTATGCGGGAGATCGGGGTTCGATTCCCGCATGGGGCGAGTTACACTACCAAGTCTCCGTTCGCTACAGTATGAACACTCGCGAAATACGTTTTTCTCTACTTTTATGGCTGGGCCAATCGGGGGTCGCGTCTGGGCCGCATGCGGCCCGTGGGCCGCTAATTGAATAGGCCTGGTGTAGGGTTAGTACAGATGCTGCCAGTATCACTCACACACAAAGACACACACACACACACACACACCACTTCCACCTCAGCTCCACCTACAATCCCAGTCCCAGTCCCAGTCCTAGTCCCAGTCCTACTCCTAGTCCCACCTACACCTCAGTCCTAGCTCTAATCCCACCCGAAGCCCAAGTGCCCCCCCCTCCCCAGCCCCCCTGTGTCCTCCTCCAGACAGGCTTGTTAGCATGTCTACAGCTCTCCAACCGTCAATCAACAGAGTTCATTGGCTCTCATTGAAACCAGCTCCCTACGATGTGATACTTGGTGCTTCCCAGAGGGGAGAGAGGGGAGAGGGTCTCACCGCAGAAGCAGGAAAGGACACATGGCTGTAGAATTGCTGAAGGTTTTTCTCGTTTGCACGGCAAAGACTGTGGGCTAGTGGGTAATTATGTATAATGTGTAAATTGGTCTGCATTTTTTATTATGTATCTTATCTCCTAAGTGTTGAATACCACAACACACACACACACACGCACGCACGCACGCACTCACACACACACACACGCACGCACGCACACACTCACTCATGCACACACTCACACACACACACACACTCACACACACACACACACACACACACACTCTCTCTAAGAAGCACGTCTGTGTCCAATCAAGATAAGGAAAATAGGAAACACATTGTCTATTGTTGGATGAGCTATTATGTCAACATGTACAAGACACATTCATCAACTCATTAACTCTTGACAACATGACAAACCATTAAGCTTAAATAATAGTTAGATGGGCAAAACAAAGAAATGAATATATTAAATAAGTCAAAATACCTTATTCCCAGCCTCATCACCAGGCTGGGGGCCATTTTGTGAGATTTACAGTAGTAAATGCAAGCAACCTGGTGTGGACGTCTGCCAGTGTCTGTCTGCCACTGAACCAGAATGGAACAGAACTCCTATGAGCCCAGCCTCAGGCAGGTGGAGGGTGACATCTAGTGGACAGAAAACTGTACTGCAGCTCAACACAACTCTTATTATTGACACTTCTTCACTATGATGGTGAGATGTGAAATGACATCATGTGAAATATCTTGAAGTAGATGAGTCTTTTTTCCACAGGACTGCCCGAGTAGCTCAGTGTGTTAAGTCTCAGTCTGTCTTTTTAACGCTGAAGGCCAGGGTTCAAATCCAATGACCTATTGCCTTTTTCTAGACTGTGTCTGCTGCTGCTGCTGCCTGTATGACAGTGTGATTGATTCTATCAGATATGATTACATGACTACATGACTACATGATGATACACATGATCAGATAGGACAGAGAGACAGAGGACCGAGATTCTACACTGATCAGAGCCTTGTGAACAGATGTGGGACTGAATTTCTTCAAGTAGGTGATTTTTTTTTCCTTCTCCCAGCTCTGTCACAGTGGCTCAGTGTGTAAAGTCTCCTGTCTATTAGACCGAGAGGCTGGGGTTCAAATCCCCTGTCCAGTGTTTTAGTATCTCTTGATTTGTTCCAAGTATGTGACTACTCATGCCTGTCACACACAGGCAGACAGAGTCACACGGACACACAGACAGACACACACACACACACACACACACACAGACAGCTCATTCAACCTGCACAGAGGAATTGAAGAATATCATTATGGTCTGTATCTGACAACGACCTTTCATGACTGGCACGGTGGGTCAGTGTGTTAAGTCTCCCGGCTGGCAAAATGTTGCTGGAGGGGGGGGGGGCATCAAATCATACTCTCACCTAGAGCCGGACCTGGTTGTGAGAGACGCCACTGCAGTCTTCCCAAGATAAAATAGACACTTAAAGTACAGTAGCCTACCCAGCAAGCACCGACGGACCTGGACGAATTCGGACCAGCCCGATAACGGCCAGACCACGTAATATCACAACTAGTTAGTATCTGGCCCAGAATATCACCCTATTTCAACTAAAATATTTTTTTATTTTTTTATATTTGTCGGGAGAAAATACCCAAATGTGAAATCCCAGCAACAACCCGTCAACTCTGGTGTGAAGTCATCTCTGTTGTGACAGACAGACATCAAAGTGGTTTAGATTTTTTTTTAAAAAGGGCCAATTGCGTCACAGTGATGAGCGTGACGTCACGGGAAAAGCACCCTGGCCTTACCCCCTCCGTCCACTCTCCCCTCCATAAGGGGAATGATTTTCTCTCATTTTGCGTGTCTGTCTGTACGCACAGAGCCACACAATAAAACCCGCTATCAATTGGAGATCACCTGCTCTTGTCTTCACTGGTAACATAAGCAGTTATGGAACTAAGTAGGAATTAGAAGGGTAAAAGAGAACTGCTAAAAATATGAATAAAACATTAATAGAATGTAATAAAGATAATTTAAAAATAATATAATATTACATTATGACATCACAAAGACATGTGACAGGTATCTTGAGCATGATTTGTCCAAAACAAACCCAACCAATTGTAACTCTGTCAATGACAATAAAGTTCAATCTAATCTAATGTAATCTAATCTAAATGAAAGAGCGGATGAATAGATGAGAGAGGAAGTACGAAACAATTAGGAGGTTATTCTGTGTGGGTTATACTGAGTGGTTAGTCGAATGTATCGATTGCAAGTCGCTTTGTAATAAGGCGTCTGCTACATTGTGACATAAAACCAGTAGTGAGATTAACTGTAGTGTTTTCTTTAATTAAATGAATTACACGTCAGCATATTGTGTTACATGAAACACGTAGTTGGTTAATATAATGTGATGTACAACATCTCAGTCTTCCAGCTGAAACGTTAGGAGGATTTATTGCAAACATAACAACATACCAGTATTCAGTCACACTCGGCTTCTAAACACCAAGGCCACATTTGGGTGGAAGGGGCGGAGACATGATGCAGGAGGGGACAAGGACATCTCAACTCCTACGACCTCGATTCCTCCTTCACTCTCCAGGAGGGAGAGGATGGGAGGAGAGGAGGGGAGGAGAGGAAAGGAGGAGACAGGAGGAAGAGATGAGGGAGGAGAGGAGGGTATGAGAAGAGGACAGGAGGATTTGAGAGAAGATGATCTAGAAAAGGCTCATGTCATGACACAACCTTCTCCCTGATCCGATCAACAAGCACATGAACATACAGTAGATGATGGTGCAGCCAGCAGACCCCCCCTTCTTCTTTAGGGCTCCTGTCTCCTTTAAACATCTCCCACACTGGGAGCAGTCGTGTTAACTAGTGTGTTCTCTGGTGATTCTTTAGGTTTCCTGCCTGACTGAAACTCTTCCCACACTGGGAGCAGCAGAACGGCTTCTCTCCTGTGTGTATTCTCTGGTGTGTCTTTAGGGATCCTGCCTGACTGAAACTCTGCCCACACTGGGAGCAGCAGAATGGCATCTCTCCTGTGTGTATTCTCTGGTGTCTCTTTAGGTGTCCTGCCACATTGAAACTCTTCCCACACTGGGAGCAGCAGAATGGCATCTCTCCTGTGTGTGTTCTCTGGTGATTCTTTAGGTTTCCTGCCTGACTGAAACTCTTCCCACACTGGGAGCAGCAGAACGGCTTCTCTCCTGTGTGTATTCTCTGGTGTGTCTTTAGGGATCCTGCCTGACTGAAACTCTGCCCACACTGGGAGCAGCAGAATGGCATCTCTCCTGTGTGTATTCTCTGGTGTCTCTTTAGGGATCCTGCCTCACTGAAACTCTGCCCACACTGGGAGCAGCAGAATGGCTTCTCTCCTGTGTGTCTTCTCTGGTGACTCTTTAGGTGTCCTGCCTGACTGAAACTCTTCCCACACTGGGAGCAGCAGAATGGCTTCTCTCCTGTGTGTATTTTCTGGTGTCTCTTTAGATCGCTCATATGACCAAATCTCTTTCCATACTGAAGACAAGAGTGAGTCTTCTGTCCTCCTTGAGTCTGTGGTTGTGATTTAAGGTGAGTTGGACAAATGAAACTCTCACTGCAATCTAAACAGTGGTGATTCTTCTGTCTTGAGCTCCTCCTCCTCCGTCTGTGTTGTTTATGGCTTCCTGATGCGGTGGAGCTGGGCTCCATGTCTGAGTCTGGGTTGGAGCTCTCTCCTGTAAGAATAGGAACATATACAGGATTAGAAACAACATGAGAACAAGTGCTGCTTCCATAGACTCAGCAGTGCCAGAAGTAACACCACATCTCTGGAGTCTGCACACGCTGTGGGAACATGAAGTGTTCAGAGAGTTACAGAGATATTACAACAAATGGATACCGTATCAATGTTTTATCATTAACAATTGATTTAAAGCATATTCTCTCAAACGTAGACAGAATCCAAGTTTAACGTTTCAGTTTAAGAGTATTCACGTTGTACCTAGTTTAACTGTCACTCACTGTCTTGCTCAACAGTTGTTCCATGATCAGTCATAGAAGTTAGAGAAATTGTAACAACTTTAGTTTGACTGAATCAACAACTGCGGAGGAAATCGTGGGGAAAATAAAAATGAAAATAAATGTCTGATTGCATACACCGCTAAATATCTGCCAGCACCCTTTGAACTATTCATTAATCTGGTCTGGCTTTCACCAAATACTAGGGATGTCCCGATCCCACTTTTTCACTACCGATACCGATACCGATACCTGGGCTTCGGGTATCTGCGATACCGATCCGATATTTGTATTTTTTTTTATCCCTGAATAATAACAAATACCTCCCCAGTATATAGTCCACACCAACAACAGTTAAATTAAAGACTGCCAGCCTTTATTAAAGCAACAAATGCGACGTGTTGTCGATTGGAACTACGGATCATAAGCTTTCAAATGATGTGTCATACATTGAAATCAGAAAAAATATGAAGTTAGAGTCATTTGAATGTTGTTAGACGTCAGGCACATATAGGGTTAACCTCTTTGTAATGAAACCGGAGCTGTAACCATTATGCACATTTTAAGCGCATATAGGACTCGCGTGAAGCATTTCTGCGACACGCGTTTCTGTTCACTGTTTTCATTCCCTCATCGCTTATACACATAAGTTTGACTGCGCATGACAGTAGTTCAGCAGTAGTCGCACTGGTGCGATTGAATGTATTTCCAAGTCGCACAGAAATATATTCACTCGCAAATGCGACCAAAACAGTCGCCCTGGTCATGCACGTGAGTGACACACCAGATCGGGCACGCGGATCTGAGCCTTTTTTTTTTCTGGTGCGATCCGCGATCCAGCATTCAGGACCAATATCGCGGCGATATCCGATATCAGTATCGGATCGGGACATCCCTACCAAATACAGAACATGAACTCACCATCCTCACCATCCGTGTCCACCAATCCATCTTCTCCTTGCTCTTCTTTCATCATGACATCTTCATCCTCCACTTCCTCTTCTTCTTCTCCTTCCTCTCCTTTCACAACTTCATATTCTCTTCCCTCTTCTTTCACCATCACATCTTTAATCTCTTCCTCCTCTTCTTCTTCTTTCAACATCACATCTTTCTTTTCTTCCTCCTCTCCTCTAACCTCCTCCTCCTCTTTCACCATCACATCTACCATCTCTTCATCCTCTCCTCCTTCTTCCTCTACTTCTTCTTTCACCATCACTTCTTTCTCCTCCACTCCCTCCCCTCCTTCCTCCTCTTTCACGACCACGTTGACTTCCAGTGTTTGACTGCAGTATTCCAGCTTCACGGCCACCATCTTTGGACCCCACGTTGTGCTTTTCTGGACTGAAGAACCACAGCAGGAACTCTGTGGACTTGGGTTCACAAACAGTAGCTGTGAGGTGGAGCTGTGTATAGAAAACAAATGAAGCACAAACAGTCACAGATAAATTTCAAATTTTGTTCAGTAATTTCACCAATATAGATACAAATATATAGATATACATTATACCCAGTGGTGGCTGGTGCTAAACATTTTGGGTGGGGCACAGCAGGGGGGGTCCTCTTTCGTGCGCGCAGCGCGCGCTATATTTTTTTTCCGCGTGCACGATTTTTTTTTCCGCATGCACGCGCGGTCAAAACAAAGATGTTATTTCACTTTACCCATGCAATACCCACTTAAACATGTGTGAGGATACGTAACGGCGTTTTGTGATAGAACTTTCACTTTCATTCATGAAATTCACCCCGTCTGTGTTACTGTTTACACAAGTACAATCACAGTGTGACAGTCAGATGGAGCATTCGGTAAACAACAACAGCAAGGTAATGCATCAGTTGAGTTAAAGAAAACAAACTCTTACCTTTGATGACAGAACATGAGCCGTGTTTACCCGTACCTCCGCGTGGTGATTTTAGAGGCAATAGATTATTTTTGCCCCCACGTTAGGTGCGAGGCTGCTCGGTTAACCCATTAGCTTTCTAATCTTTTCTTTTCAACTTTCAAACTAAAGCCAAAGTCATGTAACAGTAATGAGGTCTACAATTGGCTATGGGGAGTTGCCTCCCCTTCCTCCATCTGGGTGATCAATTGGCTATGGCGGAGATCCCTCCCCCTCCATCCGGATATGATCCTTACATTGTAAACAACTAGCTGCGGTGCTGCGGACATCAAATCTATCACTCGGAAGCTCGATGGACCAATGCATTGTCTGCAATACAACCAGCTTTCAGGACGCACATTTTTGCGCCCCGGCCAAGAAATAGAGACAGCCAATTGGAGCGCTGCTACAGCTCACGTGTAAGCGAAAAGTATTTGCAGTGCCATAGACATGCATTGACCGGCGTCCCGACTCCTCCCCTATGTATTTTAACAGTGAATTTTACACACACACAGATAAAATGTTTATTGTATTGGAGGATTTTTAATGAATGCTGATAGGCACCGACAGAATATCAGCCGCATTTTGTGAATAAACAATGTTTATTTAAAAAAAAGAACTTTTACAAATCGCAACTAGGAAGTGAAGGTGGGGGCTAGGGCTGTCACGATTAGTCGACTAGTCGCGACGACGTCGATTACCAAAATCGTCGCCGACATATTTGGTAATCGACGTCGTCGCATGTTTTTTGGGAGCTGCACCAGGGGAGCCCCCCCTCCCAAATTTCGTTGTTTGGTACCTGTACTATATCAATGACAATAAAGACCATTCATTTCATTCTATAAGCATTCGTTTTTCTTCCCTGAAGCTGCCACTGGCTAGCGTCTCCCAGTGTCTTTGATGTACATGCGCAGTGTCGGTCATCCGGGGCACACGTGACTTCCCCGGAAAAATAAACAGAGAAATGTCTTCCTCTCCTCGTACCTCTAAAGTGTGTGGGCATTTCAACCACAACGTTGAAAAAAACAATGTAAAATGTAAAATTTGCAAAGCTGAACTCGCTTATCATGGCAGCACATCTATGATGCGCGAGCATCTAAAAAGGAAGCACGTTGTGGCAGATGACGAGGAAGACGATGGCTCGTCTCGGTAAGCAAGTTAGCTTGTTATTGGCTAACGATATCGTTACGTTAAAAGCCTTCTTACATTATTTTACGTTGTCATCAAAGCGATACTTATCAAATAGCTAAAATGTTTGTCTTAACGTTACAGTGCTAAGAAGGCGCGTTCTACTATGAGATGAGTGAAGCAAAGCAAAACTTTTGTACTCTGTACAAGTATTTATTTTTGTTTTTGTATTCTTTTGGTTGCCTAGTGCCTAGCCTACCTCATTTTACTCAGCAGTTTGCACCCTCTACTACTCTTTACATTACATTACATGCAAGTGATGCCAGAAATAAATCTGCAAAGTTCATTAAAATATCTATTTTTGAGTGAACAATCATTTTAATTGTCTTTATTTTTAGTTAGCACATGCCTACAACAACAACTAACAACTTCAAGCTAAATTTAGAAGCTGATTTAGAAGATGATAGCTAAATAAGAGCGATTGAGTAATTGTGCGATAAGCTGTAATTTATGATCCGATTAGTCGACTAATCGTTAAAATAATCGGTGACTAGTCGACTATGAATATAATCGTTTGTGGCAGCCCTAGTGGGGGCGGCGCCCCAGCGCCCTCTATCGGCCAGCCGCCACTGATTATACCTATATACAGTCAAACTAACAAACGTATATATTTATATATTTGTGCCCATTTACACTAATCAAGAAGCTGAAGAACAAATAATAAAATAGAGCGTTTTCCATCGTGCACATACCTATTCAGATAGGGCCACTCTATTGGTTTAATTGATTAATCAGCTGTGCACTGTGTGTTCCAACAGTTTACCGCACAGCTGATTAATCAATTAAACCAATAGAGTGAGACAGGATATGTTCATGCAAGGTGCCTTTCAGGAAGTAGTGGAGATCGTGCACCTAGCCTATTCAAAGCTTCACACACCAACGCCACGGTGTCATTATCACTCTGCCTGCTAGACATTTATTGTCCACTTGATGGCGCAGTGGAGCAAATGAAGCAACACGAAGCTTCGGCCCATGTGTGACGCAATTAGGCGGTGGGCCGAAGCTGTCTATCTGCTTTCGTTTGTGAAATGATCGATCTACAACTACAGACTAGTTGATTTTTTCATATAAGCTAAATAGTTTTTTTTTGGAACATGTTTCCGTCAGTTGGTAGACATTGGTCAATCAACGTTTTATGAAAAGTAAACTTACGATCCATAAGTTAATAAGGAGAATGATTGGGGCTACTATGCCGCTAACCAATCAAAACCCGTTAAAGCGTCACCTGACTTGACGTCTGCCAATGATATTCCTTCAAAATACGGAACTAGGAAGTAAACAACGTATTATCTGGAAAGACGAGAAGACTGAGTTGTTTCGGATAACTTTACTGTCAAGTAATGTTTCAGGTAAGATTTGCACGTCATACTAATTCATATCACATATTAATGAACAAGTCCATGTCATGTTGTGTCAATACAAACATGTTCTGATATGCTATTTTAGTGAAAAATCCAACCAAACGTCACCCGCGATTGTGAAGCTAATGAATTAACAAGCTACCTAACTTTAAAGGGTACAATAGCTAAGTTAACAATGTCAACTATGTCTATTCTCAATCATTTCAGTAATAATTGTGCCAAATTGGGACCAGTAACATTAACTTGTGTGTGAGTATGTTACAGTATATGTGTGTGCAAGCATGTTTTTGATATTGTCAATCGTCTCACTTTTACGAGGTGAGCTGGTAAGACAAAACCCAAGACTAAATGTATCTTCACTTGCCTTGCCTATAATTGACGAGACTAGACAAAGATTCAAGTGTTTAGAGAACATTTATAACACTAGTGTGTTTTCGCAGTGCAAACACAGACACATGTCTGTACATGGTAGGTTGTTAGATTTGCATGTGCATCTCCCTTTCACACATTTTGTTTTTTTGCAGGAGCAGTATTCATAGCTTTCAGTCACGTGGTTTCTTCCCTAGCAACCACCAACCTGACGGGCAAAAAGTATCATAGCAACATCGCTCAACATGGCTGCCTACTATTTAGACCACCTCACTCATGAAGAACTATCAAGATACACGACGGTGATAGGAGTGGAGGATTGACACCATTCAAATAGTGTTGGATTCCCTGTCTTCTACTCTATCCGGACACGTTGGAATTATTTTCCTAACCCCCGGAGAATCAAAGTTATTGACCTGCAAAGGGTGCCTCCTTGACCGGCTTTTCCCGTGAATAACACCGGTTATGGAGGTGGTACAAACATAAGACTATTATTGCTAAATTCACCATCAGTATACGGTCATTTTGAGCCCTTAACCACCGCGCTGACACCCCGAGAAGATATACTTTTAATATGAAACTCGATCAACCGGGCGTTCACCGGCTGCTGGACGAAACTCCCAACTCCCGCTGTCAGCGAGGCGAGGGAATATTTATATCCGGGAATTCGCTCCTTACTGTGTCCACGGTGATAGGAGTGGAGGATCGACTCCATTCAAATAGTGTTGGATTCCCTGTCTTCTACTCTATCCGGACACGTTGGAATTATTTTCCTAACCCCCGGAGAATCAAAGTTATTGACCTGCAAAGGGTGCCTCCTTGACCGGCTTTTCCCGTGAATAACACCGGTTATGGAGGTGGTACAAACATAAGACTATTATTGCTAAATTCACCATCAGTATACGGTCATTTTGAGCCCTTAACCACCGCGCTGACACCCCGAGAAGATATACTTTTAATATGAAACTCGATCAACCGGGCGTTCACCGGCTGCTGGACGAAACTCCCAACTCCCGCTGTCAGCGAGGCGAGGGAATATTTATATCCGGGAATTCGCTCCTTACTGTGTCCACGGTGATAGGAGTGGAGGATCGACTCCATTCAAATAGTGTTGGATTCCCTGTCTTCTACTCTATCCGGACACGTTGGAATTATTTTCCTAACCCCCGGAGAATCAAAGTTATTGACCTGCAAAGGGTGCCTCCTTGACCGGCTTTTCCCGTGAATAACACCGGTTATGGAGGTGGTACAAACATAAGACTATTATTGCTAAATTCACCATCAGTATACGGTCATTTTGAGCCCTTAACCACCGCGCTGACACCCCGAGAAGATATACTTTTAATATGAAACTCGATCAACCGGGCGTTCACCGGCTGCTGGACGAAACTCCCAACTCCCGCTGTCAGCGAGGCGAGGTAATATTTATATCCGGGAATTCGCTCCTTGCTGTGTCCACTGTGATAGGAGTGGAGGATCGACTCCATTCAAATAGTGTTGGATTCCCTGTCTTCTACTCTATCCGGACACGTTGGAATTATTTTCCTAACCCACGGGAAATCAAAGTTATTAACCCGCAAAAAGTGGGTTTTGCCCGTGGGTTTTGCCCGCAAAAAGTGCCTTTTGCCCGTCAGGTGGGCGTTTCCACTATGCTGTGACGTCACATGAAAGCTATGAATACAAGCTCTAAAACTGAAATATTTGTCCCGTCTGCATATTATGCACTGGGCGGGAAGAAGATGTGGTTTTTTATTTAGGCTGAACGTAGTGGTAGTCTTTGAGCTGAGAAGTCTAGGCTTTGGTGGTGTATCGTTTTCAGTTTGACCTTCTGCTTCTACTACATTGTAAGGGAGGGGGGGGGGGGGAGGGAGAGAGAGAGAGAAATATGATACTCTATGCATTGTAATAGTAATGCTTCCAAAGTTATAGCCTAGTTTATTTACAACTCTCCTAATCTGTTTCCCCAGGTAACCCCAGATGCTCAGCCCTGGACTGCACTGCACATCTTCTGGACCTGACCTGACAGGGCTGACCCTGACCCATTGATGCCTTGTTCATATCTTGTTCATGTCATATCTTAGCTTGTTTATATCATATTGTTAATAATGTTCATGTCATATCATGTCATATTAATCTTAGCTTGTTTATATCATATTGTTCTTATAAATAACTTATATTGCTATAAAACACACCTGCAGCCTCCTGTACTGATTTTTCCCTTCTCTTGCGGGCTCTTTCAATGTTTCGTATGTTGGCATACTGCATATAGCATTGTCTATGGTAGCCAATATTGTGGTTATAGTGGTTCTCCAGCTGCAAAGCCACAGAGAGTCGTGAGATCGGCCCAGAAGATCATCGGCGCCCCCCTCCCCTCTCTGGAAGAGCTGTACAACACACGCTGCCTCAGGAAGGCCTCCAAGATCTCCAGAGACCCATCCCACCCTGGGAACGAACACTTTGTTCGGCTGCCCTCGGGCAGGCGGTTCAGGACCATGTCCGCAAGGACAAATAGACTGAAGCTCAGCTTCTACCCTGAACACAGCAAATACCTAGGTTCTAGGCCCTGGACAATCTAGACAATTTGATGGCAGCTACTAGATTGTAATCAAGTGCAATACTGAAACACAACTGTGAACATTTCAAACCTGCAAACTGCGACACTTTAAATGAATGTGCAATAATACTATGTGCAATATGACAACCCTCGGGTACATAAGGTTCAGAGATAGGAAATGTTAGGATATGTATAGCATAGCATAGAGTACAGCACAGTGTTTTATTTGTATAGTATAGTATAGTGGATAGTGTATATAGCCTTTATTTATGTAAACCAGCTCTTTGCCCTTCTTGTTTTTAGTATTTTTTTTCCTAGCACCAGGGGAGCCCCCCCCTCCCAAATATATATAATACCTAGTTATATATTTTTTTTTACAGCCCTTTCTGCAATTTGGCTTTCTGCAGTGTGAAGATTCACCCACTGTAGAGAACAATGTACACATTTGGTCCAACTTGCATCTGAAAATGCTATAATATTGTCCGTTCGGTTTGTTAAATGCATACAACACTCCATAATTCATCACATCTCGTTATTTCCCCGCGGTTGCTAGGGTTAACATCCAGTCAGTTGCTAGGGTTAACAGCCATTGTTTACATTTCGGGGTCCTAATGAAACCGTACTCGAATTCTGATTGGTTTATCAACTAGAGCGACCAGCGATGTGCCTGAGCAGACAGACTATTAAAAAATAAGTTTGTGAAAATCTCCGAGATAATACAGCTGCAAACAAAATTGTTATAGACTTAAGAGAATTACTTAGTATCGTATGTAAGAGATCGTTTACTCTGTAGATGGAAAAGGATAAACTTCGCGATAAACGCATTCGGCCCACCACCTAAATTGGATGGAAAGCTTCAACAGTTCATGAAGCTTCATCTCGCCATCACTAGAAACAATGCAATGCAAGACTTGGCTACGAACACGTGTTACTTACATTTCTGCGTTTTCACCAATGTGGAGATACCGGCGCTGCTCCAAACGGCCCTGTCGGACGTCTTATCATCCAGAAATCACATCTCATTCATACAAGCGAGCTGCCTCGACGGACTAGAATGAAAGTTGTTATCAACACGGTGTCGTCTTTTGATGACGTCATCACCGGGTCCTTCCGGAGCTGTGTTCTGGAACTCCGCCCACTTAAAAGCGCCCACGTTAAACTTGTTTAAGCATTTAGAAATAATACTACATATGGATGAAGTCACCCAAATTATATGCTACTACATCTGGAAATAAACATGTCAATACAGATGTAATCCTACTCTATGACTATATTATTTGTGCTTTGAAGGGTTTATAATTCTTCTAATATCCAGACTGCTGCACTGCATAGGGGACATATAATGGATTGTAAACCTATAATCTTCCAAGGCTAAACATGGTTGTAGTAATCATGTTAGAATATGTGTTAGAATACTTCGTATGACACCCCTCAAGTTTGAAAATCACTTGACTCATATTCTAGAAGCAGTGGCGGGCGGTGCATTTCACACCTAGGCCTTCAGTGATGTCCGACACAGTCCTACCTGAATTATTCTACCTCTTAATACCATCGTTATGACGCCATGGCTCTAGAAACTAGACAGAAACACAGTATAACCGGGCGTTGCATCACCTTAACATAATCAGACAAGTACAACAGAGTTATATTAATATTTCCGAAGCATTTTTAATCAATAAATCCGCATTTACAATGAAGAGTGTGATCTTTAAGATCGCTTCGCTTGGATACTGTCAAAACTTTTAAATAAAAGGCACTTTTATCGTCAAGAAACGTGACAAAACAATTCAACAAGTCTCCTTGAGTACTTTTACTGCACAGCTGATTCACGTGCGCCACCCACGTAATCTCCACATCTCTTGCAACCTGCAACAGACGCATCAAACATTTATTTTATAAGCCTATATTTGTCGTTTTAATTACCTATATATTAATTCGTTAATATCGAAACGAAAATAAAATGAATTTTAATTACCTATATATTAATTCGTTAATATTG
Source organism: Nansenia antarctica (assembly GCF_963989245.1). Classification (NCBI taxonomy): domain Eukaryota; kingdom Metazoa; phylum Chordata; class Actinopteri; order Argentiniformes; family Microstomatidae; genus Nansenia; species Nansenia antarctica. The sequence goes on from NW_027663467.1 coordinate 205,417, forward strand.
AAACGAAAATAAAATGAAATAACGAAATAAAATGACAAAAATATATACAAATAAAATAAAAAATTAAATGCTTTGTACTCACCAAAACAACTTCATTTGAAAACAAAATCCATCCTCCTTTCTTTCCTCAGGAATACTTCAATTACTCTGGTGTAGAGTTTATCTGTACGCTTCAGCTCCATCAATAAGTGCTTTTCAATTGACATGGAAGCTAATGCTGAAAGCCGAGTCTGTCCAGTAGCATTTCTGGCATACGTTTTAATTCGCTTTAAGGCCGAGAATGACCGCTCGACCGAAGCAGTGGACACAGGGATGGTCACTGCCACACATGCCAAACTGTAAATAGATAGACAACTCAAGTTTGCAAAACCAGTGTGGCTCCAAACACCCGATCGATCTGTTGCAAATAGCAGGCATTGCCAGCAGTACAATTTGCAGTGCCTTTCGGAGCCTGTGAGCCAGGGGTACCGCTCGTAGTTAGCGATCTGAAAGTGCCGGACAAACCCTTTTCCCCGCTGAGAAAGGCTCGCAAGAGTCGGGGTTGGCCGTTCTCTGATAATGTCTATCTTTTCCTGGAAAGTTCTTCTAGAAAATGGCGTTGTTTTAAGATCTGCCACCACATCTGCCTCTTCTCCCCCTTCCGCCATTGTAGCTGATTGCAGACGGTATAAAGATACGCAAATTACCTTGCTACGCATCTCAATAGTGCGTATCCAATCAAAAGACGTGCTGGGTGCTGACATCAGATTGAGCCTTCCAGCAGGCGCCGTTGTTGATTTTGCTCGCATCTACGTAGGTTTACTAGGAACGCCACAGGTTTTCTCGTTCCAACGTAAAGTTACAGGTCGAATTCGCGGCACCGTCTGTTGTGAAGGCGGGCAGATTTGGGAGCCCCCTAGCAACACATTTTGATTGGATAAAAGCTCGAACATAAAGGCCAGCCCTCCAAATCTCAATTGGAGACTGGAAGCAGCGCAACCAAGAGGAAAGCTATGAAATGAAGAGAATAGACTATGGGGAATCATTAATACATATTTGTGGAAAAAATATATTAAATAAAATGTATATTCTGATTATGTTTAGGCCAGCAGAGAAGGCCTTGCTGGCCCTGACGGCACACCACTGTCTAGAAGTGTTTCTGAGTACTGAGTAATATGAATCAAGTGTTTATGAATCAAGTGGATATGAATCAAGTCAATATGAATCAAGTGTTTATGAATCAAGTGTTTATGAATCAAGTCTATATGAATCAAGTCAATATGAATCAAGTGGATATGAATAAAGTCAATATGAATCAAGTGGATATGAATCAAGTGCATATGAATCAAGTCAATATGAATCAAGTAGACATGAATCAAGTGTTTATGAATCAAGTGGATATGAATCAAGTGGATATGAATCAAGTGGATATGAATCAAGTCAATATGAATCAAGTGGATATAAATCAAGTGGATATGAATCAAGTCAATATGAATCAAGTGGATATGAATCAAGTCAATATGAATCAAGTGGATATGAATCAAGTCAATATGAATCAAGTGTTTATGAATCAAGTGGATATGAATCAAGTGGATATGAATCAAGTCAATATGAATCAAGTCGATATGAATCAAGTGGATATGAATCAAGTCAATATGAATCAAGTGGATATGAATCAAGTGGATATGAATCAAGTGGATATGAATCAAGTGCATATGAATCAAGTCAATATGAATCAAGTAGACATGAATCAAGTCAATATGAATCAAGTGGATATGAATCAAGTCAATATGAATCAAGTGGATATGAATCAAGTGGATATGAATCAAGTCAATATGAATCAAGTGGATATGAATCAAGTAGATATGAATCAAGTCAATATGAATCAAGTGGATATGAATCAAGTTGATATGAATCAATTGAATATGAATCGAGTGGATACGAATCAAGTCAATATGAATCAAGTGGATATGAATCAAGTGGACATGAATCAAGTGAGTTTCAACCTTGAGGGGTGTGATACAAAGTATTCTTGGTCCTTTCCTGCGTCCCAACAGTTAAAAGTGCCACCTCTAGATTGCATAGGGAACCCATAATGGACTGTACACCAACATATTTCCAAGGCTATAAACATGATCCCTACCACTGTACTCAGCAACACTTGTAGAATATGGATCAAGTGAGTTTCAGCCATGAGGGGTGACACACAGCTGTGTCTTGTCATGTCAATTCTACTAATTAACCACTAATAAAGACACACGTGAGTTGCTAGGCTCACAAGAATTGACCCCTAAGGACACACAATGTGATGAAACTAAGTCTCCTCAGGTTATTAACACTAGAACAGCCATGAGGGGTCATGACCCCCCTGTGAGGAAAGACAAATGTGATATCTTTGCACTTTGATCACATTTCAGGACCCTCCTTTCATGACTTGTCCGAGATATGTGCGTTCTACCACCCAGTATCCTTACATTTTCAAAATCACATCAGGATAAGCTAGTATAAAGCTATTTTGCAGTTTTTCTGTGTAGGAGGCAGGCTAGTTTACAAGCGGCCAACTAGTGGTGGTTGTGTGAAAGTAGCAGGTTAGCATTGTAAAGAGGGGGTCATTTAGGAGGTAAAAAGGCACGGCTGTTCTAGAAGCTGGTAGAGGAGCAAGAGAAGCGAGACCCAAAGCAAAGCTCTGGCTCAGTTCTGAGGGGGGCTGAGGGGTCACTTCCCCAGCAGACAGCATCTGGTACTAATAACACAACAAGGAAGACAACAGGTTAGCACTTCTGGACATTTGGGATTTGATTTGATATGTATTTGTCCCAAACACAATAAACATATCAAAACATAACAACATTTCTGTCTCAAAGCTATGTATCTGTGTATTTTTTCAGTTTTTTTGTGCCATCCCACCGTTTTGCTCCATGGATATGATTTTGTTTGTGGTAGCTCTTATCTTATTGACATAAAGCAGTGACAAGTGAATGCAGGAGTATAAAAGGTTCAAACAACATCACTTTATTAGCACACAACACACGTGTCAAATATGTCACCTAATGGCTAGATATTTGGGGAATTGTAGTCCTAGATTTAGTGGACTACAAAAACACGTACACAGCTGAACTGAACAGAAATACAAACATAACACTGAGACTACAAACTATGAGTAAAAGTAAGTTTTGTTAAAACTATTGTTTGTTACATTGAGGCTCTTCAACCTTTAAACTTTCATAACATCAAAAATAAGAAAATCACATTTAAAAAAAAACATCATTAATGAATGAATGAATGAATGGTCTTTATTGTCATTGCTATAGTACAGGTACCAAACAACGACATTTGGGAGGGGGGGCTCCCCTGGTGCTAGGAAAGAAAAAAAGAAAAAGATAACAAAAAAAACAAGAAGGGAAAGGAGCTGGTTTACATAAATAAAGGCTATGTACACTAACCACTATACTATACTGTACAGATAAATCACTGTGCTGTACTATATGCTATGCTATACCTATTCTAACATTTCCTATTTCTCTGCAACCTTATGTACCCTAGGGTTGTCATATTGCACATAGTGTTATTGCACATTCATTTAAAGTGTCGCAGTTTGCAGGCTTGAAATGTACACATTTGTGCCTCAGCACTACACCTGATTTTTCAATCCAGCAGCTGCCATCAATCCGTCCAGACTGTCCAGGGCCCAGAACCTAGGTCTTTGCTGTGTTCAGGGCCTGGATGGCCCTGGGGTAGAAGCTGAGCTTCAGTCTGTTTGTCCTTGCGGCCATGGTCCTGTACCGCCTGTTCGAGGGCAGCCGGGCAAAGTGTTCGTACCCAGGGTGGGTACGAATGTGTGTGTGTGTGGAGGGGGGGATAAATCTGTGCTATGTACAGGCTAATTATTAAGTAACCGTGAAGGGTTGGGCTTCTACTCTGCCTTTCAAAGAACAATTAACTATACTGTGCTTACGTAATCAGGTACCGATCCGGTCGAACCCCAAGGGTAACAACATAATGAAGGAGATGAAACGTTTAAACCCAGTAGTGTCATTTTATATTCAACACTTTACACGTACATGGACATTAGGCCTACAGGGGAGGCTCGTGGAGGTAGAAATCGGAAGGACGGGCTCATTGTATAAATGCATGGATTACAATGAGCCGGACCTCCACCAGCCTCCCCTGGTGCATCAGATGATCACAATATATGTCAAGACAACACGTCACCCTGAGATTCTCTCTCACAGTATTTACAATAAGATGCGACAGAAGATTCTCAAATGACAAATACGCAGCAGTTGCAGTATACACAGAATGGCTTGAAATCCTCAAATATAATCGCAGCTCGTCCACACATTAAAAAATAGATTGAAGGTTTATTTTTAGTAGTATTTATTTCATTCAATGATAGGTCTATACTAAAAAAGAAACCTTAAAACTCTTGGGGGTTTTGCATGGAGCAGCTTCGTTATTTTGGAGTTCTATTAGCCTAGATTTTGGTCGACACCTGTTCTGAGCTGGTCAGCGGTCACACACACTTTCATTGAAGACCTCAGATAGTGTGACACACATCCAGGCTGATTTCATAATTCACTCTTCGGATTGAAGATACACATAAAAACACATTACAGGGAGACCTTAAATGGCCTTTCTATTCAGAATGCCATGTGAAAAACCTACGCTAAGCTAACACTGTCAACTACAGTGTGTAAGTGTGTAAACATGCATTTCATGTGAAGTATGTCGACTGCAGTGCGTGACTTTATACAAAGGTCTCGTTAACCCAGATGAGTTGACCTGTACAACAGGGCCGGTTCTAGGCATAGGCGAAATATGCGTTCGCCTAGGGCGCCAAATGCCTGGCTAAGGAACACCCGGCTACTACAGCCTGCAGACACCCCATCAACAACAACAAGCACAATTCTACAGCCTGCAGACATCCTATCAACATCAACTGGAATATATCCTGAGGTATGTGAGTCTATCATGGCAGCACCTACAGATCCTGCTGCTACAGATCCTGTAATTTTAATTTATAAAAATACATATTTTTGGCTTGAAACCATTGGTCCATATTTTTACTGTTTAATGTGTGGGTGGTGATGAGGCAGTAGCCTACTGGTGGGTTAATGTGGTGGTGGCGCCCCTAAAATTTTGCCGGGGGGGGCATCAAATCATACTCTCACCTAGAGCCGGACCTGGTTGTGAGAGACGCCACTGCAGTCTTCCCAAGGTAAAATAGACACTTAAAGTACAGTAGCCTACCCAGCAAGCACCGACGGACCTGGACGAATTCGGACCAGCCCGATAACGTCCAGACCACGTAATATCACAACTAGTTAGTATCTGGCCCAGAATATCACCCTATTTCAACTAAAATATATTTTTATTTTTTTATATTTGTCGGGAGAAAATACCCAAATGTGAAATCCCAGCAACAACCCGTCAACTCTGGTGTGGTCATCTCTGTTGTGACAGACAGACATCAAAGTGGTTTTGATAAAAAAAAAAAGGGGCGATTGCGTCACAGTGTGACGTCACAGGAAAAGCACCCTGGCCTTACCCCCTCCGTCCACTCTCCCCTCCATAAGGGGAATGATTTTCTCTCATTTTGCGTGTCTGTCTGTACGCACAGAGCCACACAATAAAACCCGCTATCAATTGGAGATCACCTGCTCTTGTCTTCACTGGTAACATAAGCAGTTATGGAACTAAGTAGGAATTAGAAGGGTAAAAGAGAACTGATAAAATATGAATAAAACATTAATAGAATGTAATAAAGATAATTTTAAAAATAATATAATAATACATTATGACATCACAAAGACATGTGACAGGTATCTTGAGCATGATTTGTCCAAAACAAACCCAACTGTAACTCTGTCAATGACAATAAAGTTCAATCTAATCTAATGTAATCTAATCTAAATGAAAGAGCGGATGAATAGATGAGAGAGGAAGTACGAAACAATTAGGAGGTTATTCTGTGTGGGTTATACTGAGTGGTTAGTCGAATGTATCGATTGCAAGTCGCTTTGGAATAAGGCGTCTGCTACATTGTGACATAAAACCAGTAGTGAGATTAACTGTAGTGTTTTCTTTAATTAAATGAATTACAAGTCAGCATATTGTGTTACATGAAACACGTAGTTGGTTAATATAATGTGATGTACAACATCTCAGTCTTCCAGCTGAAACGTTAGGAGGATTTATTGCAAACATAACAACATACCAGAATTCAGTCACACTCGGCTTCTAAACACCAAGGCCACATCTGGGTGGAAGGGGCGGTGACATGATGCAGGAGGGGACAAGGACATCTCAACTCCTACGACCTCGATTCCTCCTTCACTCTCCAGGAGGGAGAGGATGGGAGGAGAGGAGGGGAGGAGAGGAAAGGAGGAGACAGGAGGAAGAGATGAGGGAGGAGAGGAGGGTATGAGAAGAGGACAGGAGGATTTGAGAGAAGATGATCTAGAAAAGGCTCATGTCATGACACAACCTTCTCCCTGATCCGATCAACAAGCACATGAACATACAGTAGATGATGGTGCAGCCAGCAGACCCCCCCTTCTTCTTTAGGGCTCCTGTCTCCTTTAAACACCTCCCACACTGGGAGCAGTCGTGTTAACTAGTGTGTGTGTGTTCTCTGGTGTCTCTTTAGGGATCCTGCCTGACTGAAACTCTTCCCACACTGGGAGCAGCAGAATGGCTTCTCTCCTGTGTGTATTCTCTGGTGACTCTTTAGGTGTCCTGCCTGACTGAAACTCTTCCCACACTGGGAGCAGCAGAACGGCTTCTCTCCTGTGTGTATTTTCTGATGGCTCTTTAGTTCATCTGCCCGACTGAAACTCTTCCCACACTGGGAGCAGCAGAATGGCTTCTCTCCTGTGTGTATTCTCTGGTGTGTCTTTAGGGATCCTGCCACACTGAAACTCTTCCCACACTGGGAGCAGCAGAATGGCTTCTCTCCTGTGTGTATTCTCTGGTGTTTCTTTAGGTTTCCTGCCACACTGAAACTCTTCCCACACTGGGAGCAGTAGAATGGCTTCTCTCCTGTGTGTATTCTTTGGTGTCTCTTTAGGTTTTCTGCCTGACTGAAACTCTGCCCACACTGGGAGCAGGAATATGGCCTCTCTCCTGTGTGTATTCTCTGGTGTATCTTTAGTTTTCTTGCCTCACTGAAACTCTTCCCACACTGGGAGCAGCAGTACGGCTTCTCTCCTGTGTGTATTCTCTGGTGTCTCTTTAGGTTTTTTGCCTCACTGAAACTCTTCCCACACTGGGAGCAGCAGAATGGCTTCTCTCCTGTGTGTATTCTCTGATGGATCTTTAGTTCATCTGCCCGACTGAAACTCTTCCCACACTGGGAGCAGCAGAACCGCTTCTCTCCTGTGTGTATTCTCTGGTGTCTCTTTAGGTCACCTGCCACACTGAAACTCTTCCCACACTGGGAGCAGCAGAACGGCTTCTCTCCTGTGTGTATTCTCTGGTGTCTCTTTAGGTCACCTGCCAGACTGAAACTCTTCCCACACTGGGAGCAGCAGAACGGCTTCTCTCCTGTGTGTATTCTCTGGTGTGTCTTTAGGGATCCTGCCCGACTGAAACCCTTCCCACACTGAAGACAAGAGTGAGTCTTCTGTCCTCCTTGAGTCTGTGGTTGTGATTTAAGGTGAGTTGGACAAATGAAACGCTCACTGCAATCTAAACAGTGGTGATTCTTCTGTCTTGAGCTCCTCCTCCTCCGTCTGTGTTGTTTATGGCTTCCTGATGCGGTGGAGCTGGGCTCCATGTCTGAGTCTGGGTTGGAGCTCTCTCCTGTAAGAATAGGAACATATACAGGATTAGAAACAACATGAGAACAAGTGCTGCTTCCATAGACTCAGCAGTGCCAGAAGTAACACCACATCTCTGGAGTCTGCACACGCTGTGGGAACATGAAGTGTTCAGAGAGTTACAGAGATATTACAACAAATGGATACCGTATCAATGTTTTATCATTAACAATTGATTTAAAGCATATTCTCTCAAATGGAGACAGAATCCAAGTTTAACGTTTCAGTTTAAGAGTATTCACGTTGTACCTAGTTTAACTGTCACTCACTGTCTTGCTCAACAGTTGTAATTCCATGATCAGTCATAGAAGTTGGAGAAATTGTAACAACTTTAGTTTGAATGAATCAACAACTGCTATGGAGGAAATCGTGGGGAAAATAAAAATGAAAATAAATGTCTGATTGCATACACCGCTAAATATCTGCCAGCGCCCTTTGAACTATTCATTAATACAGAACATGAACTCACCATCCTCACCATCTGTGTCCACCAATCCATCTTCTCCTTGCTCTTCTTTCATCATGACATCTTCATCCTCCACTTCCTCTTCTTCTTCTCCTTCCTCTCCTTTCACAACTTCATATTCTCTTCCCTCTTCTTTCACCATCACATCTTTAATCGCTTCCTCCTCTTCTTCTTCTTTCACCATCACATCTTTAATCTCTTCCTCCTCTTCTTCTTCTTTCACATCTTTCTTTTCTTCCTCCTCTCCTCTAACCTCCTCCTCCTCTTTCACCATCACATCTACCATCTCTTCATCCTCTCCTCCTTCTTCCTCTACTTCTTCTTTCACCATCACTTCTTTCTCCTCCACTCCCTCCCCTCCTTCCTCCTCTTTCACGACCACGTTGACTTCCAGTGTTTGACTGCAGTATTCCAGCTTCACGGCCACCATCTTTGGACCCCACGTTGTGCTTTTCTGGACTGAAGAACCACAGCAGGAACTCTGTGGACTTGGGTTCAGAAACAGTAGCTGTGAGGTGGAGCTGTGTATAGAAAACAAATGAAGCACAAACAGTCACAGATACATTTCACATTTTGTTCAGTAATTTCACCAATATAGATACAAATATATAGATATACATTATACCTATATACAGTAAAACTAAAAAACGTATATATTTATATATTTGTGCCCATTTACACTAATCAAGAAGCTGAAGAACAAATAATAAAATAGAGCGTTTTCCATCGTGCACATACCTATTCAGATAGGGCCACTCTATTGGTTTAATTGATTAATCAGCTGTGCACTGTGTGTTCCAACAGTTTACCGCACAGCTGATTAATCAATTAAACCAATAGAGTGAGACAGGATATGTTCATGCAAGGTGCCTTTCAGGAAGTAGTGGAGATCGTGCACCTAGCCTATTCAAAGCTTCACACACCAACGCCACGGTGTCATTATCACTCTGCCTGCTAGACATTTATTGTCCACTCGATGGCGCAGTGGAGCAAATGAAGCAACACGAAGCTTCGGCCCATGTGTGACGCAATTGGATGGAAAGCTTCAACAGTTCATTCATTTCATTTCATTTTTGGCATTTAGCAGACGCCTTATTCCAAAGCGACTTACAATCAATACATTTGAATACTAAGCATGTGAATCAGCAGTCCACCATTCGTTGCAGGAAGAGTACTCTAGCTCGGGCCCGGGGCCACTGATAGAAGGAAAAACCTTCTCCCTATTATCGCCTTCTACTAAAACCTTTTATTTTTATTTATTTTTAATTACTGGAGAAACTGAGAAACAGTACAAGGGGGGCAATAGAAGTTCTAGGGACACAGTAGAGGGGAAAGCGGGTGTCTTTAGGAGACGTAGTGGTGAGGGTCGGAAGATGTCTCAGGAGGAGCAGTTAAGATGTAACCTGAAGAGATGAAGCTTCATCTCGCCATCACTAGAAACAATGCAATGCAAGACTTGGCTACGAACACGTTTTACTTACATTTCTGTGTTTTCACCAATGTGGAGATACCGGCGCTGCTCCAAACGGCCCTGTCGGACGTCTTATCATCCAGAAATCACATCTCATTCCTACAAGCGAGCTGCCTCGACGGACTAGAATGAAAGTTGTTATCAACACAGTGTCGTCTTTTGATGACGTCATCACCGGGTCCTTCCGGAGCTGTGTTCTGGAACTCCGCCCACTTAAAAGCGCCCACGTTAAACTTGTTTAAGCATTTAGAAATAATACTACATATGGATGAAGTCACCCAAATGATATGCTACTACATCTGGAAATAAACATGTCAATACAGATGTAATCCTACTCAATGACTCTATTATTTGTGCTTTGAAGGGTTTATAATTCTTCTAATATCCAGACTGCTGCACTGCATAGGGGACATATAATGGATTGTAAACCTATAATCTTCCAAGGCTAAACATGGTTGTAGTAATCATGTTAGAATATGTGTTAGAATACTTCGTATGACACCCCTCAAGTCTGAAAATCACTTGACTCATATTCTAGAAGTGTTTCTGAGTACTGAGTAATATGAATCAAGTGGATATGAATCAAGTGTTTATGAATCAAGTGTTTATGAATCAAGTCAATATTAATCAAGTCAATATGAATCAAGTGGATATGAATCAAGTGAAAATGAATCAAGTGCATATGAATCAAGTCAATATGAATCAAGTAGACATGAATCAAGTGTTTATGAATCAAGTCAATATGAATCAAGTGGATATGAATCAAGTGGATATGAATCAAGTCAATATGAATCAAGTGGATATAAATCAAGTGTATATGAATCAAGTCAATATGAATCAAGTCAATATTAATCAAGTGGATATGAATCAAGTCAATATGAATCAAGTGGATATGAATCAAGTCAATATGAATCAAGTCAATATGAATCAAGTGTTTATGAATCAAGTGGATATGAATCAAGTGGATATGAATCAAGTCAATATGAATTAAGTCAATATGAATCAAGTGTTTATGAATCAAGTGGATATGAATCAAGTGGATATGAATCAAGTCAATATGAATCAAGTCGATATGAATCAAGTGGATATGAATCAAGTGGACATGAATCAAGTGAGTTTCAACCTTGAGGGGTGTGATACAAAGTATTCTTGGTCCTTTCCTGCGTCCCAACAGTTAAAAGTGCCACCTCTAGATTGCATAGGGAACCCATAATGGACTGTACACCAACATATTTCCAAGGCTATAAACATGATCACTACCACTGTACTCAGCAACACTTGTAGAATATGGATCAAGTGAGTTTCAGCCATGAGGGGTGACACACAGCTGTGTCTTGTCATGTCAATTATACTAATTAACCACTAATAAAGACACACGTGAGTTGCTAGGCTCACAAGAATTGACCCCTAAGGACACACAATGTGATGAAACTAAGTCTCCTCAGGTTATTAACACTAGAACAGCCATGAGGGGTCATGACCCCCCTGTGAGGAAAGAAAATGTGATATCTTTGCACTTTGATCACATTTCAGGACCCTCCTTTCATGACTTGTCCGAGATATGTGCGTTCTACCACCCAGTATCCTTACATTTTCAAAATCACATCAGGATAAGCTAGTATAAAGCTATTTTGCAGTTTTTCTGTGTAGGAGGCAGGCTAGTTTACAAGCGGCCAACTAGTGGTGGTTGTGTGAAAGTAGCAGGTTAGCATTGTAAAGAGGGGGTCATTTAGGAGGTAAAAAGGCACGGCTGTTCTAGAAGCTGGTAGAGGAGCAAGAGAAGCGAGACTGTTATGTATGCAATAGGCATGGGACTATTTTATGTTGTTGCTATACTGTGGGTGCGCATTGATATGTACATGTTATGTGGATGCGCATTGATATGTACATGTGGTTGTTGAACTTGACGTTGACAGTAAAGAAGTGAAAACTGTAGCTCCTTGTTCATGCATCCTTACTGTTAGTCCAGGTAGAAGACGTAACAGAAGTGGCGACGAGAATCGTAACGATCCCCGCAGTGCAAGGTTGCAGAAGACGGGAGAGAATTGAAAGAAAAGTGAGTAAACTAAGAGGAACTAAGTCAAAATGGCTGGACATTTTGGACAAATGGACTGTTTTGACGGTACGGTAGAAGATTGGTCTACTTATGTGGAGAGCAGTGGCGGCTGGTGCTAAACATTTTGGGTGGGGCACAGCAGTGTTTCCTGCAGGATTTTTCACATTAGTGGTGGGGGGGTCCTCTTTCAAGTTTTTTTTTTTTTTGCGCGTGCACAAAAAATTTTTCCGCTTGCACACGCGCTCAAAACAAAGACGTAATTTCACTTTACCCACGCAATACCTACTTAAACATGTGTGAGGATACGTAACGGCGTTTTGTGACAGAACTTTCACTTTCATTCATGAAATTCACCCCGTCTGTGTTACTGTTTACACAAGTACAATCACAGTGTGACAGTCAGATGGAGCATTCGGTAAACAACAACAGCAAGGTAATGCATCAGTTGAGTTAAAGAAAACAAACTCTTACCTTTGATGACAGAACATGAGCCGTGTTTAACCGTACCTCCGCCGTTCTGTTCGTGGTGATTTCAGAGGCAATAGATTATTTTTGCCCCCACGTTAGGTGCGAGGCTGCTCGGTTATCCCATTAGCGGGAACATTATTAGTTGCACAAAATAGGCTGATTTAATTGACCATGAACATCAGAGACAGACATTACGAATGTTCATTTAAAATACTCCGGAAGCCCGGAAGTCCGGAAAACCGGAAGTCGGAAGTCCTCAGCATAATGCATTGTCTGCAATACAACTGGATATTCAGGACGCACATTTTTGCGCCCCGGCCAAGAAATAGAGACAGCCAATTGGAGCGCTGCTACAGCTCACGTGTAAGCGAAAAGTATTCGGCCTGGCATAGACTTGCATTGACCGGCGCCCCGACTCCTCCCCCTATGTATTTTAACAGTGAATTTTACACACACACAGATAAAAATGTTTATTGTATTGGAGGATTTTTAATGAATGCTGATAGGCGCCGACAGAATATCAGCCGCATTTTGTGAATAAACAATGTTTATTTTAAAAAAAAAACGTTTACAAATTGCAACTAGGAAGTGAAGGTGGGGGCGGCGCCCCAGCGCCCTCTATCGGCCAGCCGCCACTGGTGGAGAGACTCGAGCAATATTGTGTGGCTAATGGAGTCAAAGATGATAAGAAAGTTGCCGTGCTTTTGAGTTTGATGGGGGCAAAGGCATATAATTTGCTGCGTAACCTCACAGCGCCGGAAAAGCCTGCACAAAATACTTTTGAAGAAGAGAATGTAGATTTGCTGAAATGCCACTTGAATCCGAAGCCATTAGTGATAGCCGAACGTTTCTGATTTCATAAGAGAGACCAACACAAAACCGAGTCTGTAGCGGACTATATCGCGGAGCTCCGTAGACTGGCGGAACACTGTGAATTTGGGCCGGGACTATCGGATGCGCTCAGAGACAGGCTCGTCTGCGGATTGCACAATGAAGGCACGCAGAAAAGGCTCTTGACCAAAAATAATCTGACACTGGAGACCGCGCGTGACATCGCCGTGTCAATGGAAACTGTTGCAAAAGACTCGGTTCAACTGCAAAATAAATATATGGGAGAATGCTCAGTGAATAAAATGCACACAAAAAGGGATGACAAGCCAATGGCATGCTATCGGTGTGGGAACAAGTCACATGACCCAGTTGATTGCTGGTTCAAAGATAAAGACTGTAGACAGTGCAACAAAAGAGGACACATACAGAAAATGTGCAAATCAAAGCCATGTGATAAGACATCATACCAAAAGAAAACAGGAAAGAGAGACAGAAATGTACATCAGGTCAGTGAAACTGATTCAAGTGATTCAAGTGTTGAGTTGTCATGCCTCGAACTTCACTCTCTTAAAGAGACAGGTCGTAAAATCATATGGGTGACACCTGAGGTAGAGGGAGTGAAATGGAGTTAGATACTGGATCTGCCCTCTCAATAATTTCCCACAAAGACTATGTGAGGAACTTTTCAAATCTGAAACTAAAACCTACCTCAGTGATGTTGAAAACGTACACAGGTGAGAAAATATCTCCCATGGGAAAACTGAAAGTGAAAGTGAAGAATGAGAATGACACACAGAGGTTGGAGTTGTATGTGCTACAATGTGTGGGGGTACCCTTATTTGGACGTGAATGGATAAGAAGTATCCAGCTTAATTGGCAGTCAATAAAGGCAATGCAGATCACCTCAAAACAAAACAACAGCACTACAAAGGAAAGTCTGGCACAGATACTGACACAGTCTGCACAGGTTTTCCAAGACGGAATAGGCACCCTGAAACACATGAAAGCACAGGTCATACTCGAGGATGATGCAAAACCCAAGTTTCACAAGGCTCGTCCGGTGCCCTACGCCCTTCGCCCCAAGGTGGAGGCGGAGCTCCAGCAATTGGAGGACCAAGGTATTCTCTCCAAGGTCGACTGGTGTGACTGGGCAACACCTATTGTGCCCGTAGTCAAGAAGACGGGTGCGGTACGAATCTGTGGTGATTTCAAGGTCACAGTAAATCCTGTCCTGCATGCAGATCAGTATCCCCTCCCACGCATAGATGATATCTTTGCGTCCCTGGCGGGTGGAGAGCGTTTCTCAAAGATAGACCTTGCTCAGGCATACTTGCAGATGGAGGTGGAGGAGTCATCAAGAAAGTACCTGACCATAAACACCACGAAAGGCCTTTACCAGTACAACAGATTGGTCTTTGGTATATCTAGTGCCCCAGCGATATGGCAACGTGCTATGGATCAAGTACTCCAAGGGATACCGGGCACACAATGCTATCTGGACGACATCATTGTCACTGGAGTTGATGATGGGACACACCTGGCAAACCTGAAGACAGTCCTGTCCAGATTGGAGGAATACGGACTGAGCAAACAAGAAGAAATGTGAGTTTTTCAAAGACTCCATCGAGTTTTGTGGTCACACCATCGACAGACATGGCCTCCACAAATCTCAGGACAAAATCAATGCTGTTCTGAGAGCACCAAAACCAGAGAATGTGAGCCAGCTGCGCTCCTTCCTGGGCCTTATTAATTATTACCACAAGTTTCTGCCAAACCTCTCCACTGTTTTGCACCCCTTACACTGTTTGTTACAGTTGGGCAGGAAATGGAAGTGGTCAAAGGACTGTGAACGAGCATTTGAGACTGCTAAGCAGCTAATCACCTCAGAAGAGGTCTTAACGCACTTTGACCCCAGTCTCCCCCTGCGCCTGGCCTGCGATGCGTCCCCGTATGGTATTGGCGCCGTGCTCTCACACAAAATGCCTGATGGAACTGAGCGACCAATCGCTTTCGCATCAAGATCTCTCAACTCGGCAGAACGCAACTATGCTCAAATTGACAGAGAAGCCTTGAGTTTAGTATGGGGGGTGAAGAAGTTTAATCAATATCTATATGGAAAGCACTTCACATTGATCACAGATCATCAGCCCCTGGTATCAATCTTTCACCCTCAAAAGTGTATCCCAGTAATGACAGCAGCACGCTTACAAAGATGGGCTCTGTTTCTGGGTGCGCACACCTACACCATTGAGTTTAAAGGAACTAAACAACATGGAAACGCCGATGGACTCTCACGCCTCCCACACGAGGCACACCCTGTGGAGGACACAACGGATCCAGCTGACGCGTTCCACTTGACCCAACTGGAGTCACTTCCTGCCACAAGAGCTCAGATACAAATGGAGACCAACAGAGATCCTACCATGTCTAAAGTATATGAGTTGACACTGAATGGATGGCCAACACAGGGCTACCTCCAGCTACCTGAGTACTCCACCCGTCGTGACCAGCTATCAGTGTGTCAAGGCTGTGTCATGTGGGGTACGCGTGTCATTGTGCCACCCAAGCTGCGTTCACAAGTGTTGGAATCATTACACGAAGGGCATCTCGGTGTGGTTAAGATGAAGAGCCTTGCTAGAAGCTATGTCTGGTGGCCTGGCATAGACGGTCAAATAGAGGACCTGGCTAAGACCTGCAGTGGATGCCAACAGATACAGAGCGAACCCCAGACGGCACCCCTCCACACATGGGAATGGCCCACTACCCCGTGGCAACGTATTCACATAGACTACGCAGGGCCCTTCATGGATCGGATGTTCCTCATTGTGGTTGACGCCCATTCAAAGTGGCCCGAAGTCTTCACAGTGAAACAGGCCACATCTACTAAAACAGTGGACATACTGCGCACACTCTTCTCCCGCACAGGGCTGCCCCAACAACTGGTGAGTGACAACGCGAGTATATTCACTGGAGAGGAGTTCCAGAGTTTCCTCAAACGGAATGGTGTCAAACACCTTACCTCAGCTCCTCACCATCCTGCAACTAACGGCTTGGCGGAACGTTTTGTACAATCTTTCAAGCAGTCAATGAAAGCAAGTGGGAAGGATGGAACAGTGTTACAACAGAAAGTAGCAAACTTCCTGCTGGCTTACCGAAACACAGCTCATGCCACAACGGGCCAGACGCCGGCTATGCTGTTCATGGGCAGGAACCTCAGATCGCGTTTGGATTTGCTAAAACCAGACATCCGCAAACATGTGTTGGAGAAGCAGTGTTCTAGTGGACAGACACAACGGCAACTGAGGAGTTTCAGTGTTGGACACAAAGTGCTTGCCAGAGACTATAGAGGTAATAACCAGAAATGGCAGCCTGGTGAGGTTCTGTTACGGACAGGACCACTGACTTACACCGTGAGTGTAGGGCCTGACATCGTCTGGCGCAGGCATGTTGACCAGCTACTGGATGCAACAGCTCGCAATACCACAGCTAAGGAATCAGTGGCAACTCCAGACTCGGATGAGTCTACTCTGGCAACACCAGAGGACTTTGACACTGATAATGATGCTGAACCTGCACAGGCTGTTGAACCTCAACTGAGGGCCACTGGCTCTGGTTCTCAACCAAGGCGTTACCCTGAGAGAAATCGCAGAGCACCTCAGAGACTTGAATTGTAGTCAGGACGTACTAACTTACCTTTGATAGAGCATTATATTTCTGTTATGGTTAGTTACTGAACACACTGTTTACTTTGTGATGTTTAGGGGTTACATCAATGCTGGAAGGGAGGAATTGTTATGTATGCAATAGGCATGGGACTATTTTATGTTGTTGCTATACTGTGGGTGCGCATTGATATGTACATGTTATGTGGGTGCGCATTGATACTATTGATTAGTGCGCATGTGGTTGTTGAACTTGACGTTGACAGTAAAGAAGTGAAAACTGTAGCTCCTTGTTCATGCATCCTTATTACTGTTAGTCCAGGCAGAAGACGTAACAGAGACCCAAAGCAAAGCTCTGGCTCAGTTCTGAGGGGGGCTGAGGGGTCACTTCCCCAGCAGACAGCATCTGGTACTAATAACACAACAAGGAAGACAACAGGTTAGCATTTCTGGACATTTGGGATTTGATTTGATTTGTATTTGTCCCAAACACAATAAACATATCAAAACATAACAACATTTCTGTCCCTAAGCTATGTATCTGTGTATTTTTAAAGTTTTTTTGTGCCATGGATTTTTGTTTTTTGTTTTTTGTTTTGCTCCATGGATATGATTTTGTTTGTGGTTGCTCTTATCTTATTGACATAAAGCAGTGACAAGTGAATGCAGGAGTATAAAAGGTTCAAACAATATCACTTTATTAGCACACAACACATGTGTCAAATATGTAACCTAATGGCTAGATATTTGGGGAATTGTAGTCCTAGATTTAGTGGACTACAAAAACACGTACACAGCTGAACTGAACAGAAATACAAACATAACACTGAGACTACAAACTTTGAGTAAAAGTAAGTTATGTTAAAACTATTGTTTGTTACATTGAGGCTCTTCAACCTTTAAACTTTCATAACATCAAAAAGAAGAAAATCACATAAAAAAAAACACATCATTAAACAATCTGTACACGCAGGCTAGAGGCCAATCTAACAAATGTGGGGGAGGAACAGTGTTGGAGTACGTCCAGGCGTATGTCCAGAAAATAAGCTGTTCTAATAGAAAACTGAGAAGTGATAGGATCTATATCTTAAGAACATATCTGAGAGTGGTGTCCTGGGGTAGGAGTCAAACCCAAACCCAACTGAAGGTACAGCAAGAAAAGGTCAAATCTCTGGACCGTTACAATGTAGCTGATGGATCTCCCTATCTCTCTATTAGTGAGTGTAGCTGATGGATCTCCCTATCTCCAGGGTGCGAAATAAGGGGGAGCTCGGGGAGCTACAGCTCCCCTAGTGGTGACACGAGCTCCCCTGGAAACATGGTTTGTGACATTTTGGGGGAGCTCTAAAATATTCCAAATTGCGATGGATTTATTCCAAGTTGTGACGGATTTTACCTGGTGTAATATGATTTGTAGAGGCATACAATCTATTTTGATGTTGGTATTAGGTATATAAATGATATATAATAGCCTATATAGCCTACATATAGGCCTTTATTGGCTACAACTATGCGAAGGTAACAGAGCGGGGTGCACTGACGCTGAACCCCTCATAGTGATAAGTAGGTGGACATGGTGCGTGCTGCTGAAATAGCCGACATGCGGTGTGTGGTTTGAAAAAAGTAACGCCAGCTCAGTAAATAATTCAAACTTAATGTTTACTTATAGGCTATGTGAATGTGACTGCACCACACATGTGAACAGTAACAAAGCAAATGCAGTTTAATTTTATGAAAAACATTGACGCTGAATCCGCTTAGCCTATATGCTCCTGAAACGACAGAGCAAACACTCTACATTACCAGGGATAATAATTACAATGAGCCATTCATTAAAAATAGAAAAAATAATATTAGGCTATTAAATCTCACTTAATGAGAAAACTGGCATCTCCCATCGGTCACTATTTGTTGGCTATCTGGTGATATGGACGTCTTTGAGTGTCTAGAAAAGCGCTATAAGTCTAATGTATTATTATTATTTATTATTATTATGGACGTCACTTTAATCCGGCAGTTCTCAAGGTTTTTATGCACCAATCGATTCCTCTAGTCAGTGCGTCTTTATCACATTCATTGACGAAAAGGACGACTCGCATGTATAGGTGGAAGGGAACATTCATTGTGAGCACGGAAAATGTGAGTCTCACAACGGCTTTGCATTGATGAAACCAGGTAGGATGAACGCATAGTTCACTGTCCATTCCTAAATGCCCTGTTTCCACCGTCAACTTTCCTCTTTAGACCTTTGGAGAGTGACATGATGTTTCTCTTGCTAGCAGGTTAAATGTTTAGCTAACTTCACCCGGCACGCAAACAACCAATCCAATAATAATGTGACCTTGTAAGTCTGGGAGGAGGGGGGAATAATTATCACAATAAAACCATGTTAAATAATTATTAGAATAAGTTAGGCTGCGCTACATCGTCAGTCCACACATTTATTATTCAAAAATATGGAAAAGGGTGAAACTACGTTTCAACGTTGTTGAGAATCACAACACAAACTTGCTAGTCAAGCCAAAATACTGCAAAGTAATGGATTGGACTGCTACCTAAATAACTACTACTTTACATTGTTAGCAGGCTCATAAAACAAGCCATGTGTCATTGATTTTCGACAACGCGGAAATGTATTCACATTTTTCGAAAGAAAAGTCAAAGCATTAGAACGTAGAACGGAACATCGCACGCGCGCTTTGCGCACGGAAAGCCACCGGCCCCGATTTGGCCAGAATTTTTTTTTTCGTCAGGAGATTTTTTGTTTTGTTGCTTTAATCCCTGGGCTCCCCCGCACACCGTGATTTAATTCGCACACTGCCTATCTCTCTATTAGTGAGTGTAGCTGATGGATCTCCCTGTCTCTCTATTAGTGCCGTGTTGCAACAGTACAGGTACAAACGTTGATTTCATTGAGTACGCGTTAGTATTTTTCGCACAACAGTGACTGAAATTCACTTTCTCTCCTGCAGGGGGCGTCAGCAGCACTGGAAGCAACCATCCCTCTCATATCTACAGCAGTCACAGAACAGCAACAACAACAAAAAAGCACCGTTTTCATTGCAGTTTAAACCTCAACACCGTTTGTTTGTTTTATTTAAAATTCTTTATTAGGATAATAAGATTAATCTTATCGTCGTCGCGATGGCGTCCTCTGTGGACCCTTAAGATGTGTCATCTCGTTTTAGAGAGGGTCCCTTATATCACAATCATAACAAGAGTGTCAAAATAATAAAGAGTACAATTATGACAAAGACAAGAGACAAACAACAACAACAACAACAACAACAACATTACTTAATGAAAAACATTGAAAACATTACAACCACAACATACCCAAAGTGGCCAATAAACTAAGGGAAGGTGGATCTACATCTATACTTTAGTCAGCTGAATATAACATATTAAGTGACAACTTCAGAGATAACAAGAACAATCAGTCACAAAGTAAGAAGTCAGTGCATGCTTAAATCTACCAACAGATGTGATGGATCTAATGTTAACTGGTAAATTATTCCAATCAGCTGGGGCTTTAAAGTTAAAGGCTCTTTTGCCAATTATTTTCTTACCTTGAGGAAATGGAACTGAGAGGAGTGCCTCGACTGGTAATTTGATGTTAAAGGAACAAGATACTGTTTTAAATAGGGGGGATCATTTAGATGAATACATTTAAATATAAATTGAAGCCTGTGTCTTCTTACATACGGAGATGGGAATTTAAGTGTCGTAGATGTCGTTAGATCCCACAAAAAAGGTGGTGGAATCGCCTCTTTCTTCCGAGACAGTTTTAACTGCAAACAGACATCCTTCTGGGAATTTCTATCATTTGAATATCTTTCAGTTGTTTTTAAATGTTCCACTCGAATTCTTTTTATAATTTTATACAGACCACACCAATACTCTACTAGCTTCTTTAATCAAATCAAATCAAATCAAATTTTATTTGTATAGCGCATTTCTTACGATGCAACTCAATGCGCTTCACACAATGAAAATGTTCAGTCAATCAATCAATCAATGCTGACAGAGCCGCGAGCAGGCAAAAGTACAAACCTGTACACTATGTAGCCAGGAAAAATTCCCTTGCAGCCCTCTACCAATAGAGCGACTACTAGCCAGTTTGCCTACCAGTACCCAGCGGTGGGCCCCCACCCCCCCCCCCCCCCCCCAGGGAGCCCCCGCCGCCCCACGCACCCAGCCCGCCCCACCACCAACACACCCGGCCCAGCCAAGCAAGCACAGACCCAAGGGGCCCCGCACAAGGACGGCCAAGCAGGTGCCCGGCGGCGGAACAGACCAGGCACACGGGGAAGCCGGGGGGCCCCAAGGGGAGGCCAAGGACCACCGGCACAAAGCAAGCAAGCAAGGGCAAAAACCTGTACACCATGTATCCAGGAAAAATTCTTTGCATATTATCGGCGTACACACTGTCCATAAATTTAGTGTTATATCTGCATCGTTCTGCATCCAGCATGGTCACAGGTCCTGCCAAAAGAGAATCTTAAGCACAGTTATGATGCAACAACACAATAAAGACAATAAAGATGACAGCAATACAACCTGATGGTGGTCCTGGTACACCCTTGTACCGGTTCCAATACTGCTCTGGGTGCTATTGGGAGCTGACAGTGCCTCATCAGCACCCGGGTCCATTTTCCTGTCAACACAAATCTCAAAACACGAGTATGGTGTAATGGCCTAGTGATCCTAGTTCTATAATGTCCAATGTCTCCCTTAGTATCAAAAGGCGACATTGAATAAGTAGGTTTTGAGGTCACGCTTAAAAATGTCCTGAGTTTTAGACAACCTCAGGCCCTCAGGTAGGGTGTTCCACAATCTAGGAGCATATATGCTAAAAGCTGATCCTCCAAATCTCTTTGTCCTAGCCTCTGGCACTATTAAAAGTTCCGTGCCACTAGACCGTAGGGGTCTAGCTGGTGTGTATCTTATGAGCATGTCCACCATGTAATTGGGTGCATCACAGTGGAGTGATTTTTAGACTAGTAAAAGGATCTTAAAGTCTATTCTATGACTGACAGGGAGCCAGTGTAGTGATCTCAAGACAGGTGTAATGTGCGCTCTTCGTTTGGTCCTAGTAAGGACACGAGCAGCAGCATTTTGAACCATTTGTAGTCTATTAATAATTTTTTGGGGGAGACCTGTCAGGAGAGCATTACAGTAATCTAGCCTACTAGTAACAAACGCATGCATTAATTTTTCAGTGTCTGCCTGGGAGAGAAATGATTGTACCTTAGTGATGTTTCTTAGATGGTAGAAGGATGTTTTAATAGTATTATTAATATGAGTTTCAAAATTTAGATCTGGGTCAATTATGACACCAAAGGCCGGTTTCACAGACAAGGCTTAAGCCTAATCCTAGACTAAAAAGCATATTCAATGGAGATTTTCATGGAAAGTGTGGTTTAGTCCAGGACTAGGCTTAAGCCTTGTCTGTGAAACCCGCCACAAGATTCCTAGCCTGACACTTAGTGTTAAGAGCTAGTGTTTTCAAGTGTGCAGATAATTTCTCTCTCCCAGTTTTCTCGCCAATGATCAATACCTCTGTTTTTTCTTGATTGAGTTGGAGAAAGTTTTGTGTCATCCAAATATTAATATCGGCAATACAATCTATCAGGTGGTCGATCATCTTGTAGTCGTTGGGAGTTACTGAGATATAAAGCTGAGTGTCGTCAGCATAGCTGTGGTAATTAACGCTATGCTTCTTGATAACAGAACTGAGGGGTAGCATGTATAGGCTAAAAAGCAACGGTCCTAAAATGGACCCCTGGGGAACTCCACAGGTTGTGCTATAATGTTTTGACTTACGGTCACCAAGGGCTACAAAGTAGTCTCGGTCAGTCAGGTAAGTCCTGAACCAGTTTAAGACCGGACCTGAGAGGCCAACCCAGTTTTCAAGTCTCTCAATAAGTATGGAATGGTCTACCGTATCAAAGGCTGCACTTAAGTCTAAGAGTACAAGAATCGAGAGTCTTTTCGAGTCTGCATTTATCCTAAGGTCATTAGTTACCTTAAGCAAAGCGGTTTCTGTGCTGTGGTATGATCAGAAACCTGACTGAAGTGGGTCATACCTATTATTTAAGACAAAAAATTAATGAAGCTGTCTATACGCTGCCTTTTCTAAAATTTTGCTTAGAAAAGTGAGATTGGATATTGGTCTACAGTTTTTGGGATCAGAAGGATCTAGGTTACTTTTCTTCAGGGTGGGTCTAACCAGGGCAGTTTTAAGCACCGCTGGAAATATCCCTTTAAGTAGGGAGTGATTTACAATGCCTAGTATGTCATCAGACACAGATTCAAAAATGTCCTTAAAAAAGGTGGTAGGAATAGGGTCAGGACACGTAGACGGTTTAAGCTGTGACACAATTTTACCTAATGTTTCCGTACTAATCATGGTGAACATGCTCATAGTCATGTTCTGTGGTGGCGGATCTGTAGTGTACACAAACCTAGTCTTTCCTGAGTAATACACATTCTAATATTTGTTATCTTATCCCTGAAGTGGGCTGCAAATTCCTCGCATTTGGTGACAGAGGCTGCGCCGTCTAGAGTTCTAGGAGCAGGGTTTACAAGGCAATCAATTGTCGAGAACAAGACCCTGGGGTTATTCTTGTTTGTAAATATTATATTTGAGAAGTGATTTTTTTCTAGCATTTCGCATTGCCAAGTTAAAGGCAGATAGATGTTCTTTAAAAATATTCTGATCAATCTGTAATTTGCTCTTTCTCCATCTGCGCTCAGCTTTCCTACATGTTCTCTTTAGGAGATTTATTTCACTGTTTCGCCATGGTGCTCTCCTCTTGGCTCCAACCTTTTTTAGTTTGGTAGGAGCCAGGGAGTCTAGGGCCATTTTTACTTTATTGTTAAAGGTAATTACTAAGTCGTTTTCACATAACGTGGGAGTTGTGTGATTACTGTTCATCAAAGCTTTGAAATTCTCAGCCACTGCAGGGGTAAGATAACGTTTTTTAACAACACGTTCAGCATTGCTTTCAGCTTTACGTGTTACAATGGTAAAGAAAATACAGAAATGGTCAGAGAGGGCCAGGTCGCTGATACCTGATATTGAGACCTCAAGACCCTTTGTAATCACAAGATCAAGGGTATGGCCATGATTGTGAGTGGGTTCATTGACATGTTGGATAAAATCCATAGATTTCAAGAGGTCAATAAAATCCCTAGCCCTCAAGTCAGCCTCATTATCAACATGAAAGTTAAAATCACCAGTGATAATAATCCTATCATAGTGGGGATGGATAATGGATAGGAACTCAGAGAAGTCAGGTAGGAAGGTAGGGGCTGGTTTCGGCGGCCTGTATACAGTTACCGTTAGAATAGGTGGTTGGCATGCCATAACTGTGGCATGATATTCAAAAGAGGAGAATATATCAAAGGATATGCTCCTGCAGTTTAAGTTATTTGAAGCTATGGTAGCTGTTCCTCCCCCCTTTTTTCCATTTCTGATTGATTGGAAAAAAACTGTAGTTGGGGGGAGATGCCTCAATAAGGGCTGCTGCTCCATTTGTATCTAGCCAGGTTTCTGTGAGTAGCATACAGTCGAGTTTTCTATCACAAATGAGCTCATTTATGATAAATGTTTTTTTGTTCGATAGGGACCTGATATTCAAAATTGCCATGGAGATGTCATTTTGACACTGGGACTGACTCGAGGGAATACTTAATGAAATGGGTAATACATTTCTCAAATTTGCGCCATGTATTACCTTATTTGTGGTGTTGGGAGTCCGATGGGAGACAATAGTCTGGATGGCATGTTTGGTGTTAGAGGAATGGATCGGACTCATCCCACATCAGCGTTGACAGGGCACCGGCCAGGTCCAGGGCTGGGCAGCGAGGTCCATGGACATGGACAGCAGGCGGGCACCATACCTGTTTGGGTGAAACCGATCTCTCGCAAACAGCTCACTACGGTTAAAGAACGTGGTGAAATTGTCTATAAATGGGATTTGCATACGACAGCAGTATCCCTGTAGCCAAAGGTGAAGACTTCGAATTCTACTGTATTTGGTGTCGCCATACCTGGGACTCGGGAAGGGGCCCGAGATGATGCAGGTCTTACCTGTGCCCTTGACGGCGGTGATGAGGGCTCGGAAGTCGTCCTTCAGCTCCTCCGACCTCTCCCGTCCGATGTCGTTGGCACCCACGTGGATGATGACGGAGGTGGCCTGGGGGGCATCTTCCACCAGCATCGGGACGACCTCGGCGACGTCCCTCACCTTGCACCTGGGATGCAGTGGGTTCTGGCCTTCGGGACTGCAACATGGCGGACCATGGACGAGCCTATTACAAGCACAGAGGGGG
Organism: Nansenia antarctica; assembly: GCF_963989245.1. Classification (NCBI taxonomy): domain Eukaryota; kingdom Metazoa; phylum Chordata; class Actinopteri; order Argentiniformes; family Microstomatidae; genus Nansenia; species Nansenia antarctica. The sequence continues at coordinate 230,510 of NW_027663467.1, forward strand.
TGGGGGGGAGAAGAGCGGGTGCGGGGGGGGGGGAGGAGACACGAACTGTAGTTTCCTCTGCTGGCGGCGTGATGGACCTGTAGGGGGCACAGGGTGGGAGAGGGGGAGAGAGAGAGGGAGGGGGGGGGCTGGTGGTGCAGGCCCTGGCTCTCTTCGGCTTCGGTGTGGACTGATGGCTCTGCAGCGCCTCGTAGCTGTTCCGCAGCAGGAGGGCCTCATGGGGGTTGGTGCCAGGGGAGTTGATGGTACGACTCCTCTTCCTGACGGTGGTCCAAGTCCCTGGTGATGTAGGGACATGTTGTGGTTTGTGTGCTTTCTATGTCTGTAATTATTGTTTTATGTAATGTGTCATAAAGTGAACTAAGATGCGACTCCCCTTGTCTGATCTGGTGGAGAGTTGAGATTCGTCCCTTCATCTCCTCAACCTGGTAGCTAAGCTCCAGGCAGCGCTGGCAGGCCATGAAAGAGAAAAGTGGTGTTATTTGCAGAGAGAGAGAAAAACAATTTGATTATGGTGAGCTAGGAGTATTATAGAGATATGTGATATAAGAATATATAAGGTTGTTAGTAGTTCGGGGAGGTATCCCGATAGAAAAAAGCCAGTTTAAAAAGTGTAAAGGTGGCTAGCTGGTTAGCCGCGGTAGCTAACTAATAACGCTGGTAATCCCGACTCAGCCTCCCGGCGTCGGATTCAGAGGAACGAGGTCCCGATGTTATATGGGATAGGAAAGCTATTAATTTACAAAAAATGCTTTCTCAATAGAGTTCAGTATAGATAGCAATTTTTAAGATTCTAGCGCTGTCGAACTGCAACAGCAAAAACAAACACTCACTTAATGAACTGAGCTTCTCTCCATCATTACTACTGAAATTAATGGTCTGATCATTGCTGGTGATTTCAAAATTCATGTAGATAACTCAGAGGACAACAAAGCCAAAGAACTCTCTGTTCTGTTAGATGTTTTTGAACTTCAACAACATGTGAACCTCCCTACTCATAATCGAGGTCACACTCTGGACCTTATCATCACCAAAGGCCTAGATATTTCAAATGTTGTTGTAACTGACATTGCCCTGTCTTACCATTGTTGCATATTCTTTGACGTATCTATCTTTCCTGTTATTCAAACTGTCTAAAACTATTTCCAAACGATATATCAATGAAAAGACCAGTGCACTGTTCACACAGGCCTTTTCCCTAGCGCCCCCCCCCCAAAAAAAACTTCTATTCCAACCTCAGTAAATGACCTTCTACACGATTTCAACTTAAAAATCACAAAAACCATTGATGATATTGCACCCATTAGATCCAAATGCATCTCTGGTAAGCAAAAAGCTCCCTGGAGAACTGCCCCATCCGTAAAGACCCAAAAAAGAGAATGTTGTAAAGCAGAGCGCAGATGGAGAAAAACAAACCTTCAAGTCCACTATGATATCTATAAAGAGAATCTTCAAAACTATAACTTAGAAATAAGAAGTGCCAGGCAATCATTTTTATCTAAGATCATAAACAATAACATCAATAATGCCCTGATCCTTTTCAGAACTGTTGACAGACTAACAAATCCCCCAACACCCATTGCTCAGGAATTTCACTCGACTAGTAAATGCAATGAGCTTGCATCCTTTTTTAACAATAAAATAGAAACCATTAGACAAGGCATTAGGTCTTCTGTGTCAGGCATGAAAAACATGTCCCCATTAACAACCCCAAATAGGGCGGACATAACAACCATGTCACAATTGAACACCATTGATTACAAGACCCTAGATAAAATCATGTCACGTCTTAAACCATGCACCTGTGCCCTTGATGTCCTGCCAACAAGCTTTTTAAAAAACATATTTAGCTGCATGGCAGGCGAACTAATACAAATAATTAACACCTCCCTTTCATCAGGAATCTTCCCTGAAGCCCTGAAAACTGCAGTTATTAAGCCTCTACTAAAACAGAACGGCCTAGACCCATTTGTACTAAACAACTACAGACCCATATCAAACCTTCCCTGTACAGGAACAATTATTGAAATGGTTGCCCACGAACAACTTAGCAATTATTTGACCCTAAATGATCTCTTTGATGACTTTCAATCAGGCTTTTGCCCCCTACATAGCACTGAAACGGCCCTTATTAAGGTCCTTAATGACATTCGCGTAAACACAGACTCCGGAAAAATCTCAGTTTTGGTACTACTAGATCTTAGTGCTGCCTTTGACACTGTAGACCATGACATTCTAATAGATAGACTAAAAACCTGGGTAGGACTTTCGGGCACTGCCCTAAACTGGTTTAGATCCTACCTACAGGACAGAAGCTACGTCTCCATTGGCAACTTTGTATCTGACCAAATTAAAATGACATGTGGGGTTCCCCAAGGGTCAATCATTGGCCCCCTTCTATTCAATCTCTACATGCTTCCATTGGGACACATCATAAAAAAGAACAAAATTGCCTACCACAACTATGCGGATGACACTCAAATCTACATAGCCCTCTCACCGAACGACTATAGTCCCATTGACAATCTCTGTAATTGCATTGAGCAAATAAACGCCTGGATAACACAAAACTTCCTCCAACTAAACAAAAACAGAGATAATTGTATTCGGTGCACCTGACAAAAGATCGAAAGTCAGTGCAAAACGTGATTCTCTCTCTTCACGCTAAAAAACAGGTCAGAAATCTTGGTGTAATTCTAGACTCCGATCTAAACTTCAACAGCCACATAAATTCGATAACTAAATCAGCCTACTATCACCTGAAAAACATAACAAGAATGAGAGGTTTCATGTCCAAGCAAGACCTTGAAAAACTCATCCATGCATTTGTTTCAAGTAGACTTGATTATTGTAATGGTCTACTAACAGGCCTATCTAAAGGAGCTGTTCGTAAATTGCAGCTCATCCAAAACGCCGCTGCTAGGGTCCTAACAAAAACAAAGAAATTTGAACACATTACACCAATCCTGAGATCCCTGCACTGGCTACCAGTCTCTCAGAGAATTGAATTCAAAATCCTCCTAATTACATACAAATCACAAAATGGTCTTGGACCAAAATACATATCAGATCTCCTCCCACCCTATATTCCCGCAAGGTCCCTAAGGTCAGCTGAGACAAATCAGCTAATAATTCCAAGAGTAAAAACAAAACACGGTGCAGCAGCTTTCAGTCACGCTGCTGCATGCTCCTGGAACAAACTCCCTGAAGAAATCAAACAGGCCCAAACCCTTAAAATATTTAAATCTAAGCTAAAAACCTTCATGTTTTGCACCAGTTATGATTAAACACAAACACTTCTATCAATGTCTTTTTTCCATTAACTATTGTCTTTTTAAATGTTTTATCTATTTACTTCTTATATTTGCTTTTATTCATTGTAATTTTTATTTTCTTATGCTCCTCTTGCTGTATTTTCAAATAATGCATGTAAAGCACTTTGAATTGCCCCTGTTGTATGAAATGTGCTATACAAATAAACTTGCCTTGCCTTGCCTTGCCTTACAGTTCCACAAGAGCTAGTTACAGTTTTAGCAGCTCTACACAGGAAGGGCCTCATCACCAGGAGCAATGAAGAGCTCTGTTTACTGTCATTCTGCATGATTATCATTATCAGGTAAATGGAGTATACTTGCCAGGATGAAGTATACAGGCTCCAGAGATAAGGTATGTGACAACCTACAGTGCTACATTCTTTGTTTCACAAAAGTATCACATTCTCTTCCAAAACAAATCTTGTTTGGAGAAAGGATCTCTGCAGCCTAGTGTTATATGTATATCCAGATCTCTGGAGCCTATTGTTATATATATATATATATATATATATATATATATATATATATATATATATATATATATATATATGTGTGTGTGTGTGTGTGTGTGTATCCAGTGTTTTGCATCTCTTCCCAAGAGAGGATTTGCAGCAAGTCTACCCAAAACCACAGCTGATGAATCATTATGCAATTCCCACTTTGTTTATCAGAGGAGTGTGGGCGCCACCTAGCGGAGGCAAGGAGAACCTGCAGCCATGCAGCCAATGATGACAGATCTGAGTAGTGGTCTGATTCTCAACCCTTCTCACTAATTGTTCCCCCTCCTCTGACCCTCCGCGTCAGCTCTGCAAATCGACAGTAGAGGAGAATCTTCCTGTGTATTGCAGTATATTGTACCTTTTTGTTAGTTAATTATTTACAATGAAATTGCTCATACATGTTGTAGGCACCTCTATAGATATTAATATCCAGGCTAGACTATATTTCTATAGTGGAGAAAATGCCCGGTGGAGAGATTTGAATCTTTCACTTTTAAAGGGAGGGAGGAATGATTCTTAATGATAGAAGTAACATGTATTTATTCTTAATGATAGAAGTAACATGTATTTAATGATAGAAGTAACATGTATTTAATGATAGAATGAACATGTATTTAATGATAGAATGAACATGTATTTAACGATAGAATGAACATGTATTTCGTGGTGCAACATGGTGTTGTTGTCCTTGTAGCGGCATCTCTTGTGTGTCGCTCCAGCAGCGTGGCTCGTCAATGCAGCTTCGCCTATCGCATCAAGTTTGATCGATTTGCCGCAGGCTTTGCATCGGGCCATATGTAGGTTCAGTGAATCTTTAATAATCCATTGATTGCTTGTAAATGTCTTTAGTGAGCCCTCTCTCTCCCTCTCTAAAACAAAACAAAAATTGAGAGAGAGGGAAATTCAAGCACTTTCAAGGACCCATGTCTATTTTTCTAAACTTTCAAGGACTTCAAGGACCCGTGGGAACCCTGCATTTTGATCATGCTGATATTTTGATGATATCATATTATTTTTTATGATAAAGGGGCTTTAATGATCAGAATGAGAGATGAATACATATGGGGCTTTTTAATATTATTATTTGTATTATTATCATTGTTTTTAATTATTTTCTTTGGTTAAAAATGGAGCTCCTGAGATCAGAATGTTCAGAAAACATGCATTATGACGTCATAATCAGTCGAGAGGACATTTGACGTCACAATCAAATGTCCGCTCCAGAAGCCACGCGCCAGTGTATCAGGCCAGTTGAACTTCGGTATGAGAAGGAGCAACACGCGTTTTACACAAGCAAGGTAAGCCTGTGTTAGCTACTTGTCAAAGTCTATGGGCTTGTGATATTACAGGGTTACCATGCTACCTGGAAAACAGGGAAAACATGGAAATTATTGAGCCCTGTTCCATACCTGGAAAAGGCATGGAAACTGAGCAAAATTGAAAATGTACATGGAAATCTTGTGTTGTCCTGGACAATTTGATAGGCTTTCTAAAACATTTAATAATTTAAGTTTATTCTCAAATTTAAGTAGTTGGCTTGGAACTGTCTGTGGCTGTTTTAAATGTGGCTTTATCAATGTTGGTTGACATGGTTCATTGTTGCAAACTAACATTGATGTGCTTGCTATCTAGAGCTTGGAATGTGTTGCTAACGGTAACGGCCAATATAGTCTAGCAGCAAGTCCTCAAAAAAGGCTTTAGTTTTTGAGATACCCCTACCCGAGGTAGAGCAAGTTACAACAATGATTTTTCTTATCTTTAGGGTCTCCCATTAATGAAATTGATTGTTGTAAAATTTTATTTTTGGGGAAAATATGTTTTTTTGGTTGTTCTTTAGAGCTACCCCAATCCCTGAAAAAGAGCCAAATTAGACCAGGCCGAATATGGGGAAGGTGACAAAAAAGCCCATAACTTGAGAATGATCACTCTTTTCCTCTTCAGATTTGCTGAGGTATGAACCAGGTGGTTGTCCTACATCACCAAATAGTCAGACAACTATTTACCTAAATAAATACTGAATTATAGTCCTGTAAACTTAGCTTTAGTTTAGACGGAAATTGTACTTTTTGGTGACAGGAACATAGGACTCCATCACTTTTCTCTCATTTATCAGAAAAACAGAAATCCCTGAAAAATATATCATTACTGAATTGTCTAGGGTGCTATTGAACAATAACCAGTAGTTGTATGGAAATATCTCATACAGTTCTATTGCAAATGAGATTTCTTTAGACATAGGCCTACCTCTTCTCTGATACAGTCAAATTCCGAATGGGGGATAAGTGGCATAATAGCCTATAAGTTAAGAATGCTCACTCTGATGGTCATCATATTTGGAGAGGGAAATACCAGGTGGCTGAACTACATCACAAAATAGTCAGAATAAGAGTAACCCAATAAAATAAAGTTTATTAGTTCTAAATTACAAGCCTCTAAAACATAGGTGTAAATAGTACAGGTTTTATTAAAACTGGAACCTTAATTCAAAGTACAATTAAATACAGTCCTCAAACATTAGGGGACACATTTTGACATTCTGCACAGCAGGTGCAGAACTCTGTACAGGGAAGGCCAACAGAGAGGCACTGGCACTTTCCACTCTCTCCACACTTTGCATCTTTGCAATATAAATGAGTGATGTCTCTCACTTCTGTAGGTGCTGGGGGTTTTGTAAAAAGGACAGGTTGAATGGCCCCATCTCTGATAATCCACCCCTTGCCAATAGGACTCCATAACAGGGGTTTGGGCATGTGGCTGTGACACCATACCGCTGTCTGGAACATTGCTCTCTGCACATGCTGCTGAAATGCATCCTCTGTTGGCGGCAGATTTGCAGAGGCTGTATCAGATGTTGATGCAATTATGAACCTCAGTTCATCCAGGTTTGTGCACATCAATCCATTTTCCATTTTCTTTTTTCCATATAGGAGAAGCGCAAATTCTCTTGCGACTGGCAAAGACTCTTCCAAGCTGGCAGAGAGTCCAAAATGGGCCAGATCTTTGAGCTCGCTGAGATGGGTCTTGAGTTTGTTGAATGCTGTTGTCTTTCCTATTCTGTACAAACTACTTGTTGTGTCACAGCCAGTGAGTGCATGACATGCTGGTAGACAGTTAGACATGTCTTTTCCAATCTTCTCAGATATGGTGTTGATGGGGACATATCTCTCTCTCATTCCATGGCCTGTATGCATGTACACCAGAGATGAACCAAACATTTCTTTGCTTGCATAGTATATGAGCAGTACTTCCACATCTGTGTCATCAGACCTCACAATGATGCGGGAATATGACTCTGCAAGATGTATGGCATGGAGCACCATCCTTGTGTCTGCCTCCTCCTGATCACTGTACAGTGATGTCAAACTGCTGACTCCTGCTGTGCAGATGCTCTTCACCTCCTCCCCTTTATCAAATCCACCTGCCAAGATGATGGAGTCATCTGAGTGTAGTCTCTGTGGGGCTGCAGTGACAATGTAGTTGCTCACAAACATGCACAGTGCAGTCTTGTTTCCACTACTCCTCAAGTACTTCCTGTAGTTTGGGACATTTGTGTTGCCAGTGATAACATGTGTAGGCCTTCCATCACTTGCACCTCTCCTTTGCCTCTCCAGGTCTTTGATTGACTGTGGGCCGTCATACCTGTCAAATACCATGACCACACATTGCATTTCTTGTTTTCTATTTAGAAGTGACAAGATCTTCTTCAGGATGCATTCTGCTAGCTCACTGAAGGTCTGGAAGGCTGAATCATGGAGGCTTTGAAGCATAGCCATGCCATCAATGATGTATGCAGATTTCTCTGTGGTGTCAGACAGCTCTTGCATCACTTCTACTACCGACTCCAGTTTTTTTGCAAGGTCTGCTTTTGTGGTTTTTCTCATCGCCCCATCGTCATAGAAGAGAGAGGGTGGGACAGCAGCCAATTCATGACGCATCACATTCTCCAATGATACGTCCCTTTGTTTTGAAACAGCCAGGAGTCTCCTGAAGAGGACATCGGAATCCATCTGAAGCTGCTTAGATTTACTAGATTTTATTACTGCTATCATATCTGTGAATGTTGCCAATTTATGTCTTTTCTCAGGATCCCAGAAACTTTTTGGTGTATCACTCTTAAGTCGTTCATCAATGAAATTAGCATTTAGCTTTTCTCCATCTTCCAGAAAGCTTGAGAGATCTTTTGCCACCTTTTGTGATGCTACTTGTCCACTTGAAATATTGATGAGCTCATCGGGAACTTTCTCCAAATCAAATGGGTTCTGCCTGTCTTGCACAAACTCCATTATCTGTATAGTTTCCCTCTCATCCCTGTCCATGCGGGCTGCTCCATGTTCTTTGTGGGATTTTGGTGCATGTGCCGCTGCATCACAAAGCTCTGTCATGGCATCGCAGTACTCACTGGTGACATGCCTTGTAATGAGCCATCTTTTCAGAGCTCCCTTTCGTAGTGTGAAGCCGATAATGCCTCCTTGACCCTTTCCTTCTCTGTTGATAGTTTGTTCAAGTGCTTGATCGGTGGCTACACAGTTGAAGTTTCTCTCATCTGAGCGCCGCACAACAAACCCTCCTTCTCTCATGAATTTGTAGGACTCTGGTTGGCTTTTTTCAAGGGCTTTCATTTCAGCTATGTAGACTGGCATGTACTTTGCATAGTTCATCCTGCCAGCAGCCCGGAACCATGGTATTGCTTCAGACATGCAGTTGAGATGAAGGTCAAAGTTAGCTTCACGCTCTGATCGTAGCATTCTGAGTAAGAGATCAGCCCCTTTGAGGAAATTCAGCCAGTACTTAAAAGTTGCTGATTGTTGAACTCCCCTCTCTGAAAACTGTTGTATTCTTCTCCTCAGTTCAGGAAGGTCTGTCTCCGCTTCACTTAAGAACTGTCTGGCAGAGACCTGGTCGTTGCCATGAAAGGCATGCTGCACATCTCGCAGGAGGTGTTCTTGTTCAGCAGACAATGGACTTTGGCCTTTTTTGTTCAGCCAGGAGACCAGTGCCATCCAGAAGAGCCTGAACAGAGCCTCTGAAACAACCTTGATGCTCCTCACACCTCTTGTCAGTTGTTTACCCTGAAGCATCTGCCGAGCTGTTGCGTCAGCATAGACTCCAGACTCGGTTATCATGTCAAAGAGGCCCCCGTCTGCATACACCTTCCCAATGCTTGCCAGAAAGGCCATGGTGACGTGCATTCCTCCAATTCTCATGGTGATCTTGCCATCCAAAGCTTCAGGTTTGCTCCACAGAATTTGCTGTGCTTTGCTGTAGATGGCAAGGTCAGCAGTTACAAGTATATGCCTCTGTCCCAGTTCTTGAGCAAGCTGTGTGAGCTGCAAAAGAGCTGTATAGATTGTAGATAGGTCTGATGGTGAAGCTCTTATGAAGGGCATATATTGTACTGTTGTACCTCTATATATATATAGATATATATATATATATATATTGTACCTCTGCTTGCTAGCCTCTGCTTGCTAGCCTCTGCCTAGATCAGAATGCCTGCACTATAGTTTAAAAGCTCACAAATCTAACAACATATTCAACAACATATTAATATCATAGTTGGACATATGTGTTACCTGTTATCTGTCATTAGATTGGTGATCATCTGAACAGAACTGTCAATCCACAGCCCCTCTCCCTCTGAGATGGAGAATGTTATGGCTGCTGCTGACCAGTTGGCTACAATGTTTTGAAACATGCAGCTGTCACTCAAACCAGAGTGGCAGAGAGTGTTCCACTGTCAAGCTTCACAATTATTTCCATACTGTACTTTGAATTAAGGTTCCAGTTTTAATAAAACCTGTACTATTTACACCTATGTTTTAGAGGCTTGTAATTTAGAACTAATAAACTTTATTTTATTGGGTTACTCTTATTCTGACTATTTTGTGATGTAGTTCAGCCACCTGGTATTTCCCTCTCCAAATATGATGACCATCAGAGTGAGCATTCTTAACTTATAGGCTATTATGCCACTTATCCCCCATTCGGAATTTGACTGTATCAGAGAAGAGGTAGGCCTATGTCTAAAGAAATCTCATTTGCAATAGAACTGTATGAGATATTTCCATACAACTACTGGTTATTGTTCAATAGCACCCTAGACAATTCAGTAATGATATATTTTTCAGGGATTTCTGTTTTTCTGATAAATGAGAGAAAAGTGATGGAGTCCTATGTTCCTGTCACCAAAAAGTACAATTTCCGTCTAAACTAAAGCTAAGTTTACAGGACTATAATTCAGTATTTATTTAGGTAAATAGTTGTCTGACTATTTGGTGATGTAGGACAACCACCTGGTTCATACCTCAGCAAATCTGAAGAGGAAAAGAGTGATCATTCTCAAGTTATGGGCTTTTTTGTCACCTTCCCCATATTCGGCCTGGTCTAATTTGGCTCTTTTTCAGGGATTGGGGTAGCTCTAAAGAACAACCAAAAAAACATATTTTCCCCAAAAATAAAATTTTACAACAATCAATTTCATTAATGGGAGACCCTAAAGATAAGAAAAATCATTGTTGTAACTTGCTCTACCTCGGGTAGGGGTATCTCAAAATCTGAGGGCCCTTCCTGCTAGACTAATAGCGCTAATACTTCCTGATATCCGCGAGTGGGGGGCGTGGTTAAAACGGTCTCAGCGTAGGAACGTTGGATTTACTCAGGAAGTGGTAGAAGTTTGACTGGCGATCAATGCAAATGTGTGATCTTTGCTACTTTAATAGATGATGCATTTGCCAAGTGATCAGTATTTAGCCTGTATGGTATGGCGGCTCCTGCCAAATCTCTCAGGGGGGGCAATTGTTGCGTTGATGGTTAAGGTGACACGTTCAAGGGTAAATTCACCTAAATCAGCGGGCTTAAATAAATTGACTCTCACAGCCATTGGTATTCAGTTATCACATATTTTATTTTAGGTGCAGCAAATCCAGGATAAAGAGCAGTGGCACAGGGGCTGATAATGTGCAATGGATGGATAAAACTATTTACATACTACAAAATACAAAATATGGACGGCATACATACTGCTCACTTGTATTGAAATTTAGCTCGTCTCTCTTTCAAAGCAGCAAAACAATCAATGACCCTCTCATTAAAATCAGGCATCTTCCTGACTAGTTCCCTCTCCATTGAAAGCATGGCCAGTGCATTCAGGCACTCCTGGCCCATTGTGTTTCGCAGGAAGTTCTTGATTCTCTTAAGGGTCGAGAAACACCTCTCAGCTTCAGCTGTTGTCATGGGAGTGGTAATTAGGATGTTCAACAGAGCTACAGTCTCAGAGAAAGTCTCCTGGAGGTTGTACCTGTGTAGAACCTGGTACAGTGCCAGTGCACAAGAGCAGCCCTTGAACTCAGCACTCTCATAGACAAGGGACAGCTCAGTCTTGAGCTTCACCTGGTTCAGCATGGGGTATGCCTTGACAGTGGTGTTCAGAGCCTCAACAGGGAATGCATGGCAGTGCTGTTGGAACATCTCTCCTTGGAGCAGCGTGGCACTCACAAGGTGGTTGGTGAAAGAAAACCTTTCTTTGGAGTGGGCCAGGATTGTGTCGCAGATCTGTAAAAAGTATGGGGTGTGAAAGAAAATGTGGAAATAAGCACTTTGGAAGTACAACACTGAATAAAGACTGCTACCATCCCATCCCTGAATGTGACTCTGATTGGTGGTGATTTTCCAACACTGTGTTTCAAAACTTGGACCTACCTCTTTAGACAGCCTCTGCTTCTCTTCTTCTCCCAAGACCCTCCTTGATGTTCTGGTTCCTGTGGCTTCTTGCTGCTGCTCTTGAGATGAGCTTTGGTCCCTGAAGGCAGACAGACCAACAGTGTTAAGATTTCAAATAAGAAAATGTGGCTGAACAATCTGCTGTCTTGTAGTTGTAATTGTATCTACAGTAATTTCTGAAATGTAGTCTAACGATGATTTAAGGTCTCCAGGAGAGAGGGATCTGTTTTAAGTATAACAGTTGACTTTAGCTTTAACAGGCTGTGCACATGAGTCACTCCCGACCACTTAGATATCTTGGAGCTATTTAGGTAGATATGCTTATTCTTGAATAGAAATATGTAGGTCTATCTATTCACAAATTAAACCTCAGACATTTTTAGACATGTTCTATATATTAGCCTATTACATATATCAAAAAAAAAATGCTTAGTTGTAATTCGTGTATGTATGTAATAAAATGTATTGTATAGTTTGATAAATGTAATATACTACATTACATTAAGTAACTACATATTAATATAATGTAACATAATAAATTAAATGCAAAGTTTTGTTGCAAAAAAGAAGCTTCGCATAGCAACCTACCAAATGAATAGTGGAATATCCTACTCCAATTACTCGGGCAAGCCCTAATTTTAATTCAACTCATTGTTATATAAGCCTACTAGTTTTACCGGCGCCTTTCCCATTCATCATAGCATGCATACATTTGATTATTACAAAGTTCTATATTACGGAGAAGGTACAAACTATATTTGTTGATCTTACCGTATGGCCTGCATGCTGCTTGTGAAGCTTTGGACGGCATGTTTTATGAAGACTGCGTCAATGTCCTTCTTCTGCAGCCGTATGACATGACGTAAGCACGTACGATTCTTTGGGCATGTCCCAAAACCCCATAGACAAATGACCGAATGGCCTGAAGTTACCAAAATAGATTTTACATGCAAGTCTACGAGAACAGCCTAGTGCAATTTCGAGTCGAGGGAAAGTTGCACTGAAAGGGGCGGGACTTGAAGCTGATTGGAAGATACTCCACAGAACACTAGCTGATTGGACTATGATATACTCCACAGAACACTAGCTGATTGGACTATGATATTCAGAAGCAACACTGTCTAGAAGTCATAGAAAAAAAATCTCTCTCTTCTCCCTTTGGTGGGGCATTGTCCAATTGCCCCTAATGAACCAGCCTCCCCTGATGGTATATATAGTACATGTATGTACTGAGAGTACTGTATGTACTGAGAGTTCTCCTCAGTTGTTATGGTAGGGGTGTACATCCCACCGTCAGCTAATGCTAACACAGCAATCACAGGTCTAGCCACCTACATCTCCTCTGTGGAAAACTCTAATCCCGACGCAGCAGTTATTGTGCTCGGCGATTTTAATCACACCAACCTGCGCACCGAACTTCCCAATTACAAACAACAGGTGTCATGCCCCAGCAGAGGAGCTAACATACTAGACCACTGCTACGTTACCATCGACGAGGCTTACCGTTCGTTCCCGAGGGCACCGCTGGGAAGGTCCGACCATGCCATGCTACTCCTCTTCCCGAAATATAGACAGAAACTTAAATCCTGCAATACGACACCCAAACCCGTTAAGTCCTGGACTGCAACTGCCACTGATACTCTGAGAGGCTGTTTCGAGTGCACAAATTGGGACATATTTGGTGCAGGTGCGAACAGCCTCGATGAACTCGCTGACACCGTGACGTCATATGTCAACTTTTGTGAGGAGTTGTGTATTCCCACCAAAACAGTGAAAATGCACAGCAACAATAAACCCTGGTTCAACAAAGACATTCAACTCCTACGCAAGGAAAAGAACTCAGCTTTTATTAGTGGAGACTGTGATCAATATAAAACTGCCAAATATGAACTCAGGTCTGCAATTAGGAAAGCCAAATCAAATTATGCCACAAAACTGGAACAGCAGATTGCATCAAGCGACACTAGGATTCTTAATAGGACTGGTTGTTAAAATCCCTAAATATTCAGCACAACAATTGAGTGGAGTTGGAGATGTCCTCTTGGGTGGAGTGGAATTTGGCAATGATCACGTGGTGCCACCAGTACGACACATCTTCAGTTGTGGTCCCCGACCTCATTGGGTGTTTCGGCCAGTTATCACAAGACACCCTCTGCCGAGGTTGGCCCACCACAGGCTGATCAGGCCTGGGTGTGTGTCGCACGGTGGCACCACGTGGTCATTTGGGAGCCCATGTTGGGTCCCTACGTTTCAGCCACAGCCAGTGACTGCTCCGTTCTGCTGCAGTGGACAGTTCTCTGATTGCCTTCCGTTGGGCCTGTCCTCTGATCCCTACTGCCCTCAGGAGCCTTGTGGTGGAGCTGGCTACAAAGCCTCTGCAGCCCACCTCCACTGGCCACACCTTCACGTTCCAGCCCCGCCCCTCTGCTTCGACTGCTAAGTTGGCATACCGCAGCCTCTTCTAACTATCTGGAAAAAAATAAAATCCATGACCAACTACAACAAGTCCCCCCCCTACAACTGACATTAACACTGACCTCCCGGACAAACTCAATGAGTTCTATGGGAGGTTTGAACAGTCCCCAATTCCACCCTACTCCCCCCCCGACCCCCCCCCACCCCCCCCATTTCACATCCAGGAGGCAGAGGTGAGGGCCGTGTTCCGAAAAACGAACAAAAGGAAAGCAGCAGGCCCAGACAGGATCAGTTCTGCTGTCCTGAATGTCTGTGCTGAACAACTGGCTCCAATCTTCACAACAATCTTCAACACCTCCCTCCGCCAATGCACAGTTCCTCAGTGCTTCAAAGACTCCATCATAATCCCAGTACCAAAATCAACCAAGATCTCCAGCCTCAACGACTACAGGCCAATCGCTCTGACATCTGTGGCCATGAAGGCGTATGAGCGCATCGTCCTCTCCTACCTAAAAACCCACCCCCCCCCCCTGATGGACCCCTATCAATTTGCCTATCGTGCCAATAGATCTGTTGAGGATGCTGTCAATCTAGCCCTCCATCACACACTACTACATCTGGAATCACCCAACACCTACGCCCGCATCCTATTCATTGACTTTAGCTCAGCCTTCAACACAATAGACCCGATCAATCTCTTCAACAAACTGGTGGACATGAACATTGACCCCTGCATCTGCCACTGGATACAGAGCTTCCTGTGGAAAAGACGACAGTGGGTCAAGATGAACAGCCTTTCATCTCGACCCCTGACCCTCAGCACAGGCGCCCCCCAGGGCTGCGTCCTCTCACCCTGGCTCTTCTCCCTCTACACCAACCACCTGATATCTCTCCACAGCTCAGTCACCTTTACGAAATATGCGGATGACACTACCATAATCGGACTCATAACTAATAATAATGAAGACCATTACCGCGAGCAGATAGCCCAAGCAGTCACTTGGTGCCTCAACAACAACCTCCAGCTCAACTCATCAAAAACACAAGAAATCATCGTAGACTTCAGGCACAGCCCCCCCCCCCAAAAAACCATCAACATCCTTGGAGAACCCATAACCATAACGGACTCCTTCAAATTCCTTGGCACTCACATCAGCAACTCCCTCAAATGGAACACCAACACAGACTTCATCACCAAAAAAGCCCACCAACGACTATTCTTTCTTAGACAGCTCAAGAAATTCAAAGTAAAACAAAAACTCCTCCTTCAGTTCTACACCGCCATCATTGAGAGCATACTCACCTCATCCATCACAGTTTGGTACGGCAGCTCGGACAGTAAATCAAAAAGGAAACTACAGCAAATAGTAAAGAAATCATCCAAGATCATCGGCACCCCTCTCCCATCAGTTGAATCACTGTATCTCAAACGCACCATAAATAGAGCACATACAATTATCTCTGACCCCTCCCACCCTGCTCACCACCTGTTCCAACTGTTGCCCTCTGGACGGCGCTTCCGATCCCTGGCCACCAAAACATCCCGGTTCAAAAACAGTTTTTTCCCCTCTGCCATAAGGACTCTCAATACCTGACTCACTGCACTGTATAAACTGTAAATTGTAAATATGTTCTGTCTTGTCTTGTGGTTATGTGTGTTTCATGTCCATGTAATAGTCATGTAAAATGTGTGTATGTTTTTTGACACTGCTTTTTGAGCTGTACCGAAAACAAATTCCACCGACCTAGGTCGTGTGGTCATTAAACTATTCATTCATTCATTCATATATATATTTATATGAAGATGTTATAGCTAGCTACGATTTATTATCTAAATAATAAACAGCAAGCAAGATCCAAAACTTGGGCCGGTGGATGAGGGCAAGTGTCACATTGGACAGACTACCAAAACAGAAAGTAGTTCTTGTAAGTTGTAAGTTGGTGGGGTAGTGGTGGTCTAGTGGATAGTGAGTTGGACTTGTGATCGGAAGGTTGTGAGTTCAAATCCCGCCTGAAGCCACACCACTACTAGTGTGCCCTTGGGTAAGGCACTTAGCCCTCAGTTACTCCAGGGGGAATGTCCCTGTAATTCGTAATTGTAAGTCGCTTTGGATAAAAGCGTCTGCTAAATGGCAAAATTATTTAAATTAAAATTATTAAATTAGAAAGTATCTTAACTACAGCAAGTGACACATCAACCTCTATTTCATGATTTTTTAAATATATAACGACGTAGATCATTGATCGGCAACGACACTATATAATTGTTTGCCTGACTGGCCATCGGATTTGGGCTCTTAATAGCTAAAAAGCAATACTGTTTTCTTATTTTAACGTATAAAAGTAGCAAAGACCATACATTTGCATTGACCGCAAGTCAACCTTCTAACAATTCTACCACCCAGAAATTGGGTCGACGGGTGGGGGCCGAACGTTTTAACGGCCTAGATATCATCACAAAACATGGTACCTGGAAAATCAAGAGGTGGTATGGAAAATTATTTCAAGGCAAGCGTGGCAACCCTGTATTAGTGATATTATTAATGTCTAGCTAGCTAGCCTGCCCTGTACTCACTGTGATATTAATGTGGAACATAGAAAGGAAGTGGGATGACCTTACTTTGCCTTTGTAGAATCCAATTGATAAATCTTCAAGCCTTAAGTTCAAGCCCTCAAACATGTGTATGAAGTATATGCATCTCTGTAACTGATGTGGCTATTGGAACTTGTATTCCACTCAGATGGGCAAAGTCAGTCACTTTTGAAGTTCAAACAGCCTCACAGTCATCTATGAACTCATAGGGGACAAGTCATTCTATAATAATAATAATAATATATAAATATAAAATACGTAATTTCACATTCTCTTTCCTTGTTCAGAAATGGCAAATAAAAAGAAGAAGAGTCAGGGAGGTCAGGGAGTCTTTAATTTTGACGAAGCTTGGAGGTTGGAAAATCAGTCGGACGATGAGGATATCACCTTAACCAAAGCCATGAATGCAGCCAGCCTGGAGGACCAACTCAGTGGTATGTGTGTGTGTGTGTGTGTGTGTGTGTGTGTGTGTGTGTGTGTGTGTGTGTGTGCGCTGAGTAGAGATCAACGTGGGTCTTGTGCGTAAATTACCAGAGAGTCTTGAATTACAGATTTGCACATAAAAAATGTGCCTTGACAAGTAAAAGTATATGGGCTTGACGGCCTGACTGTATTCATAGGATTGTTGTAACTGTATATGGAATGGAATGGAATGGACTTTTATTTGTCATTGCTACAGTACAGGTACCAAACAACGAAATTTAGGAGGGGTGGCTCCCCTGGTGTTAGGAAAGGATTATTATTTATTTTTTTAGAAAAAGCATAAAAGCATAAAATCACAAGAAGGTAAGGAGCTGGTTTACATCAATAAAGGCTATGTACACAATCCACTGTACTATACTGCACAGATAGTCAACTAGGGTTGTCATATTGCACAAAAGTATTTTTTCACGTTATTTTAAAGTGTCACAGTTTGCAGGCTTGAAAATGTACATGTTTGTGCCTCAGCACTAGCTGCCATACAATCCGTCCGGACTGTCCTGGGCCCAGAACTTAGGCCTTTTCTGTGTTCAGGGCCTTGACGGCCCTGTGGTAGAAGCAGTCCTTCAGTCTGTTTGTCTTAGCGGCCGGGGTCCTGTACCTCCTGTTCGAGGGCAGCCTGACAAAGTGTACGTGCCCAGGGTGGGTCGGGTCCCTGGAGATCTTGGAGGCCCTCCTGAGACAGCGTGTGTTGTACAGCTCCTCCAGAGAGGGGAGGGGGGCGCCGGTGATCTTCTGTGCTGTTCTCACGACTCTCTGTAGCGCGTTTCTCTCCGCTGTTGTGCAGCTGTGGAACCAGTTGCAGATGCCGTAGGTGAGGATGCTCTCCACTGCGCCGTGGTAGAAGGCCACCAGTATCTCCTGCTTGTTGTGTTCTTTCCTGAGGCATCTCAGGGTGTATAGCCGCTGTTGTGCCCTCTTGATGGTGCCTTTTGTGTTGTCCTTCCAGGCCAGGTCATCCCGCATGTGATGTCCCAGGAATCGGAGGGTTGAGACTCTCAACACGCTCTCTCCGTCGATGAGCAGGGGCTGGATCTCGGACTTTTTCCTCCTGAAGTCTACGATGAATTCCTGGGTCTTTGACTTGTTTAGCAGCAGGTTCTTAACCTTGCACAGCTTGCTCAGTTGCTCTACCTCATCCCTGTACGCCGCCTCGTCCCCCCCCGAGATACATCCCACCACGGTGGTGTCGTCTGCAAACTTTACGATGTAGTTGCTGGGGTGGACGGGGGTGAAGTCGTGGGTGTAGAGGTTGTAGAGGATGGGGCTTAGCACGCAGCCCTGGGGGGACCCAGGTTACATGATTAACTTTATAGGTTACAGGATTAACTTTATAGGTTACATGATTGATTAATATGTTACATGATTGACAATTAAAAGAGATTGATTAATATATATTACATAACATAAAGAAGTACATTTCTGTTGTATTGGCTAAGAATAGGTAGAACTGCAGGTCCCAGGAGGCCTTGCGGCAAGACGTCATGGAAGTTGACAGTTTAGTTTGTTGGTTTTGAGAAATGCAAATTGTAACGTCCAGAATTAAAGTGAATATCCAATAGCTCTTTTATTGTTTGAAAGTGATCAAAAGTGTAGGCCAACAGATTTTTTATATAAAGAAACTTTCGCTTTACAACCCGACGTCCTAGCCATCATTTTTTAAGGTAGAAATACTACAAGGATATGGCTTTTTCCCACGTTGCACCTGTTGTCATGACAACTAATGCTTCAATCATAATGTCGCGCAATATCAACAGTCAGTCACTTTTGAAGTTCAAACAGCCTCACAGTCATCCATGAACTCATAGGGGACAAGTAATTATATAATAATATATACTGTACATCTAAAATACTTAATTTCACATTCTCTTCCTTGTTTTTCATATTGTAGCCATGTGGCCACGGTTGCCTGTGGCCACGGTTGCCCCCATCATGGCCGCCCCCGAGGGCAACCAGGTCCAGGGAGCAGCCTCCCCCCTAGAGTTCCAGGCTGAACCCGAGGCCACCTCTGCCTCTATGGCCGTGGCTGCTCCCGGGGACAACCAACCCAAGGCTTCATATGCCAATGTGACCAAGGTGAGAGCAGCCGAGAGACTGGCCCAGGCCCAGACAGCAGCCCAGGCCCAGACAGCAGCCCCACAGAGAGCAGCCTCACAGAGAGCAGCCCCAAAGGCCCAGACAGCAGCCAGCCTGGAGGACCAACTCAGTGGTGTGTGTGTGTGTGTGTGTGTGTGCTGAGTAGAGATCAACGTGGGTCTTGTGCGTAAATTACCAGAGAGTCTTGAATTACAGATTTGCACATAAAAAATGTGCCTTGACAAGTAAAAGTCTATGGGCTTGATGGCCTGACTGTATTCATAGGATTGTTGTAACTGTATAGGTTACATGATTAACTTTATACGTTACAGGATTAACTTTATAGGTTACATGATTGATTAATATGTTACATGATTGACAATTAAAAGAGATTGATTAATATATATTACATAACATAAAGAAGTACATTTCTGTTGTATTGGCTAAGAATAGGTAGAACTGCAGGTCCCAGAAGGCCTTGCGGCAAGACGTCATGGAAGTTGACAGTTTAGTTTGTTGGTTTTGAGAAATGCAAATTGTAACGTCCAGAATTAAAGTGAATATCCAATAGCTCTTTTATTGTTTGAAAGTGATCAAAAGTGTAGGCCAACAGATTTTTTATATAAAGAAACTTTCGCTTTACAACCCGACGTCCTAGCCATCATTTTTTGAGGTAGAAATACTACAAGGATATGGCTTTTTGCCACGTTGCACCTGTTGTCATGACAACTGATGCTTCAATCATAATGTCGCGCAATATCAACAGTCAGTCACTTTTGAAGTTCAAACAGCCTCACAGTCATCCATGAACTCATAGGGGACAAGTAATTATATAATAATAATATATATCTAAAATACGTAATTTCACATTCTCTTCCTTGTTTTTCCTATTGTAGCCATGAGCAGGAGGACTGGGAGGAAGCATGAGGATAGAGGGGACAGACCTGTAACTGTAAGTGTAACCATCACCATTAGCACACGTCCCTGCAGTTATATCAGTTTTGTGTAACCATGTAGCCATGAATGATGCCACACCTCCTCTGTTCTGCTCCTGCAGCAGGTCTGCTCGGGTGACGAGGCCACCAATGTCTCTGTGGCCACGGTTGCCCCCATCATGGCCGCCCCCGAGGACAACCAGGTCCAGGGAGCAGCCCCCCTCCTAGAGGTCCAGGCTGAACCCGAGGCCACCTCTGCCTCTATGGCCATGGCTGCCCCCGTGGACAACCAGCCCAAGGCTTCATATGCCAATGTGGCCCAGGTAGGCATCCCGCAGGTAGAGGCACTCCAGAGAGAAGCCAGCCAGGCCAAGAGAGCAGTAGTAGCCCAGGCCCAAAGAGCTGCCCACACAGCAGCCCAGAAAGCAGCCCATACCCAGAGAGAGGCCCAGAGTCCCACAGCAGTCAACTGGGCCCAGGGTGAAGCCGAGAGAGCAGCCCGACAGGCCCAGAAAGCAGACAAGATACTGGCCCACGCCCAGACAGCAGCCCAGGCCCTGACAGCAGCCCCACAGGACCAGAGAGCAGCCCAGGACCTGAGAGAAGCCCAGGACCAGATAGTAGTCCAGGCCCTGAGAGCAGCCCAGACAGCAGACGAGAGAGCAGCCCGTACCCGGAGAGAAGCCCAGAGTCCCAAAGCAGACCCATGGACCCAGAGGGAAGCCAAGAAAGCAGCCCGATGGGCCGAGAAAACAGCCCAGGACCTGAGAGCAGCCCGACAGGCCCAGAAAGCAGTCGAGAGACTGGCCCAGGCCCAGACAGCAGCCCCACAGGGAGCAGCCCCACAGGTCCAGAGAGCAGCCCCCCAGGGAGCAGCCCAGAGCGCAGCCCCACAGGTCCAGAGCGCAGCCCAGGCTTCATATGCTTCTGTGGAGAAGGTAAGACCCACCCCATGTCAGGAGACATGTGCAATATACAGTAGTACAAAGGTAGTAATGTACATCAGTAGTGCAAAGGTTATAGAGTGATCACATTAACCAGGGATGAGCAGCCATTATTAAGTATTGTCATTGTCATCATAGTGTAGGCATTTTCCATTGTCATATCTATAGTATCCTAAGGTGGGGGGGGGGTACTGAGAGTCATAGTCAAGTGTGTGTGTGTGTGTGTGTGTGTGTGTGTGTGTGTGTGTGCGAGGGGGGGCAATAGTTCAGTGGGGTATGTGGAGGGGGGGATTGTTTATCAGAGTGATAGCTCTGTTATCTCCATCTGGGAGTTTCAAAGGACTATGGTACTGTATTTGATAACTGCCCACTCACCCTATTTAGGATTGCTAAAAATAGACAATACACAAAGATGAGGGGAGACAACTGACTGGTTTTATTCTCAGAAAAGACAAGGGACCCCTCTTGCCAAATACATTTGAGATTGCACCTTAAGTGTGTTCACTGTATGTCCACAGGAGTGTAAAGAGGCCCAGGTTGCCCTGCTGTTGGAGGCAAACCAAAGAAAGGCGGAGCAAGAGCTATACATGGCAGGGAAGGCCAGAGTGGCAGAAGAAAGAAAGGAAGAACAAGGGGTCTGGAAGAGGGAGATGGAGGAAGTCCAGGCCAGGTACATGGCAGCCCAGGCTTCATATGCTTCTGTGGAGAAGGTAAGACCCACCCCATGTCAGGAGACATGTGCAATGTACAATATACAGTAGTACAAAGGTAGTAATGTACATCAGTAGTGCAAAGGTTATAGAGTGATCACATTAACCAGGGATGAGCAGCCATTATTAAGTATTGTCATTGTCATCATAGTGTAGGCATTTTCCATTGTCTATATAGTATCCTAAGGTGAGGGGGGGGGGGGGGGGGGTACTGAGAGTCATAGTCAAGTGTGTGTGTGTGTGTGTGTGTGCGAGGGGGGGCAATAGTTCAGTGGGGTATGTGGAGGGGGGGATTGTTTATCAGAGTGATAGCTCTGTTATCTCCATCGGGGAGTTTCAAAGGACTATGGTACTGTATTTGATAACTGCCCACTCACCCTATTTCGGATTGCTAAAAATAGACAATACACAAAGATGAGGGGAGACAACTGACTGGTTTTATTCTCAGAAAAGACAAGGGACCCCTCTTGCCAAATACATTTGAGATTGCACCTTAAGTGTGTTCACTGTATGTCCACAGGAGTGTAAAGAGGCCCAGGTTGCCCTGCTGTTGGAGGCAAACCAAAGAAAGGCGGAGCAAGAGCTCTACATGGCAGAGAAGGCCCTAGTGGCAGAAGAAAGAAAGGAAGAACAAGGGGTCTGGAAGAGGGAGATGGAGGAAGCCCAGGCCAGGTACATGGCAGAGAAGGCCCGAGTGGCAGAAGGAAAGGGAGAGCGAAAGATCTTGAAGAGGGAGGCGGAGAAGAGAGAGAACGAGGTGGAGAAGAGAGAGAACGAGGTGGAGGAGAGAGAGAAAGAGGTGGAGCAAGCTCAGGACGGGCAAATGAAAGAGATGGCCAGAGTGGAAAAAGCTAGAAAGGTAGAGCAAGAGGTCTGGAAGACAGAGAAGGAGAAGATAAAGAAAGAAGGGGAGGAGAAGGAGAAGCAACACAGCGATGCAGAGAAGAGGCTGAAGGAAGAGAGACAGAGGGTAGATGAGGACAGAGAAGAGCTGGACAGGGAGAAGAAAATAGTTCAGGATCTTCAAGATGAATTGGAGAGGAGGAAGAAAGTGTTGGAGGATAGGGAGAGAGAGATGAAAATGGAGGTGAAAGAGAAGATGGAGGTGATGAAAAGGGAAGAGGAGGAGAGAGAGAGAGTCAGGAAAGAAGAGGAGGTAAAGAGAAACAAGATGGAGCTGAAGAAGTTAGAAAAGGTCAAGAGAGAGAGTCAGACAATCCTGGAGGATAAAGAAAAGGAGGTGAATGAAGTGAAAGAGAGGATGGAGGTGATGAACAGGGAAGAGGAGGAGAGAGAGAGAGTCAGGAAAGAAGAGGAGGGAGAGATGGAGAAAAAAGTAAGGACAGCAAAGCTGGCAGGCTTAGGGTTAACACTAGGCTTAGGCTTAACACTAACCCTAAAAATGTTTAGATAATTTTTGCATTTTAAATAACTGTCAGAGCAAATCAACAAATGTCCTGAAATGTCTAAAAATGTTTTGTCACTTTGTCATTCTGGGGTATTATGTGTGGATTGATGGCAAATTATGACTTTGCTTGTTCTGTAGACATGGGTCTACGGACATCAACTAAACGTGTTTCTCTAAAAGCTTGTTTACTTTGAGAGAACCATAAACAGCAGAGGAACTATTAGCTCTTACAGGAGATACGAGAATGATAGTGATTTGGGATATTAAATTAAGATACCCAGGTTACACAGTGTCTAAACTAGCAAGATAAACATCTTATATTAAGATACCCAGGTTACACAGTGTCTAAACTAGCAAGATAAACACCTTATATTAAGATACCCAGGTTACACAGTGTCTAAACTAGCAAGATAAACACCTTATATTAAGATACCCAGGTTACACAGTGTCTAAACTAGCAAGATAAACACCTTATATTAAGATACCCAGGTTACACGGTGTCTAAACTAGCAAGATAAACACCTTATATTAAGATACCCAGGTTACACGGTGTCTAAATTAGCAAGATAAACACCTTATATTAAGATACCCAGGTTACACGGTGTCTAAACTAGCAAGATAAACACCTTATACTGATCCACGGGCTGAACCAGCGCTGCACACAAGAGCCCTCGGCATGACGAGTCTCATCATGATTATCTACAATCATTCACCTGTAGGCGTACTCAATTTACAGTAAGTTGTCAGTGAGGTCACCTTGTTGCGTCCTTCTGAAAGGTAACAAGTTCTACAGCAATAACTGTAAGCAGTTGCAGCACAGCTGCAGGGCGGAATACCACCGGCATCCATCCAACTTCCCTGCTTTTCCCAGTTTTTTCTTACATTACAGAAAGGTTCCACCTCTAAGAGGACGGTTCTACCTCAACGAAAGAGCTTGAAAAGTCAAAAGATACAGCCTAATGTTGGTGCCTGTTCAGATACAAAATAACTGGTCTGTTAGAAAAGACTACAAGTGATTTCTATTGCCTCTGCCCTTAACGGCAGCAAGCAAAGATGGTCGCTTGACTGTACTGTGACGCCACTACATGAGCTCTCAGATACATAGATCACCCATACACCCCAAAAAATCAATTACACAGACAATGTTTTTGCAATGTTCAAATATATTTAATTCATAGGCAGTTATGCACATCTTTTCATCTTTGATCTTCTCCATAGTTTCTAGAATCAAATAAAACATACTACTCTCTATTAGAGGACTTATTGTTAGGGGATATTTGAGCTCTGTGGAGGTGTGTCTGGTTCTGCTTACACTGCCTGGGCCAGACCCACCATGTTGTTCTGTCTGTCAAAGACGGTGTAGAACTCCCTGATGAAGAATCTCCCCAGGTCCACAGCCTGCTACTGACACCGCTGCCCAGGCCAGAGTTCTAGAACGCTGCCCAGGCCAGAGTAGCAGCCGTCGGAGTTCTAGAACGACAAGAGCGGAGGAATTTACTGATGGAATTCCACTTCTACTTCAAGAGATTTAAATTAAATGTTGCTTTAGGCATTGGCTGGGTGGGCTGTCAGTAATGGAACCTGGTTAACCCATGGTTAATGTTGTTTGACACACCTACTAGCAGAGTGGACTGATCATAGGCTGCAGCAGCAGGAGGTTGCACTCTCCCTAGTGGCCTGTCACATCATCTCAGGGAGAGCACTCCCCCTAGTGGCCAACATCATCTCAGGGAGAGCACTCCCCCTAGTGGCCAACATCATCTCAGGGAGAGCACTCCCCCTAGTGGCCAACATCATCTCAGGGAGAGCACTCCCCCTAGTGGCCAACATCATCTCAGGGAGAGCTGCGTAACGGTGATGCACCTGATGTAGCTACTTGTTGCTCATAACTGATGCTGGTAAGCGTGCTGTAATGCATGTTTGGGAAGACTAACAAGTCATTGGGCCATGATCGATAATAGCTGACATGAATGTGATAATGACAAAATACAAGAGACAAAACAAACAAAGTTGATGTTAGAAACTGTTAACGTAATATAAGAACAAACGCTTGTGTATCACACACTACCAGTGAGACAGTTCAGAGGGGAGAGGGGGAGGGTCTGGGTTAGTAACAGACAGGAAATCCAAAGCCTCTACTTCCATCATGTCATCTTGTCTGTGTTTCACTTCCTGTTTCGCCTTTAGATATAAGAGGAGTATTCTGAAACAACGTAACAGCAAATCATGTTAATAGATGTTTTCAATTTCTTTATTTCTATGTTTTGATATCCTTCCCTCGCCATAGTGTAGCCAACTTTATAGTCAATCTTGCCGAACCAATGTGTTGTAAAGAGGACTACAACTGAAATAAGTACTTTATTGTGTATTATCCTCTATGATTTTATTCATGTACATGTATGCTTGTCTGTGTTATATGTGCTTGGTTTTAAAAGGGTTAAATTAACTTAACAAAAGTCAACTAAAGCAATAAACAGGGGCCCTAACGTCACGAAAGACTGGGCACACATTTTCAACATTTGAATATTTCAACACACCCCCAAAAAAAATCTTCAATAGCCTCCCTTTAGTCACCACCCAGTCTAGACTCCACCCACCATCTCTATCTACCACCATCCATGTGACAGCTAGGGGGGCGGGGCTTGGGCCGGATGCACTTGTCCTAGTGGTGGAGGTTCGAGCCGTGACTGAGGTTGCCAGGGAACCGGTGGAGGTGTGGGTGTAGACTAGGGGAGCCTGCAGCATCATGTCCAGACTCCAGAGTCATGGCCTACCAGTGGCGGGCGGTGCATTTCACACCTAGGCCTTCAGTGATGTCCGACACATTCCTACCTGAATTATTCTACCTCTTAATACCATCGTTATGACGCCATGGCTCTAGACAGAAACACAGTATAACCGGGCGTTGCATCACCTTAACATAGTCAGACAAGTACAACAGAGTTATATTAATATTTCCGAAGCATTTTTAATCAATAAATCCGCATTTACAATGAAGAGTGTTAAACTAACATCTTTAAGATCGCTACATTACCCACGTCTGTCGTCTCGTCCACCATAATAGCGACAAAGGGTGCCTTTTTAATCTCCATTTTGATCTCTTCTTCCATCACTTCAGCAATAGCAAAAATCAGGTCGTTTTGTATTTTGCCTGACGTCCCAGTAAACACTTTGTTTGTGGACAGGTGGTAATGTAAATCTGGGTTGTTTTCAGCCAGAAAAGAAAGAAGCTCAACGTAGTTTCCTCTGTTTGTGGACTTGGCGCTTTCATTGTGTCCCCTAAATGAAAGTTATTGTTTACCCAAAAACAGGACACAATCGATCAGTATTATCGATCAGTCAACGAAAGCTTTCATTGTGAGGCTCCGTTTCCCTGCGCACTTTCAAAAGTTTCACATCTACCGGCATAGTTCCGCATCTCAATAGTGAATATCAATAGTGCGTATCAATAGTGCGTAGCAATAGTGCGTATCCAATCAAAAGACGTGCTGGGTGCTGACATCATTGAGCCTTACAGCAGGCGCCGTTGTTGCTTTTGCTCGCATCTACGTAGGTTTACTAGGTACGCCACAGGTTTTCTCGTTCCAATGTTAAGTTACAGGTCGAATCCGCAGCACCGTTTAATGTGAAGGCGGGCAGATTTTTGAGCCCCCTAGCAACACATTTTGATTGGATAAAAGCTCTAACATAAAGGCCAGCCCTCCAAATCTCAATCGGAGACTGGAAGCAGCGCAACCAAGAGGAAAGCTATGAAATGAAGAGAATAGACTATGGGGAATCATTAATACATATTTGTGGAAAATATATATTAAAATAAAATGTATATTCTGATGATGTTTAGGCCAGCAGAGAAGGCCTTGCTGGCCCTGACGGCACACCACTGTGGCCTACCAACAGAAGCTGGCTGAGAAGCTCATCATCCTCAACGAGAGGGGGAGAGGGGTGCTGGTTCGAATGAACTACATTAAGAAGGTAAGGAAGGAAGGAAGGAAGGAAGGAAGGAAGTCAGGAAGGAAGGGAGGGGGGAGAGTTTACCTGCCCATGAACTTCAGTTATAAATTAGCCGGCTGGCTGAGACTGATAGGTTTACAGAAATGTTGATTCATGTGCATCGTCCCTGTAGAGCGAAATGGATTTGGCTACTGAGGCGAGAAATCAGGAAGTTGAAGATGAGTCATGGGTTCTGCCTTATTGGTTTAGTCAAAGAGTACCTGCTACACAATACTGATGAGGAAACACTGCTCACAATATGTGAGTGAAGTGAAGTGAAGTGAAACTTTATTTATATAGCACCTTTCGTACACGGATGCAACTGAAAGTGAGGATGAACATGGTTAACCAGCATTTAATCAAGGGGCCAATTCGGGTTGATTGACAGTACTGTACTACGAATAATGAATAAATGCTGGAAGATATGCAAGAATAATGGCTAAAGGCTGTCTTCCGTTTTTTATTTTTTTACTGAGAGAGAAGAAGAGGAGGATAAGACCTAGTGTACAGACACTTCCAAAATAGAGAAGACATTAAATAGACATTAAACGCACAGTCAGAAAAGCTAGAGGGGCCTCCAAACATATTAAAACAATTTGTCAGACGTTAAGCTGGTGTCATTCTCATAATAATACAGATATTACAGAATTGTATAGTTATAGAATGATATGAAGTGTCTACAGGACTAATGTCTTCACGCTACACTGTTGTGTCTCCATTGTAGGTTGGTGATACATCAGTCAGTGTTTATGTTTATATGTGACAATATAACCTAGGAGTGATAATAATGTATTAAAACTCTCTCTGTGTGTATTGATATTGTATGCAGTGGCTACTTTAATAACTCTGTATCCCTACTGAGTGTGTCTACAGTACTTTAAAAGCAATTCTACATCTCTACTAAGCGTCTGTATGTTTAGCTGTCTATACATCCACGTTTTACTGTACGTGAGCCAATTTAACCACGGATGATGTGAAAACACTTTCTGTGTACTGCATGTACAATATGTATAGTGGTGGGTGCACGGTGGCTACTTTAACAACTCTAACATCTTCAGTCTTTGTTTTATG
This sequence comes from Nansenia antarctica, assembly GCF_963989245.1. Lineage (NCBI taxonomy): Eukaryota > Metazoa > Chordata > Actinopteri > Argentiniformes > Microstomatidae > Nansenia > Nansenia antarctica. Next base: position 258,665 of record NW_027663467.1, read on the forward strand.
TGAGTCAACTTAACCAGGGGTGATGAGAAAACTCATGTATGGATACTGGTGTGGCTACTTTAACAACCCTCTACATCTCTACTGAGTGTCTGTCTGTCAGTGTGGCTGTCATCGTGGTTCTCCAGAGAGGAGGAAGTGAACACAGGAAGTCACAATCTGTCAGCCACCTAGAAACTGCTGTTTCTGTACACATCCTCAGAATAACTCACATGACATCTCCATATACAGCCCACTGTCTCCATATACAGCCTACTGTTGCTAAGGAAGTACGACAATTGCACTTGCAGTGTGAAAGGCAGACAATGATGCAGAAATGGAATTACAGTAACTTGATGATCAGAAACATTTTATACTACTACTACTACTACTACTACTACTACTACTACTACTACTACTACTACTACTACTACTACTACTACTACTACTACTACTACTACTACTACTACTACTACTACTACTACCACTACTACTACTACTACTACTACTACTACTACTACTACTACTACTACTACTACTACTACTACTACTACTACTACTACTACTACTACTACTACTACTACTACTACTACTACTACTACTACTACTACTATGAATGAATGAATGAATGGTCTTTATTTGTCATTGCTACAGTACAGGTACCAAACAACGACATTTAGGAGGGGTGGCTCCCCTGGTGTTAGGAAAGGGAAAAAGAAAAACACTTTTTAAAAAGAATCACAAGAAGGGAAGGAGCTGGTTTACATAAATTACATAAATAAAGGCTATGTACACTATCCACTATACTATACTGTACAGATAGACGACTAGGGTTGTCATATTGCACAGTAGTGTTATTTCACATTTATTTAAAATGTCGCAGTTTGCAGGCGTTGAAATGTACATGTTTGTGCCTCAGCACTACACCTGATTTTTTTTTTCAGTCCAGCAGCTGCCATCAATCTGTCCAGACTGCCCAGGGCCCAGAACCTAGGTCTTTGCTGTGTTCAGGGCCTGGACGGCCCTGTGGTAGAAGCTGTTCTTCAGTCTGTTTGTCCTTGCGCCCAAGGTCCTGAACCGCCTTTTCGAGGGCAGCCTGGTAAAGTGTTCGTACCCAGGGTGGGTCGGGTCCCTGGAGATCTTGGAGGCCTTCCTGAGACAGCGTGTGTTGTACAGCTCTTCCAGAGAGGGGAGGGGGGCGCCGGTGATCTTCTGTGCAGTTCTCACGACTCTCTGTAGCGCATTTCTCTCCGCTGTTGTGCAGCTGGAGAACCAGTTGCAGATGCCGTAGGTGAGGATGCTCTCCACTGCGCCGCGGTAGAAGGTCACCAGTATCTCTGCTGCTTGCTGTGTTCCTTCCTGAGGACTCTCAGGGTGTATAGCCGCTGTTGTGCCCTCTTGATGGTGGATTTTGTGTTGTCCTTCCAGGTCAGGTCATCCCGCATGTGCATCCCCAGGAATCGGAGGGTTGAGACTCTCTTACTACTACTACTACTATTACTACTACTACTACTAATAATAATAATAATAAAACTGTAACACTACATTTGAAGCTGCCACGTCTCTCCTTAACTCTCCCTCCTCCTGGGTCTGTAATTATCAGCTTGACTGCAGGGGTATGGGCAGGGGTATGGGCAGGGGTATGGGCATGGGCAGGATTCCTGAAGCTAAACACTCTAGTCCAGTCTCCAAAGCCTTTCCTCGATTCCTTGTCTCCTCACTCACTTGCTTCCTTCTCAAATCCCATTGGAGGAGAAGGTCAGAGGGGATGGAGCCTCAGACCTTCTCCTCCAATGAGAGGTGAGGACAGAGGACACGAGAAAGAAAGAAAGGAAAGACTTTTGAGATCTGGCCTCTGAGTCACAGGAAGCTCAGGGCCCACGGTAATTGGCCACTTTCTCTCTCTTTAGCGTCCTCTCTCTCTCTCTTTGTTTCTTTGTTTTTCATTAGAGAAACTCTCTCTCTTTGTTTCTTTGTTTTTCATTAGAGAAACCACTGCCTCTCTCTCTTTCTCTCCCTCCCTGTCCCCCCCCCCTCTTTCTCTGTCAGTAGGGCTGTGTTCCTCTAGGGAAGGGGATCTGCCTGATTCTCTTTGTAAACTCCATCTCTGTGTCCTCCCATCTCTGACTAATGGCAAGTTGACAACAGATCTGAAGCTCTTTTGAAATAATTGAGAATAATTAGTATTGTGCAGCGATGAATACTAACGATTCAGAAACCGTTTGTTCTAACTCGACAATACAGCTGTTGACAGTTAGTAGGCTGCCGCGTATTAAAACATAAAATGTTAATATCTTTCACAGATTCCAGCGGTCCTCAACTGTGTCATCAAATCATAGGTAATAATAAGTATTAATAATACTCATATTTTAATACTAATACTAATATTGTGTTGTGGCTACAGGACGGTATGTATGAATTGTCACTCCCACAACTTTTGTTGATCAAACACACTTCAATCATGTGGAAGGGGAACTGACTGACACAATTTTTTAACTAAATTCCAAAGGCCTTTTTGTTCAGTGTTGAAACGTGCTATAGGAATGTCATGTCGGCCACTAGTGCATGCTGCCCACCATGCGATACACCGGGGTTCGTATCCCGGCTCGCCAGATCCAGATATGGCCGAGGCACATGGGAAGCGGCATATTGGGCGGCCGCTTCCGAGGGCGGTATAGGAGTATTTCTGGACAAGGATCCGTCGCGCAACACCGCCCCCTGGGTGCCGGAATAACGGTGCTGGGCTCGAGGAGCCAGTCATCTAGTCTGCCTGGCGGCCTCTTCTGGGACTGCCGGCCATGGGGTCGTGCGGCGGATCCTATGCTATAGGCAGGGGATAATTGGATGCTAGGTTGGGTTCAATTGGCTACCAAATTGGGTGAAAAAGGGATAAAATCTGTAAAAAAAAAAAAAAAGGAATGTCATGTCTTTCAGCTTATCCTATGAGATTTGACATTCTATTTGACATTCTTAGAGTTGTTGAAGGGGGGGATCCCAGATGGTCAATGGTAAATGGACTGCACTTATATAGCACCTTTTTTGCTGCTCCAAAGCTGCTCCAAAGCGCTTTACAACGGCCTCTCATTCACCCATTCACACACACATTCACACACCAATGGCGGCAAGCTGCCATGCAAGGCGCTGGCCCGCTCACTGGGAGCAATTTTGGGGTTCAGTGTCTTGCCCAAGGACACTTCGACATGTGGCCAGCCGGGGCTCGAACCGCTGATCTGCCAACCTTGCGACTCTACCTCCTGCGCCACAGCCGCCCCGTAGCAGGGGAGGCTGGTGGAGGTAGAAATCGGAGGATGGACTCGTTGTAATGCATGGAATAGAATGAGGAATGGTATCAAGCACACCGTGCATTACAATGAGTCCATCCTCTGATTTCAACCTCCACCAGCCTTCCCTTATGTGTAGTCCCTTGTAAAACAAACCACTCACAAGTCTACTGGAGAGAGAGATATTAGAGTATTAGATTAGATTAGATTAGATTAGATTCAACTTGATTGTCATTGCAGAGTACAAGTACCAGACAATGAAATGCAGTTTAGCATCTAACCAGAAGTGCAAATAAAGTGATATAAAACATGATAGTGACAAGTGATAGGTACAGTATAGCAAGTATGGTAGTTAGAGGTATATACAAGAGATGGATAGCAGTAAGCTATGTACAGTTAAGGTAGCTATGTACAGTATGGTGTATACAGATGTATAAATTAGCGGCTATATCAAAAAAGAGGTATGTACAAATGTGTGTGTGTGTGTGTGGGGGGAGGATTGTTTATCAGAATGAATGAGCTTGTGAAAGAAGCTGTACCGTAGCCTGCTGGTACGGGACTTGAATACTTCCTGAGTCTCTTAGATGGTAGGGGGTCAAACAGACCGTAGCTGGGATGCGGGTGTCCTTAACGATGCCTACCGCCTTCCACTGTCACCGGTCTGCCTGGAGGGACTCCATGGTCGGGGGGTTTGGTGCCCTTGTTGCGCTGGGCGGTTTTCACCACCCGTTGCAGGGCCTTCCAGTCGGACACAGTGTAGTTGCCGTACCACACTGTGATGCAGTTGGTTAGGATGCTCTCAATGGTGCAGCGAGGGGAAATTGGCCAGTATCCTGGGAGACAGCTCGTGAGCATAGAATGATAAGGTTCTATCTCCGTTTAGGGTAGTTCAGAGATATTGAGCGTCAAAGTTTTTACATTCCATTATGTTTTGTGAGATGGAACCTTTGTATTTTATGAATTACTAACTCAAAAATTTCTACATTTTAAAAATAACACCACACAGGCATTAATAAACACCTAATGGATCAGATTATGTAAAAAAACTAAATCTTGACAAAAATGGAGAGAGAACCTTATAATTCTAACGTCACAAGCTGGGCTTTCTTCAATCTCCTCAGGAAGTAAAAGGCACCACTACGCCTTGTTGACCAGGGAAGAGGAGGGTCCTTGAGGGTCCAAGAGAGGTCCTCGGGGATGTGGACACCCAGGAACTTGAAGCCGGGGGACACACTCCACCTCCATCTCGTTGATGTAGATGGGGGTGGGGTGTACACAGCCCCCTAGTTGTCCTGAAGTCCACAATGATTTCCTTGGTCTTCATGGTGTCGAGGGCCAGGTTGCTGTCAGCACGCCACACCGACAGTTGCTGGTGTACTCAGGAATACTCAGACTGCCTCTACTTCCAGACCAGGGATATCTTTTCATGACCCACATGTTTGAGGACAAGGGAACTCCACCACCGGCAGTCAGCCATGTCACAGCAACGATAAAAACCAGTAATAGAAACCCTTCATGGCGTTACACACCTCATAAAAAATAATTGTTAAGTGTCACACAGGGGGCACTTGGAGGATTTCAGTCACTGGTCATTTTCATATTGAATTACAGGACTTTCTGTTATTATTACTGTACCCTCTTCTTAAGAGACATGAAACAACAATATTATTGAAATCTGATAAGACTTTTAGACACCCAGGCAATAAGTCAAACATGAACATTTCAGATATTATACCGCCCACAGTGTTTCTCTAGCAGGGTCGCTCGAAAGCAGGGTACATTATTTCAACGGGAGGTTAAGAGATGGCTTAGTCTAAACAAATATTGTCTGACATATTATGCTTTGCTCTACACTGTGATCAGATCTGTCAGAAGGGGAAGTGTACGTGTGTGTGTGTGTGTGTGCATCTGTGCCTTCAGTATTTGTGTCCCTGTATACTTGTTTCTATGTGGACAGAAATAAATGATTAAAATGTGTATGTGTGCGTGCGTGCGTGTTTGTGTGTGTGTGTATGTATGGCGTAGAGGGTGTAGGGTTAGTACAGATGCTGCCAGTATCACTCACACACAAAGACACACACACACACCAGGGTTTCCGTTAGAAAAATTTGCCGTCGGACATCGTGTCCGGGAAGAATTCGATTTACCGGACAAACGTGATATATTCCGGTCATCATATTAAAATATAATAAAAAAAAAAAAATTATAAATCATATTTTTTTCCCCCCAAATCTAATATAGCTGTTTGTCGCGGTGATTACTGTTGTGTAGCGGCCTATATATGCCATTTAATGTCTATTTCTCATCCGATACGATTAGATGCGAGCTATATAATATATAATAATATAACATGATTTGACGCATGCGCGCTATGCCATGCGTCAAATCCAGCGCTGAACGGGTCCAGCGCTGAACGGGCGCCTCACTGGGAACTGAACAGACAGCATCGATCAATGAACGGACTCCACATTACGTTAACTGAAGTTTGTTAAATTGTTTGGGATTAATGTGAGTTTTCTATTTTCTCTTTACAGTTTTACCCTTTTTTTTTTTTCAATAAATAAAACAACGTCATTTCTATAAGTCTCGCTGGTTATTGGGAAGGCATTTCGTTTAGCTCGGGAGTATGACAATGGGAAGAACATAACTGTTTATTGAGAAACAATTGATAGGCAGTCTGGGATACGTATATAAAGAAATACCACAATGTCTAGATGTATAACATTTTATTGAACAGTAACAGTGCAAGCATGTAGGCTACGGGGAACAGGGATTTTGGTCAGTAGGTCCTTTGTACAGAGGGCGTTTCTTTGCTTGATTTCCATCACAGATTCAAGGATTGAAACACTGATGAAAATAGGGAGTAATAGTGATGGGATTATTTTAGATTATTTTAGATTAGATTAGATTAGATTAGGTGAGATTCAACTTTATTGTCATTGCAGAGTACAAGTACCAGACAACAAAATGCAGTTTAGCATCTAACCAGAAGTGCAAATAGTGATATAAAAACAAACACTTAACTTTCGGGGAAACTGCTAAAATAAAATAAATTAAATAAATTTAAAAAGAAAGCGACTATTAGCACCGCCGAATGACAACAAACGTATGAGTAATGAGTAAAACAATGTCACTTTTATAGTATGTTGTTTAACTTGCCGTTCGGTCGCCATGGCTCTGGTGTGTGTAGCAGCTTCAGCTAGCTGGCTGGAAACTTCTAGGGGTGCGTTCGTAAACACGCTCTGAGAGCGCCGGAGCGCACGCTGGCTTCGATGTCACAGAGCGACCGAGTCGTTCGATTGGACGAGAGGCGTTCCGCGAGTGCTGATCGGATTTCCAGAGCGTGTTTACGAACGCACCCAGCCAGCTTTAGCGAATTGTATTCAAAGGGAATTATTTTCACCGGACAATATGTCCGACGACTTTTCAATTTGTCGGACTTCACCAAATTTTACCGGACAAAGACCGGTAATTGCCGGTTAACGGAAACCCAGACACACACACACACACACCACTTCCACCTCAGCTCCACCTACAGTCCCAGTCCTAGTCCAAATCCTACTCCTAGTCCCACCGACACCTCAGTCCTAGCTCTAATCCCACCCGCAGCCCAAGTGCCCCCCCCACCCCCCCTGTGTCCTCCTCCAGACAGGCTTGTTAGCATGTCTACAGCTCTCCAACCGTCAATCAACAGAGTTCATTGGCTCTCATTGAAACCAGCTCCCTACGATGTGATACTTGGTGCTTCCCAGAGGGGAGAGAGGGTAGAGGGTCTCACCGCAGAAGCAGGAAACGACACATGGCTGTAGAATTGCTGAAGGTTTTTCTCGTTTGCACGGCAAAGACTGTGGGCTAGTGGGTAATTATGTATAATGTGTAAATAGCTGCATTTTTTATTATGTATCTTATCTCCTAAGTGTTGAATACCACAACACACACACACACACACACGCACACACTCACTCACTCATGCACACACTCACGCACACACACACACACACACACACACACACACACACACACACACACACACACACAGTCACACACACACACAAACACACTCTCTAAGAAGCAAGTCTGTGTCCAATCAAGATAAGGAAAATAGGAAACACATTGTCTATTGTTGGATGAGCTATTATGTCAACATGTACAAGACACATTCATCAACTCATTAACTCTTGACAACATGACAAACCATTATGCTTAAATAATAGTTAGATGGGCAAAAACAAAGAAATGAATATATTAAATAAGTCAAAATACCTAATTCCCAGCCTCATCACCAGTATGGGAAGGTGGGGGCCATTTTGTGAGATTTACAGTAGTAAATGCAAGCAACCTGGTGTGGACGTCTGCCAGTGTCTGTCTGCCACTGAACCAGAATGGAACAGAACTCCTATGAGCCCAGCCTCAGGCAGGTGGAGGGTGACATCTAGTGGACAGAAAAGAAACTGCAGCTCAACACAACTCTTATTATTGACACTTCACTATGATGGTGAGATGTGAAATGAGATCATGTGAAATGTCTTGAAGTAGATGAGTCTTTTTTTCTCAGGACTGCCCGAGTAGCTCAGTGTGTTAAGTCTCAGTCTGTCTTTTTAACGCTGAAGGCCAGGGTTCAAATCCAATGACCTATTGACCTTTTTCTAGACTGTGTCTGCTGCTGCTGCTGCCTGTATGACAGTGTGATTGATTATATCAGATATGATTACATGACTACATGACTACATGATGATACACATGATCAGATAGATAGACAGAGAGACAGAGGACAGAGATTCTACACTGATCAGAGCCTTGTGAACAGATGTGGGACTGAATTTCTTCAAGTAGGTGATTTTTTTCTCTTCTCCCAGCTCTGTCACAGTGGCTCAGTGTGTTAAGTCTCCTGTCTATTAGACCGAGAGGCTGGGGTTCAAATCCCCTGTCCAGTGTTTTAGTATCTCTTGATTTGTTCCAAGTATGTGACTACTCATGCCTGTCACACACAGGCAGACAGAGTCACACGGACACACAGACAGACACACACAGACACACACACACACACACACACACAGCTCATTCAACCTGCACAGAGGAATTGAAGAATATCATTATGGTCTGTATCTGACAATGACCTTTCATGACTGGCACGGTGGGTCAGTGTGTTAAGTCTCCTGGCTGGCAACATTTTGCCGGGGGGGGCATCAAATCATACTCTCACCTAGAGCCGGACCTGGTTGTGAGAGACGCCACTGCAGTCTTCCCAAGGTAAAATAGACACTTAAAGTACAGTAGCCTACCCAGCAAGCACCGACGGACCTGGACGCTGGACGAATTCGGACCAGCCCGATAACGGCCAGACCACGTAATATCACAACTAGTTAGTATCTGGCCCAGAATATCACCCTATTTCAACTAAAATATATTTTAATTTTTTTATATTTGTCGGGAGAAAATACCCAAATGTGAAATCCCAGCAACAACCCGTCAACTCTGGTGTGAAGTAATCTCTGTTGTGACAGACAGACATCAAAAGCCCAATGCACACAGCGTGCGATTTCTGTTGCACGTCAACATTCCATTTTGAAGTTTGAATGGAAGTCTATGAGAAAATCGCATCCCAATGCACACGGCCCCGATTTTAATCGCACGGCGAAAATTTGATTCCATTCATGACAACAATGGAAGTTGTCGTGCAACAGAAATCGCACGCTGTGTGCATTGGGCTAAAGTGGTTTTGATTTGAAAAAAAGGGCCGATTGCGTCACAGTGATGAGCGTGACGTCACGGGAAAAGCACCCTGGCCTTACCCCTCCGTCCACTCTCCCCTCCATAAGGGGAATGATTTTCTCTCATTTTGCGTGTCTGTCTGTACGCACATAGCCCCACAATAAAACCCGCTATCAATTGGAGATCACCTGCTCTTGTCTTCACTGGTAACATAAGCAGTTATGGAACTAAGTAGGAATTAGAAGGGTAAAAGAGAACTGATAAAATATGAATAAAACATTAATAGAATGTAATAAAGATAATTTAAAAAATAATATAATAATACATTATGACATCACAAAGACATGTGACAGGTATCTTGAGCATGATTTGTCCAAAACAAACCCAACCAATTGTAACTCTGTCAATGACAATAAAGTTCAATCTAATCTAATGTAATCTAATCTAAATGAAAGAGCGGATGAATAGATGAGAGAGGAAGTACGAAACAATTAGGAGGTTATTCTGTGTGGGTTATACTGAGTGGTTAGTCGAATGTATCGATTGCAAGTCGCTTTGGAATAAGGCGTCTGCTACATTGTGACATAAAACCAGTAGTGAGATTAACTGTAGTGTTTTCTTTAATTAAATGAATTACACGTCAGCATATTGTGTTACATGAAACACGTAGTTGGTTAATATAATGTGATGTACAACATCTCAGTCTTCAACGTTAAGAGGATTTATTGCAAACATAACAACATACCAGTATTCAGTCACACTCGGCTTCTAAACACCAAGGCCACATCTGGGTGGAAGGGGCGGTGACATGATGCAGGAGGGGACAAGGACATCTCAACTCCTACGACCTCGATTCCTCCTTCACTCTCCAGGAGAGGATGGGAGGAGAGGAGGGGAGGAGAGGAAAGGAGGAGACAGGAGGAAGAGATAAGGGAGGAGAGGAGGGTATGAGAAGAGGACAGGAGGATTTGAGAGAAGATGATCTAGAAAAGGCTCATGTCATGACACAACCTTCTCCCTGATCCGATTAACAAGCACATGAACATACAGTAGATGATGGTGCAGCCAGCAGACCCCCCCTTCTTCTTTAGGGCTCCTGTCTCCTTTAAACACCTCCCACACTGGGAGCAGTCGTGTTAACTAGTGTGTGTGTTCTCTGGTGTTTCTTTAGGTTTCCTGCCTGACTGAAACTCTGCCCACACTGGGAGCAGTAGAACGGCTTCTCTCCTGTGTGTATTCTCTGGTGTATCTTTAGGTGTCCTGCCTGACTGAAACTCTTCCCACACTGGGAGCAGCAGAACAGCTTCTCTCCTGTGTGTGTTCTCTGGTGTGTCTTTAGGTTTCCTGCCACACTGAAACTCTGCCAACACTGGGAGCAGTAGAACGGCTTCTCTCCTGTGTGTATTCTCTGGTGTATCTTTAGGTCTCCTGCCTGACTGAAACTCTTCCCACACTGGGAGCAGCAGAACGGCTTCTCTCCTGTGTGTATTCTCTGATGGCTCTTTAGTTCATCTGCCCGACTGAAACTCTTCCCACACTGGGAGCAGCAGAATGGCTTCTCTCCTGTGTGTATTCTCTGGTGTTTCTTTAGGTTTCCTGCCTCACTGAAACTCTGCCCACACTGGGAGCAGCAGAACGGCTTCTCTCCTGTGTGTATTCTCTGGTGTCTCTTTAGGGATCCTGCCTCACTGAAACTCTGCCCACACTGGGAGCAGCAGAACGGATTCTCTCCTGTGTGTATTCTCTGGTGTCTCTTTAGGGATCCTGCCTCACTGAAACTCTTCCCACACTGGGAGCAGCAGAACGGCTTCTCTCCTGTGTGTATTCTCTGGTGTGTCTTTAGGTTTCCTGCCACACTGAAACCCTTCCCACACTGGGAGCAGCAGAATGGCTTCTCTCCTGTGTGTATTCTCTGGTGTCTCTTTAGATCGCTCATATGACCAAATCTCTTTCCACACTGAAGACAAGAGTGAGTCTTCTGTCCTCCTTGAGTCTGTGGTTGTGATTTAAGGTGAGTTGGACAAATGAAACTCTCACTGCAATCTAAACAGCGGTGATTCTTCTGTCTTGAGCTCCTCCTCCTCCGTCTGTGTTGTTTATGGCTTCCTGATGCGGTGGAGCTGGGCTCCATGTCTGAGTCTGGGTTGGAGCTCTCTCCTGTAAGAATAGGAACATATACAGGATTAGAAACAACATGAGAACAAGTGCTGCTTCCATAGACTCAGCAGTGCCAGAAGTAACACCACATCTCTGGAGTCTGCACACGCTGTGGGAACATGAAGTGTTCAGAGAGTTACAGAGATATTACAACAAATGGATACCGTATCAATGTTTTATCATTAACAATTGATTTAAAGCATATTCTCTCAAAAGGAGACAGAATCCAAGTTTAACGTTTCAGTTTAAGAGTATTCATGTTGTACCTAGTTTAACTGTCACTCACTGTCTTGCTCAACAGTTGTAATTCCATGATCAGTCATAGAAGTTAGAGAAATTGTAACAACTTTAGTTTGAATGAATCAACAACTGCTATGGAGGAAATCGTGGGGAAAATAAAAATGAAAATAAATGTCTGATTGCATACACCGCTAAATATCTGCCAGCGCCCTTTGAACTATTCATTAATCTGGCCTGGCTTTCACCAAATACAGAACATGAACTCACCATCCTCACCATCTGTGTCCACCAATCCATCTTCTCCTTGCTCTTCTTTCATCATGACACCTTCATCCTCCACTTCCTCTTCTTCTTCTCCTTCCTCTCCTTTCACAACTTCATATTCTCTTCCCTCTTCTTTCACCATCACATCTTTAATCTCTTCCTCCTCTTCTTCTTCTTTCACCATCACATCTTTCTTTTCTTCCTCCTCTCCTCTAACCTCCTCCTCCTCTTTCACCATCACATCTACCATCTCTTCATCCTCTCCTCCTTCTTCCTCTACTTCTTCTTTCACCATCACTTCTTTCTCCTCCACTCCCTCCCCTCCTTCCTCCTCTTTCACGACCACGTTGACTTCCAGTGTTTGACTGCAGTATTCCAGCTTCACGGCCACCATCTTTGGACCCCACGTTGTGCTTTTCTGGACTGAAGAACCACAGCAGGAACTCTGTGGACTTGGGTTCAGAAACAGTAGCTGTGAGGTGGAGCTGTGTATAGAAAACAAATGAAGCACAAACAGTCACAGATACATTTCAAATTTTGTTCAGTAATTTCACCAATATAGATACAAATATATAGATATACATTATACCTATATACAGTACAACTAACAAACGTATATATGTATATATTTGTGCCCATTTACACTAATCAAGAAGCTGAAGAACAAATAATAAAATAGAGCGTTTTCCATCGTGCACATACCTATTCAGATAGGGCCACTCTATTGGCTTAATTGATTAATCAGCTGTGCACTGTGTGTTCCAACAGTTTACCGCACAGCTGATTAATCAATTAAACCAATAGAGTGAGACAGGATATGTTCATGCAAGGTGCCTTTCAGGAAGTAGTGGAGATCGTGCACCTAGCCTATTCAAAGCTTCACACACCAACTACACGGTGTCATTATCACTCTGCCTGCTAGACATTTATTGTCCACTTGATGGCGCAGTAGAGCAAATGAAGCAACACGAAGCTTCGGCCCATGTGTGACGCAATTGGATGGAAAGCTTCAACAGTTCATAGGGAGTCCACCCACTGGTCGTAGAACGTGCGAAAACGGGGTTTTGCCAGGGTTGCGCTACTTAATCACCATTAAAAATACATTTTTGGAAGATATTGTCTTACATGTGTCAACATACATGTCCATATGTATTATAGTTTCAGCTCTGTGTACTTGTTTTCGATGTACTTATTGTTTTAAGAATGTAATTTCAATGTTACCGTTGCTACTCACTGCCGCATTAAGCGGCGCCGTTCTAATCCCTATCTCCAGTGATTTTCCGCTATTTACAAGCACTCTTTCTTGCCATTTCCGCGGCTCTGATCAATAGTAATCCTTTTAATGGACGTGTCACCTGTATCTAAGGCATCTTGACTTCCTATTGGTCTTCCGCCAGTCTCCACTCATTGGAGGATTTTTTCCTGTGGTAAATTTAAGGAGACACTTGACAGATCTTCATCATTATTGACGTCTGATCATCTTCGCGGTGGGTTTCTGTTCAATTCAACTTGTTTTCTATCTAAAAATATATACATATAGCTACATGTTTGTCTTGTATCCAGCGGCTTTTGATTAGAAATACAGTCTACTCCGCTCCGGTTGTAATTTCGAGAGCCTACTCTAGCCCGCTAGACGCTGTTTGTGTGAATGTGAAACCTCCGGTTTCGAAGGGTTAATACTAATAGTAAGATCGCTAGATAAGTGTATATGTTGTTTTATGTCCACATAAAATGTAATCCATGTAACACACAGTACTGACTAGCCTAATTTCGGTTCTTTGTTTTGATAAGTTCATATTTGATTTTTACAGAGTCTAGCTATGGCCACAAACGCACCTCAAGTGTCACCTCTCCAAATTTTACCTCAAGTGACACCTATCGTTACAAACGGCTGGCTCTATGAGCAGAGTTTAAAGGGGAAGACTGCAGCAGAATTAACTGAAGAAATAATTAAATTGGTTCCTAATAAATATGGACGCTCAAACAGACTCAGACAAAAATGTGATGATACCCTCTCTAAAATCAAGAACATGAAGAAAAACAAGAAAAAGTGTAAAGACCTACAATTATTTTGGCAATCTGAATTTCTTCCACCAAAGGCCCGAACCCCAAATTCAATTGAAACCCAACTCAAAAAAGAAAACCTATCCCTAAGCAGAAAGCTTCAGTCATCAGAAGAGCAGGTCTCTCAAATACAAACACAGCTCACAGCCATGGAGGAAAACGCAGCTGATAGTCAGACCAAATTCCAGACCAGTATATTACAGTATCAGCTAGGGGTGTAACGGATCACCTAACTCACGGATCGGATCGTGTCACGGATTTTGAGTCACGGATCGGATCATTTTTCGGATCAAAACAAAACATATATATTTTTAAATAAAAACAACATTTTCCTTGAATTCTGTAAAAACACCACTTTTAATGTGTGAAACAAAAAAACAACATTCAAGATGTCAACTGATATATATATCACATATATATATATAACATCTATATATAACAACATATATATAACAACATATATATAACATCACTGCTGCAAAGTAACAGAGTACTTTTTTTGTGTGTTTACACAATCACCCAGGCTGCTTAGCGGGTGATATGACGTGATATAATTGGGACAGAGATGAGTGAATGAATGTTGTTGTCAACTCAGTACACATGCAGAGAGTGAGAATAAAGCGCACATGATTGTTTTTCTACAGGTTACATTTGAATGAATGAATGGTCTTTATTGTCATTGCTACAGTACTGTACAGGTACCAAACAACGAAATTTAGGAGGGGTGGCTCCCCTGGTGTTAGGGGAAAAAAAAAAAAAAAAAAAAAAAACGATTTTGCTATTGATCCGCGGTACACATGCGTTCCGAACCGTGGAGGGCGATCCGAACGGATCGCGGATTATCCGTGATCCGTTACACCCCTAGTATCAGCAGGCCAGCATAGATGCCACATTGGACAGACAATCATTGAAATTACAATTGGAACAATTTGAACTTGAGAACTCTAATCTGACCAAACAGTATGACCTCTGCCTACAACAATTAATTAGAGTAAAAGCAACTTTACCAAGAAAAAGAGCATTGGACATGAAAGACAAAACAATTAAACGGCTAAAAACTACCATTAAGCTATCCAAGGAGGATCTTGAGGAGAAAGAGGGAGTAATACAGGTGCTCACTGAGAAGTTGAGCCTCCAGGACAAGTGGAAGCAGGAGAAGGTGGCCCTTCAGAAGAGGCTGAGTGTGATGAGAGGGAATGTGGCGAAAGCCAGGCGGGAGAGGGATGAGGCTGAAGATATGGCAGAGGCCTCCATTCAACACCTGGAAGCTGAGGTAAAGCAGCTGGAAAGGAGAGAGCGAGAGCTTCAGTCTGTGATAGACTGCACTGAGAGGGAGGAGGTTGCCACATTTGAAAATGGCAGATACACAAATGAAATCCGGGAGGTCTGCATGACACTACTGACAGAGGGGAATGTGAGCATCCGAAAGCTGCCAAAGGTCCTCACTACAGTAATTAAAAACCTGACGGGCAAGGTACCACAGAGGCTTCCCAGCAAGACACTTCTCAGCAGTCGTATTATGATGGAGGCCAGAATAGTGGCGAGTAAGCAGGTAAAAATATATCTGAACATGATATTGGTCTATTGCTCAACTTCTTGAAAATGTTTTGCCCATTTAAACACAATTATGTTTATGGCAAATTCATAATAAAATCAATTGTGTCCATTGGTAAGGTTGCTGAGGAAATGCTGAAGGACTTTGATCCGGAGAGTGGTGCAGGCACAACACTACACCAGGATGCCACCACATTTAATCACAGCCATTACCAAGGCATGCAGGTATGTACTGCCATTGAGCCCTCTAACAATAACCATAATCCTCTAAAGTGTGTGTGTGTGTGTGTGTGTGTGTGTAAACAACATGTACTTGTTTCCAATTAAATCAGGCAGTAAATTATTATACTAATTTATACATTGATTGCAATTCTGGATTTACATAAAATATATAATATATTTAAGTATACAAAATGCATTTATTGTTATTGTGAATTTGCTTTAAGGCAAACATGATTGAGGTTTAAAAGCGGTTACGGTGTATGTTTTAGGTGTCACTGAAGTCAGGGAAACACCTGACCTTAGGGCTGAGGCAGGTAGCAGGAGGAGATGCTGAGACCTATCTGACCGCTTTCAAGGAGAGCATAGACAGTCTAGCAGCAGCAATCACATCAGCTGAGGAGGAGAAGTCAGTAATCGTGGCATCACTTGTGTCGAGCATCAAGTGCTTGATGTCAGACCAGGCAGCAGTCAACGGGGTCTTCAATCGACTTCTGGCCCAGTTTCGGGAAGAGCTACTGCCAACAATAATCCCAGCGTTTGATAGGTATAATGCAGTGATTTTAGATAATCCCAGAGTTTGATAGCAGTGCATTAGGCTAGTTATTTCAATAAGACCAGGAGGCTTCAATTTGTTTTGTGTGTTAATAGAAACAATAAATTAGTATTGATAAGAAATTAGAAAAGGACAAGAAGAATTATAGTTAGTTAACTGTTAACTCTGATTCTTGTGAGTAGTGTTTTATTTTGTGCAAACACATTTTACACACTTTAATCTAATCTAAAGCTTTTTAAATATTTTGTAGTCTTTCAACAGACCAGCAACAGCAGCTCGTGGAGATGGGGACCTTTGCGTGCCGAATGCACCTGCTGGTGAATATGGAGCCTGCAGCAGCCCGTGCTCTCCATGCTCTGGATATCACACTCTCTGAGGGCACCAATCCCCACAGTCTGCACAGTAAGGAGGCAGGGACACAACGAGTGATCAGAACCGCTGCAGCCCTATTCACACGGCGTGGGTCTGCAGTTGCTGGGGCACCCGACATGTGGGAGGTTTTTTTGAGAGGCAAAGGGCAGACAAAAAACTATCTTGTGACCTACCATGGCCACCAAATGAACATTTCATTTCAAAATGCCCTGGCCCTGTACTTCCACTGGGAAGATGCTGCTATGTTCCTCACTGACTGGCCTGCTGACAACGACCTGGTAAAGTCAGTGAGGTATGACATTAAGGAGCCTCTGTACAGGGCCGGGTGCAGGGCCATGGGCCTGGTCTATGCTCTCCTCATGGAGCCTTTCGAAAGGATCCTGAAGATGCCTGGTAACATCCTAGATCTGAACAGTGATCTTGAAAGGATGCTCTCCTCCCTCCAGGTGTGGTCCATCGATGGCTCCATGGCGATGAAGAGGGGTTCAGTGTTCGCCGTGCAGCCCCTTGACAACGAGCTGACGGCAAAGATATTCAGAGAGGTGGAGAACGCGGAGGAGAGCGCCTTCACCCAGCTCGCCATTGAGCTCATTAGCGCGGAGATGCTGGTTGTGCTACAGAGGCAGGCTTCCATCCAGCTGCCAGGGGGGAAACACTGGCACCCCAGCACTCCAGTACAGCAGATGGCAAGCACAGTCCCCAAGACCAACATGCTGGGTGAGTGTGACTTGGCTGTGCTTGACCACCTGCTCCGTTCCAAGCCCTCCATCTCCAATCACAACCTGGAGACGCTGGTCATGTGGTGGCAAAATAAGCCCAGCAATTATCTGGAGAGCCTGAGCCATGCTGAGAGAACAAAGGTTCTTGATGAGGCAAGGCGTCAAGTTCCTTCCTTCATTTTGTCAATGAAGGAAAAGAAGGCTACACTACAATTGGCTCTGGAGGAGAAGATGGCGAGCAAGATAGAATCAAAAAAAGCTAAAGATGCCGCACTTCGGACCACAAAAATTCAGTTGACACAAGGTGTCACCAAGTTGGGGGGGCCATGGTCCAAGGAGGAGGTGCAGTCGCGGCTCAACGAGATAGGCTCTGGTGAGTGGAGGGAGGCGCTCCTGGCCCAGATAAGATTTCAAAAAACCGTCCTGAACTCTGCGGGGGAGAGGCATCTCTTCCAGGAAACAAGGGAGAAGAGGAAATACTCTGTGGAAGAACAAAAAAAAAAACTCATGTCCATCTTGGAGGCTAATGTCAGTGTCCCTCAGATCATTCAGCCTGGTGGTCTTGTATATAGGTCCAGGGAAGAGCAGCAAATCACAATTAGCGACTGCAGAGCCAAAATGCTCTTTAAATTAAAAGAGGCAGAGCAGAAGGGGAAAATACAGCAGGCTATGTCATGGCTGGAGGAGTTCGGTAGAAGGCCTGAGCTGTTGGTTGGCAGGAGGGTCATGCACCTGTGCAAGGAGGATGGGAAGGTAGAGTGGTTTCCAGCAACAGTCTGTGGACTTAAAGAGCCTCAAGCAGAGGAAGTCATTAACACTCTGTTCAACATCAAGTATGATGTTTGTGAGGAACACTGGTGTTTTCCTCTTTTAAAGGATATTAAAAACCACGATTTGTACTTTCTCTGATCACTCCCCACCCTCCAACACCCCGTCCCATTGAATAAATGTTTTGTTACCTACCTTTAGTGCCTGGACCTGGATTATTTATGCAATTTCTTGGTCATAATTATTCCTCTCTTTTTGAATTATGCATAGTTGTATGCATAGCATTTATACACAAAAACCTAACACAGCATTTACAAAAGACAACAAAAACATTACGGGGGCCATGTTAGATTTAGTCTGCCCTCTTGGATATTAATTGTGTGATAAATGTTTATATTTGCTATTAATATTGGTCTTAAAATTCTCAAAAACATGATATATAGGTTTATTTAATAAAAATGAACAGTTTAAAAGATACATTTGAATTTCATAATTGGTGTATCCAGTGTCTTAACGACAGCCATATTGGATTTAATCCGCCATCTTGGATATTAATTGTGCGATAAAAAATGTCATTTGCTATTAATATTGGTCTTAAAATTCTGAAAAGAATGATATATAGGTTTGTGTAATAAAAATTAATAGTTTAAAAGATAAAGTTGAATTTCATAATTTGTGTGTTCCATTACTGCACAGCAGTGACCACTTGTTAGGTCAAGATTCTATTGAGATAAATTCCTGGAATTCACATGTGTATGTAAAGAGGTAAACCTTGATAACTTTTGAACCGTACATGATAGAACCATGGGGTTTGGACCATTGTTTTTCTCATGAAATTCTCTGTGAGATGGACATATTTAATCTAAAGTGAAAGCAAAATTATATGTGTGAACACCCTACATTTGGACAATAAGAGACACAACGGAGCTGTGGTCGCGTGGTCTAATTACCAGGCAATATGCACGGGGCAAAAATAATCTATTGCCTCCCAAATCACCACGAACAGAACGGCGGAGGTACGGGTAAACAGGGCACATATTTTTTTAATGTTGCCACCCTCTATTTTTCGGTGAAATTACGTCTTTGTATTGAGCGCCAGTGCGTGTTGCATACGCTACGCGCGCGAAAAAAGAACACTCCGCCACTAATGTGAAAAATCCTGGAGGAAACACTGAACAATGCAATGCAAGACTTGGCTACGAACACGTTTTACTTACATTTCTGCGTTTTCACCAATGTGGAGATACCGGCGCTGCTCCAAACGGCCCTGTCGGACGTCTTATCATCCAGAAATCACATCTCATTCCTACAAGCGAGCTGCCTCGACGGACTAGAATGAAAGTTGTTATCAACACGGTGTCGTCTTTTGATGACGTCATCACCGGGTCCTTCCGGAGCTGTGTTCTGGAACTCCGCCCACTTAAAAGCGCCCACGTTAAACTTGTTTAAGCATTTAGAAATAATACTACATATGGATGAAGTCACCCAAATTATATGCTACTACATCTGGAAATAAACATGTATGTAATCCTACTCTATGACTGTATTATTTGTGCATTCATTCATTCATTCATTGAAGGGTTTATAATTCTTCTAGTATCCTAATGACCATGATGAAAGACTGCTGCACTGCATAGGGGACATATCATGGATTGTAAACCTATAATCTTCCAAGGCTAAACATGGTTGTAGTAATCATGTTAGAATATGTGTTAGAATACTTCGTATGACACCCCTCAAGTTTGAAAATCACTTGACTCATATTCTAGAAGTGTTTCTGAGTACTGAGTCATATGAATCAAGTGTTTATGAATCAAGTCAATATGAATCAAGTGTTTATGAATCAAGTGTTTATGAATCAAGTCAATATGAATCAAGTGGATATGAATCAAGTCAATATGAATCAAGTGGATATGAATCAAGTGCATATAAATCAAGTCAATATGAATCAAGTAGACATGAATCAAGTGTTTATGAATCAAGTCAATATGAATCAAGTCAATATGAATCAAGTGGATATAAATCAAGTGGATATGAATCAAGTCAATATGAATCAAGTCAATATTAATCAAGTGGATATGAATCAAGTCAATATGAATCAAGTGTTTATGAATCAAGTGGATATGAATCAAGTCAATATGAATCAAGTCGATATGAATCAAGTCGATATGAATCAAGTCAATATGAATCAAGTGGATATGAATCAAGTGGATATGAATCAAGTGCATATGAATCAAGTAGACATGAATCAAGTCAATATGAATCAAGTGGATATGAATCAAGTGGATATGAATCAAGTCAATATGAATCAAGTGGATATGAATCAAGTGGATATGAATCAAGTAGATATGAATCAAGTCAATATGAATCAAGTGGATATGAATCAAGTCAATATGAATCAAGTGGATATGAATCAAGTCAATATGAATCAAGTGGATATGAATCAAGTGGATATGAATCAATTGAATATGAATCAAGTGGATATGAATCAAGTCAATATGAATCAAGTGGATATGAATCAAGTGGACATGAATCAAGTGAGTTTCAACCTTGAGGGGTGTGATACAAAGTATTCTTGGTCCTTTCCTGCGTCCCAACAGTTAAAAGTGCCACCTCTAGATTGCATAGGGAACCCATAATGGACTGTACACCAACATATTTCCAAGGCTATAAACATGATTACTACCACTGTACTCAGCAACACTTGTAGAATATGGATCAAGTGAGTTTCAGCCATGAGGGGTGACACACAGCTGTGTCTTGTCATGTCAATTCTACTAATTAACCACTAATAAAGACACACGTGAGTTGCTAGGCTCACAAGAATTGACCCCTAAGGACACACAATGTGATGAAACTAAGTCTCCTCAGGTTATTAACACTAGAACAGCCATGAGGGGTCATGACCCCCCTGTGAGGAAAGAAAAATGTGATATCTTTGCACTTTGATCACATTTCAGGACCCTCCTTTCATGACTTGTCCGAGATATGTGCGTTCTACCACCCAGTATCCTTACATTTTCAAAATCACATCAGGATAAGCTAGTATAAAGCTATTTTGCAGTTTTTCTGTGTAGGAGGCAGGCTAGTTTACAAGCGGCCAACTAGTGGTGGTTGTGTGGAAGTAGCAGGTTAGCATTGTAAAGAGGGGGTCATTTAGGAGGTAAAAAGGCACGGCTGTTCTAGAAGCTGGTAGAGAAGCAAGAGAAGCGAGACCCAAAGCAAAGCTCTGGCTCAGTTCTGAGGGGGGCTGAGGGGTCACTTCCCCAGCAGACAGCATCTGGTACTAATAACACAACAAGGAAGACAACAGGTTAGCATTTCTGGACATTTGGGATTTGATTTGATTTGTATTTGTCCCAAATACAATAAACATATCAAAACATTTCTGTCTCTAAGCTATGTATCTGTGTATTTTTTCTGTTTTTTTGTGCCATCCCACCGTTTTGCTCCATGGATATGAGTTTGTTTGTGGTTGCTCTTATCTTATTGACATAAAGCAGTGACAAGTGAATGCAGGAGTATAAAAGGTTCAAACAACATCACTTTATTAGCACACAACACACGTGTCAAATATGTCACCTAATGGCTAGATATTTGGGGAATTGTAGTCTAGTTTAGTGGACTACAAAAACACGTACACAGCTGAACTGAACAGAAATACAAACATAACACTGAGACTACAAACTATGAGTAAAAGTAAGTTATGTTAAAACTATTGTTTGTTACATTGAGGCTCTTCAACCTTTAAACTTTCATAACATCAAAAATAAGAAAATCACATTTAAAAAAACACATCATTAAACAATCTGTACACGCAGGCTAGAGGCCAATCTAACAAATGTGTGGGAGGAACAGTGTTGGAGTACGTCCAGGCGTATGTCCAGAAAATAAGCTGTTCTAATAGAAAACTGAGAACTGATAGGATCTATATCTTAAGAACATATCTGAGAGTGGTGTCCTGGGGTAGGAGTCAAACCCAAACCCAACTGAAGGTACAGCAAGAAAAGGTCAAATCTCTGGACCGTTACAATGTAGCTGATGGATCTCCCTATCTCTCTATTAGTGAGTGTAGCTGATGGATCTCCTTGTCTCTCTATTAGTGAGTGTAGCTGATGGATCTCCCTGTCTCTCTATTAGTGAGTGTAGCTGATGGCAGTGGAGCCCCTAGACTTTTGGGGGCCCTAAGCAAACAACATTATGGAGGCCCCTGGTAAGGGTCTTAGGCGGGTGACGATGTGGACATTTTTTAAATGTATTTATTTCCCTGACACTAAAATATAATACGGTTTTACGAAGTTCGCGCATATGCGCGCGCTCGTGTGTGTGTAAGTAAAAAAAACAGTCTGAAAGACTAGCGTCTCTTTTACAAAGGAGCCCTGGCCAAGACAGCCACAATACAACAATTACATTTGACATAATAAAAGCACATAAAAACATGCAAAGCACATTACATAAAAACAGTAAAAACAGTACATGACCACAGGTACAGTAAGTAGCACACCTAGTACACATTGCGACATACTGGACCACAAGTAGCATACAAATTACATGCAACATGGAGCATGTAAATGATGCATGTAAATGCATGTAAATGATGGATCTTATCATGAATCATTTTTAAAGGCTTTAATATAGGCTACATGATGTATTAACTATTTATATTTTGTACCCAGATGTCAAATAAATACGTAACAAATGAATAGTTAACTTTAAAAAAAAAACTGCCCCGCTGAACCAATGAGAAGGACGGGGGGGCGGTGCTTCCCATCGGTCCGGCCTATCAGTGTCCTAGATTTGCCGCTCGCTCCGGGCGGCACATAGAATCCGTTCTATGGATAAAGGTCTCCAGACGTTTGGAGCGAGAGCAAAGCGGAAGTGGAAACGGCTGGCACCGCGAGACTAGCCAGCTATCAATAAACTACAATTCATCAGAGCAATTGCGCGTCATCTCCCTGTCATCAGAATGATCACGCCCCTTTTTGGGTGATAGAAGGGGAGAAGTTTGACTGGCGGTCAATGGGAATTTCTGGTCTTCGCTACTTTAATCCGATAAAATAAGGAAACCGTAGTGCTTTTTAGATATTGGGAGCCCAAATCCGATGGCCAGTTAGGCAAACTATATTATAGTGTCGTTGCCGATCAATGATCGACGTCGCTATATAGAGAAAATAATGAAATAGGGGTTGATTCATCAGAGCAGTCATACGTCATCTCCCTGTCATCAGGGATTTGTAGTTCTTCATTTGATTTGCCGTGTAAATCCCCAGACTGCCCAAATCCGATTGCCAGTCAGGCAAACAATTATATAGTGTCGTTGGATCGACGTCGTTATATGGAGAACATTTATGAAATAGGCAATGAATGTGTGTCCTTTCAGTCTGCCTCCATGAACCACCCGACCCAAAGGCCTGAGGTGTTGTAGGAGGTATGAATATAATTTAGGGGGTATTTAGTATAACAGGCTAATGGGTTTATTGTGAGTTTACTTTGATTGTTTGTTTATTGCCTAGATCACCGTATTGAGAAGTCATATGGTTGTGGGGGGTGATATTGCAAGGTAATTTAAGCACCTGCGCACCTTGCATGGTGGTAGTGGAGAGAGAGGGGAGCGATGTATTTTTGTTGACCGCATTATACGCATATTCTATACGCATTGTTTGTTATTTTTCTGGTTTTGATCGCTTATGGATTATTTTTGTACGTCGCCAAGTTTGACTGTTCTATTCAATAAATGTCCAATGTGACAATTGCCCTCCTCCACCGGCCCTAGTTTTGGATCTAGCTTGCTGTTCATTATTTTCATGATAAAACGTCATAACATCTTCATATACACCATACAGTAGACACTGAACAGTAGACATAAGACATGTTCATAAATGTTTATCTTATATGTGTATATGTTTGTGAATATGTGAATATGTTTTCTGTTTTTTTCACCTTCGGAAGAGCCACTACAATTTCATTGTATAGGCAACTGTACAACGACAATAAAGTCTATTCTATTCTATTCTATACAGGATAAATACTGATTAACAGTAGGCTACTTTGGCAAATGCCCATTGAACAGATTTATTTATTATCCTATCTTAAGAAAACTAATGTAACACTCCCATCTGGAAGAAAAAAAAATGTGGAAAAAAAAATGTGAATTTTTTTTTGGGGGGGAAAACAATTTGGAGTATTTTTCGCACAACAGTGACTGAAATTCACTTTCTCTCCAGCAGGGGGCATCAGCAGCACTGGAAGCAACCATCCCTCTCATATCTACAGCAGTCACAGAACAGCAACAACAACAAAAAAGGACCGTTTTCATTGCAGTTTAAACCTCAACACCGTTTGTTTGTTTTATTTAAAATTCTTTATTAGGATAATAAGAATTAATTAATTAATAATTAATATTATCGTCGTCGCGATGGCGTCCTCTGTGGACCCTTAAGCTGGTGTCATTCTCATAATAATACAGATATTACAGAATTGTATAGTTATAGAATGATATGAAGTGTCTACAGGACTAATGTCCTCACGCTACACTGTTGTCTACATTGTAGGTTGGTGATACATCAGTCAGTGTTTATGTTTATATGTGACAATATAACCTAGGAGTGATAATAATGTATTCAAACTCTCTCTCTCTGTGTATTGATATTGTATGCAATGGCTACTTTAATAACTCTGTATCCCTACTGAGTGTGTCTACAGTACTTTAAAAGCAATTCTACATCTCTACTAAGCGTCTGTATGTTTAGCTGTCTATACATCCACGTTTTACTGTACGTGAGCCAATTTAACCACGGATGATGTGAAAACACTTTCTGTGTACTGCATGTACAATATGTATAGTGGTGGGTGCATGGTGGCTACTTTAACAACTCTAACATCTTCAGTCTTTGTTTTATGTGAGTCAACTTAACCAGGGGTGATGAGAAAACTCATGTATGGATACTGGTGTGGCTACTTTAACAACCCTCTACATCTCTACTGAGTGTCTGTCTGTCAGTGTGGCTGTCATCGTGGTACTCCAGAGAGGAGGAAGTGAACACAGGAAGTCACAGTCTGTCAGCCACCTAGAAACTGCTGTTTCTGTACACATCCTCAGAATAACTGACATGACATCTCCATATACAGCCTACTGTCTGTCTCCATATACAGCCTACTGTTGCTAAGGAAGTACGACAATTGCACTTGCAGTGTGAAAGGCAGACAATGATGCAGAAATGGAATTACAGTAACTTGATGATCAGAAACATTTTATACTACTACCACTACCACTACCACTACTACTACTACTACTACTACTACTACTACTACTACTACTACTACTACTACTACTACTACTACTACTACTACTACTACTACTACTACTACTACTACTACTATTACTACTACTACTACTACTATTACTACTACTACTACTATTACTACTACTACTACTACTACTAATAAAACTGTAACACTACATTTGAAGCTGCCACGTCTCTCCTTAACTCTCCCTCCTCCTGGGTCTGTAATTATCAGCTTGACTGCAGGGGTATGGGCAGGGGCATGGGCAGGGGTATGGGCATGGGCAGGGGCAGGGGCAGGATTCCTGAAGCTAAACACTCTAGTCCAGTCTCCAAAGCCTTTCCTCGATTCCTTGTCTCCTCACTCACTTGCTTCCTTCTCAAATCCCATTGGAGGAGAAGGTCAGAGGGGATGGAGCCTCAGACCTTCTCCTCCAATGAGAGGTGAGGACAGAGGACACGAGAAAGAAAGAAAGGAAAGACTTTTGAGATCTGGCCTCTGAGTCACAGGAAGCTCAGGGCCCACGGTAATTGGCCACTTTCTCTCTCTTTAGCGTCCTCTCTCTCTCTCTTTGTTTCTTTGTTTTTCATTAGAGAAACTCTCTCTCTTTGTTTCTTTGTTTTTCATTAGAGAAACTCTCTCTCTTTGTTTCTTTGTTTTTCATTAGAGAAACTCTCTCTCTTTGTTTCTTTGTTTTTCATTAGAGAAACCACTGCCTCTCTCTCTTTCTCTCCCTCCCTGTCCCCCCCCCTCTTTCTCTGTCAGTAGGGCTGTGTTCCTCTAGGGAAGGGGATCTGCCTGATTCTCTTTGTAAACTCCATCTCTGTGTCCTCCTCCCATCTCTGACTAATGGCAAGTTGACAACAGATCTGAAGCTCTTTTGAAATAATTGAGAATAATTAGTATTGTGCAGCGATGAATACTAACGATTCAGAAACCGTTTGTTCTAACTCGACAATACAGCTGTTGACAGTTAGTAGGCTGCCGCGTATTAAAACAACGTTTGAATATCTTTCACAGATTCCAGCGGTCCTCAACTGTGTCATCAAATCATAGGTAATAATACGTATTAATAATGTTCAGCTCTCCCCCTAGTTAGCTGAATGGTGAATCTTCTGCTTGCTCCGGCAGTACGGGTGAAATGATGAGACTGACACAATTCGGTTTGATTTCCTTCTTCCTCTAATAAACAGATTGTAAAACTAAACACAACACATTGATATCAGTACATGTAAATAAACAGTGAACAAACTAACAGAAAAAGATTTAACAAGCTACACAATCATACAGAACTCCTTACCAACTCCCATCTCTCTTCACACTGTCATTCCGATTCCCTGCCACCCAGATTACCTCCATTAAGCCCGCCCCCATTTCTATCTAAGCCAATCACTCTCTGCATGCATACTTTTACCCAATCAAATGAATCAAACAATAAAATAAACTCCCAATCAAATACCCTCCCATGGATTAGCCAAACAAATAATACTCATATTTTAATACTAATACTAATATTGTGTTGTGGCTACAGGACGGTATGTATGAATTGTCACTCCCACAACTTTCGTTGATCAAACACACTTCAATCATGTGGAAGGGGAACTGACTGACACCGTTTTTTTAACGCAATTCCAAAGGCCTTTTTGTTCAGTGTTGAAACGTGCTATAGGAATGTCATGTCTTTCAGCTTATCCATATGATATCCATATGAACCGCTGAAGTCCTTAATTACACCTTCTACAAGATGTACTGTGGCACCCTGGGGCTTGTTTCACTTAGAGTTGTTGAAGGGGGGGATCCCAGATGGTAAATGGTAAATGGACTGCACTTATATAGCACCTTTTTTGCTGCTCCAAAGCTGCTCCAAAGCGCTTTACAACGGCCTCTCATTCACCCATTCACACAGACATTCACACACCAATGGCGGCAAGCTGCCATGCAAGGCGCTGGCCCACTCACTGGGAGCAATTTTGGGGTTCAGTGTCTTGCCCAAGGACACTTCGACATGTGGCCAGCCGGGGCTCGAACCGCTGATCTGCCAACCTTGCGACTCTACCTCCTGCGCCACAGCCGCCCCGTAGCAGGGGAGGCTGGTGGAGGTAGAAATCGGAGGATGGACTCGTTGTAATGCATGGAATAGAATGAGGAATGGTATCAAGCACACCGTGCATTAAAATGAGTCCATCCTCCGATTTCAACCTCCACCAGCCTCCCCTTATGTGTAGTCCCTTGTAAAACAAACCACTCACAAGTCTACTGGAGAGAGATATATTAGAGGATTAGATTAGATTAGATTAGATTAGATTCAACTGTATTGTCATTGCAGAGTACAAGTACCAGACAACGAAATGCAGTTTAGCATCTGACCAGAAGTGCAAATAAAGTGATATAAAACATGATAGTGACAAGTGATAGGTACAGTATGGCAAGTATGGTAGTTAGAGGTATATACAAGAGATGGATAGCAGTAAGCTATGTACAGTATGGTGTATACAGATGTATAAATGAGTGGCTATATCAAAAAAGAGGTATGTACAAATGTGTGTGTGTGTGTGGGGTGGGGGGTTTGTTCAACAGAGTGTGTGTGTGGGGGGAGGATTGTTTATCAGAATGAATGAGCTTGTGAAAGAAGCTGTACTGTAGCCTGCTGGTACGGGACTTGAATACTTCCTGAGTCTCTTAGATGGTAGGGGGTCAAACAGACCGTGGCTGGGGTGCGGGTGTCCTGAATGATGCCTACCGCCTTCCGCTGTCACCGGTCTGCCTGGAGGGACTCGACGGGTCGGGGGGTTTGGTGCCCTTGTTGCGCTGGGCGCTTTTCACCACCCGTTGCAGGGCCTTCCGGTCGGACACAGTGCAGATGCCGTACCACACTGTGACGCAGTTGGTTAGGATGAGTGCATGATTCTCACCATCTCACTCAGAGGTATGGCATCCAGGGCGGGACTTCCTTTCTCTTGGCCCCCCTCACAGCCAATCACCTTTGGTCCCTGGGTTATTGACAGCTCCTGGTTCTTTACGTCACCAGAGTCCTTATCCCTCAGACAGTCCTGTATCCTGCTCTGAGGACCTGAGGTGGACCAACAACACAAGCTTTATCTCTGCATCTCTTCATTCATCTATACATCATCAACAAGAGCTATATAATTTACTCTCACCATAGCTCTTATTTACCTCACACACTCGCACACTCTCATTTATCTCACCATAGCATGATTCTCGATGGTGCAGCGTGGGGAAATTGGCCAGTATCCTGGGAGACAGCTGGGCTTTCTTCAATCTCCTCAGGAAGTAAAAGGCACCACTACGCTTTGTTGACCAGGGAAGAGGAGTTGAGGGTCCAAGAGAGGTCCTCCTCGGGGATGTGGACACCCAGGAACTTGAAGCCGGGGACACACTCCACCTCCATCTCGTTGATGTAGATGGGGGGGGTGTACACAGCCCCTAGTTTTTCTGATGTCCACAATGATTTCCTTGGTCTTCATGGTGTTGAGGGCCAGGTTGTTGTCAGCACGCCACACCGCCAGTTGCTGGTGTACTCAGGAATACTCCGACTGCCTCTACTTCCAGACCAGGGATATCTTTTCATGACCCACATGTCTGAGGACAAGGGAACTCCACCACCGGCAGTCAGCCATGTCACAGCAACGATAACAACCAGTAATAGAAACCCTTCATGGTGTTACACACCTCATAAAAAGCTGATCTTTTTGGCTATGAGTATAATTGTTAAGTGTCACACAGGGGGCACTTGGAGGATTTCAGTCACTGGTCATTTTCATATTGAATTACAGGACTTAACTTTCTGTTATTATTACTGTACCCTCTTATAAGAGACATGAAACGACAATATTATTGAAATCTGAAAAGACTTTTAGACACCCAGGCAATAAGTCAAACATGAACATTTCAAATATTATACCGCCCACAGTGTTTCTCTAGCAGGGTCGCTCGAAAGCAGGGTACATTATTTCAACGGGAGGTTAAGAGATGGCTTAGTCTAAACAAATATTGTCTGACATATTATGCTTTGCTCTACACTGTGATCAGATCTGTCAGAAGGGGAAGTGTACGTGTGTGTGTGTGTGTGTATGTGTATGTGTGCGTGCGTGCGTGTTTGTGTGTGTGTGTATGTATGGCGTAGAGGGTGTAGGGTTAGTACAGATGCTGCCAGTATCACTCACACACAAAGACACACACACACACACACACACACACACACACACCACTTCCACCTCAGCTCCACCTACAGTCCCAGTCCCAGTCCTAGTCCTACTCCTAGTCCCACCTACACCTCAGTCCTAGATCTAATCCCACCCGCAGCCCAAGTGCCCCCCCCCCCACCCCCCCTGTGTCCTCCTCCAGACAGGCTTGTTAGCATGTCTACAGCTCTCCAACCGTCAATCAACAGAGTTCATTGGCTCTCATTGAAACCAGCTCCCTATGATGTGATACTTGGTGCTTCCCAGAGGGGAGAGAGGGTAGAGGGTCTCACCGCAGAAGCAGGAAACGACACATGGCTGTAGAATTGCTGAAGGTTTTTCTCGTTTGCACGGCAAAGACTGTGGGCTAGTGGGCAATTATGTATAATGTGTAAATAGCTGAATTTTTTATTATGTATCTTATCTCCTAAGTGTTGAATACCACAACACACAGACACAGACACACACAGACACACACACACACACACACACACACACACACACACACACACACACACACACACTCTAAGAAGCACGTCTGTGTCCAATCAAGATAAGGAAAATAGGAAACACATTGTCTATTGTTGGATGAGCTATTATGTCAACATGTACAAGACACATTCATCAACTCATTAACTCTTGACAACATGACAAACCATTAAGCTTAAATAATAGTTAGATGGGCAAAAACAAAGAAATGAATATATTAAATAAGTCAAAATACCTCATTCCCAGCCTCATCACCAGTATGGGAAGGTGGGGGCCATTTTGTGAGATTTACAGTAGTAAATGCAAGCAACCTGGTGTGGACGTCTGCCAGTGTCTGTCTGCCACTGAACCAGAATGGAACAGAACTCCTATTAGGCCCAGCCTCAGGCAGGTGGAGGGTGACATCTAGTGGACAGAAAACAGTACTGCAGCTCAACACAACTCTTATTATTGACACTGAGATGTGATGTGAAATGAGATCATGTGAAATGTCTTGAAGTAGATGAGTCTTTTTTTCTCAGGACTGCCCGAGTAGCTCAGTGTGTTAAGTCTCAGTCTGTCTTTTTAACGCTGAAGGCCAGGGTTCAAATCCAATGACCTATTGACTTTTTCTAGACTGTGTCTGCTGCTGCTGCTGGCTGTATGACAGTGTGATTGATTCTATCAGATATGATTACATGACTACATGACTACATGATGATACACATGATCAGATAGATAGACAGAGAGACAGAGGACAGAGATTCTACACTGATCAGAGCCTTGTGAACAGATGTGGGACTGAATTTCTTCAAGTAGGTGATTTTTTTTTCTTCTCCCAGCTCTGTCGCAGTGGCTCAGTGTGTTATGTCTCCTGTCTATTAGACCGAGAGGCTGGGGTTCAAATCCCCTGTCCAGTGTTTTAGTATCTCTTGATTTGTTCCAAGTATGTGACTACTCATGCCTGTCACACACAGGCAGACAGAGTCACACGGACACACAGACAGACACACACACACACACACACACACACAGACAGCTCATTCAACCTGCACAGAGGAATTGAAGAATATCATTATGGTCTGTATCTGACAACGACCTTTCATGACTGGCACGGTGGGTCAGTGTGTTAAGTCTCCCGGCTGGCAAAATTTTGCTGGAGGGGGGGGGGGCATCAAATCATACTCTCACCTAGAGCCGGACCTGGTTGTGAGAGACGCCACTGCAGTCTTCCCAAGATAAAATAGACACTTAAAGTACAGTAGCCTACCCAGCAAGCACCGACGGACCTGGACGAATTCGGACCAGCCCGATAACGGCCAGTAGGGCTGTCCCAAACGACTATTTTTCTAACGATTAATCTAACGAATATTTTGTCGATTATTCGGTTAGTCTAGCGACTAATTTAACGATTAGTCTAACGATTATTTTTTTGCTGTTCGGTTAATGTATCACTTAATTTTCCCCAAATAAATGTCAAAAACTTCTCTTATCAACATTTCAGTATTTTATTCAATTATTCTTGCACTGCAGGGCAATATTCCACACAACAAAAAAGATCCTCTCTTTCTTACAGTCCAACATAAAATATAATATTATAAAATATAAAAGTTAACTTCAAGTAAAAGGAAAAGTGCAAGGAATGCAGTAAATTCTGTAAAAAAGTAAAATTCTAACCGGAATACCGTATACTCTCAGTAACAATCTTTAACAATAACAATCTCAACATAAAATATAATATTATAAAATATAAAAGTTAACTTCAAGTAAAAGGAAAAGTGCAAGTAATGCAGTAAATTCTGTAAAAAAGTAAAATTCTAACCGGAATACTGTATACCTCTCAGTAACAATCTTTAACAATAACAATCTCAATAACAAACATAACATTCTCCCCCTCTCTCTGCTCTCCCCCTCCCCCCTTAGCTCTCTCCCTTCTCCCCCCTCCACCTTAGGCATTACTGTGGAGGAATGTGAGCATGTCCACATGCTTAGAGGTCAGGCTTGCTCTTTTTTTTGAAACGATGTTCCCAGCAGCTGAAAAGAGCCTTTCAGACGGAGTGGACGTTGCAGGGAAAGACAGGTAGGACTTGGCCAGCATAGCCAGGGAGGGGAACCGTGTTATGTTATGCTATGTTATGAATAGCTAAATTGATGCTAACGTAGCATGCGAGCTACGAGCTAGATAACGTACAGTAGGTGCGAGCACCACAATAACAATAGGCTAGTAAGGCTACCGTAGCTAGCCAGCTACATAGCTAACGTTACTAACACCAGAAGACAAGACATACAAACTGTGGTGAGCTACATTGCTTGTGTGACATTAGCTAGTAGCTATCCATTTTTCACTGATACACGGCCGGAAAAGTGAACAGAAATACAACGCTGACTTACGGTGCTAGCTTGCGGCTGTCTTCACAAAGCGCTCCAGGATGCTTTCGCTTCAAGTGCTCGTTCATTGAGGTCGTACTGCTGTGATAGGACAATTCATTTTTGCACAGTTTACAGACCACCACATTGCCATTGTTTTTTTTTTTTGTAAAGTACTCCCATACTTTGGACGATCGTGGGCGAAGTCTTTTAGCCGCCGGCTCTTCCTCTGTGTTTGCACTGGTCGCAGCCATGTTGTTTTTTACGACTAACCGACGCATTTTACGGCAACCGACGTATTGACGTAGTCGATGACGTCGAATAATCGTAACAGCCCTAACGGCCAGACCACGTAATATCACAACTAGTTAGTATCTGGCCCAGAATATCACCCTATTTCAACTAAAATATTTTTTTATTTTTTTATATTTGTCGGGAGAAAATACCCAAATGTGAAATCCCAGCAACAACCCGTCAACTCTGGTGTGAAGTCATCTCTGTTGTGACAGACAGACATCAAAGTTTTTTTTTTTTTTTTTTTAAAGGGCCAATTGCGTCACAGTGATGAGCGTGACGTCACGGGAAAAGCACCCTGGCCTTACCCCCTCCGTCCACTCTCCCCTCCATAAGGGGAATGATTTTCTCTCATTTTGCGTGTCTGTCTGTACGCACAGAGCCACACAATAAAACCCGCTATCAATTGGAGATCACCTGCTCTTGTCTTCACTGGTAACATAAGCAGTTATGGAACTAAGTAGGAATTAGAAGGGTAAAAGAGAACTGCTAAAAATATGAATAAAACATTAATAGAATGTAATAAAGATAATTTAAAAAATAATATAATAATACATTATGACATCACAAAGACATGTGACCGGTATCTTGAGCATGATTTGTCCAAAACAAACCCAACCAATTGTAACTCTGTCAATGACAATAAAGTTCAATCTAATCTAATCTAATCTAAATGAAAGAGCGGATGAATAGATGAGAGAGGAAGTACGAAACAATTAGGAGGTTATTCTGTGTGGGTTATACTGAGTGGTTAGTCGAATGTATCGATTGCAAGTCGCTTTGGAATAAGGCGTCTGCTACATTGTGACATAAAACCAGTAGTGAGATTAACTGTAGTGTTTTCTTTAATTAAATGAATTACACGTCAGCATATTGTGTTACATGAAACACGTAGTTGGTTAATATAATGTGATGTACAACATCTCAGTCTTCCAGCTGAAACGTTAGGAGGATTTATTGCAAACATAACAACATACCAGTATTCAGTCACACTCGGCTTCTAAACACCAAGGCCACATCTGGGTGGAAGGGGCGGTGACATGATGCAGGAGGGGACAAGGACATCTCAACTCCTACGACCTCGATTCCTCCTTCACTCTCCAGGAGGGAGAGGATGGGAGGAGAGGAGGGGAGGAGAGGAAAGGAGGAGACGAGGGAGGAGAGGAGGGTATGAGAAGAGGACAGGAGGATTTGAGAGAAGATGATCTAGAAAAGGCTCATGTCATGACACAACCTTCTCCCTGATCCGATCAACAAGCACATGAACATACAGTAGATGATGGTGCAGCCAGCAGACCCCCCCTTCTTCTTTAGGGCTCCTGTCTCCTTTAAACACCTCCCACACTGGGAGCAGTCGTGTTAACTAGTGTGTGTGTGTTCTCTGGTGTCTCTTTAGGGATCCTGCCTGACTGAAACTCTTCCCACACTGGGAGCAGTAGAATGGCTTCTCTCCTGTGTGTATTCTTTGGTGTCTCTTTAGGTTTTCTGCCAGACTGAAACTCTGCCCACACTGGGAGCAGGAATATGGCCTCTCTCCTGTGTGTATTCTCTGGTGTGTCTTTAGTTTTCTTGCCTCACTGAAACTCTTCCCACACTGGGAGCAGCAGAACGGCTTCTCTCCTGTGTGTATTCTCTGGTGTCTCTTTAGGTTTTTTGCCTCACTGAAACTCTTCCCACACTGGGAGCAGCAGAATGGCTTCTCTCCTGTGTGTATTCTCTGATGGCTCTTTAGTTCATCTGCCCGACTGAAACTCTTCCCACACTGGGAGCAGCAGAACGGCTTCTCTCCTGTGTGTATTCTCTGGTGTCTCTTTAGGTCACCTGCCAGACTGAAACTCTTCCCACACTGGGAGCAGCAGAACGGCTTCTCTCCTGTGTGTATTCTCTGGTGTGTCTTTAGGGATCCTGCCAGACTGAAACCCTTCCCACACTGAAGACAAGAGTGAGTCTTCTGTCCTCCTTGAGTCTGTGGTTGTGATTTAAGGTGAGTTGGACAAATGAAACTCTCACTGCAATCTAAACAGTGGTGATTCTTCTGTCTTGAGCTCCTCCTCCTCCGTCTGTGTTGTTTATGGCTTCCTGATGCGGTGGAGCTGGGCTCCATGTCTGAGTCTGGGTTGGAGCTCTCTCCTGTAAGAATAGGAACATATACAGGATTAGAAACAACATGAGAACAAGTGCTGCTTCCATAGACTCAGCAGTGCCAGAAGTAACACCACATCTCTGGAGTCTGCACACGCTGTGGGAACATGAAGTGTTCAGAGAGTTACAGAGATATTACAACAAATGGATACCGTATCAATGTTTTATCATTAACAATTGATTTAAAGCATATTCTCTCAAACGGAGACAGAATCCAAGTTTAACGTTTCAGTTTAAGATTATTCACGTTGTACCTAGTTTAACTGTCACTCACTGTCTTGCTCAACAGTTGTAATTCCATGATCAGTCATAGAAGTTAGAGAAATTGTAACAACTTTAGTTTGACTGAATCAACAACTGCTATGGAGGAAATCGTGGGGAAAATAAAAATGATAATAAATGTCTGATTGCATACACCGCTAAATATCTGCCAGCGCCCTTTGAACTATTCATTAATCTGGTCTGGCTTTCACCAAATACTAGGGATGTCCCGATCCCACTTTTTCACTACCGATACCGATACCGATACCTGGGCTTCGGGTATCTGCGATACCGATCCGATATTTTTATTTTTACCCCTGAATAATAACAAATACCTCCCCAGTATATAGTCCACACCAACAACAGTTAAATTAAAGACTGCCAGCCTTTATTAAAGCAACAAATGCGACGTGTTGTGGATTGGAACTACGGATCATAAGCTTTCAAATGATGTGTCATACATTGAAATCCGAAAAAATATGAAGTTAGAGTCATTTGAATGTTGTTAGACGTCAGGCACATATAGGGTTAACCTCTTTGTAATGAAACCGGAGCTGTAACCATTATGCGCATTTTAAGCGCATATAGGACTCGCGTGAAGCATTTCTGCGACACACGTTTCTGTTCACTGTTTTCATTCCCTCATCGCTTATACACATAAGTTTGACTGCGCATGACAGTAGTTCAGCAGTAGTCGCACTGGTGCGATTGAATGTATTTCCAAGTCGCACAGAAATATATTCACTCGCAAATGCGACCAAAACAGTCGCCCTGGTCATGCACGTGAGTGACACACCAGATCGGGCACGCGGATCGGAGCCTTTTTTTTCTGGTGCGATCCGCGATCCAGCATTCAGGACCAATATCGCGGCGATATCCGATATCAGTATCGGATCGGGACATCCCTAACAAATACAGAACATGAACTCACCATCCTCACCATCTGTGTCCACCAATCCATCTTCTCCTTGCTCTTCTTTCATCATGACATCTCCATCCTCCACTTCCTCTTCTTCTTCTCCTTCCTCTCCTTTCACAACTTCATATTCTCTTCCCTCTTCTTTCACCATCACATCTTTAATCTCTTCCTCTTCTTCTTCTTCTTTCACCATCACATCTTTCTTTTCTTCCTCCTCTCCTCTAACCTCCTCCTCCTCTTTCAGCATCACATCTACCATCTCTTCATCCTCTCCTCCTTCTTCCTCTACTTCTTCTTTCACCATCACATCTTTCTTTTCTTCCTCCTCTCCTCTAACCTCCTCCTCCTCTTTCACCATCACATCTACCATCTCTTCATCCTCTCCTCCTTCCTCCTCTACTTCTTCTTTCACCATCACTTCTTTCTCCTCCACTCCCTCCCCTCCTTCCTCCTCTTTCACGACCACGTTGACTTCCAGTGTTTGACTGCAGTATTCCAGCTTCACGGCCACCATCTTTGGACCCCACGTTGTGCTTTTCTGGACTGAAGAACCACAGCAGGAACTCTGTGGACTTGGGTTCAGAAACAGTAGCTGTGAGGTGGAGCTGTGTATAGAAAACAAATGAAGCACAACCAGTCACAGATACATTTCACATTTTGTTCAGTAATTTCACCAATATAGATACAAATATATAGATATACATTATACCTATATACAGTAAAACTAACAAACGTATATATTTATATATTTGTGCCCATTTACACTAATCAAGAAGCTGAAGAACAAATAATAAAATAGAGCGTTTTCCATCGTGCACATACCTATTCAGATAGGGCCACTCTATTGGTTTAATTGATTAATCAGCTGTGCACTGTGTGTTCCAACAGTTTACCGCACAGCTGATTAATCAATTAAACCAATAGAGTGAGACAGGATATGTTCATGCAAGGTGCCTTTCAGGAAGTAGTGGAGATCGTGCACCTAGCCTATTCAAAGCTTCACATACCAACGCCACAGTGTCATTATCACTCTGCCTGCTAGACATTTGTTGTCCACTTGATGGCGCAGTGGAGCAAATGAAGCAACACGAAGCTTCGGCCCATGTGTGACGCAATTGGATGGAAAGCTTCAACAGTTCATGAAGCTTCATCTCGCCATCACTAGAAACAACAGTGTTTCCTCTATATGCATTTATTCGTGGCGGGTCGCCACGAATACATTTTCTCCGCCACTAATTGATTCAGTCCACTTTATGACCGGAGAACAGAAAAAAATCTGATTGAAGCTAGTTTAGGCGGCTTTCAGACCTACATTTCGTTCCGATTTAGGATGTAGTAAGTTACAATATGTTACAATGTTGCAATTAACCTCGCGCTTGGAAAACAGTTTTGTGATTGGTCCGAATTTAGCGGGACATTTGGATTTCTGGAAATCCCTTCCCTCTCTCTTCGCCCGTCCCTTTAATCCCGTAAGCGTATCCTAATCGAAAATGTAACATCATCAGCGACGACCTTGGGTTCTTGCATTTACTGCTGTTCTCTGGTTCATGTTCTTATACCAGTGCTCACTATAGAGTATTTTAAATGAACATTCGTAATGTAGTCTAGTCTCTGATGTTCATGGTCAACTAAATCAGGCTATTTTGTGAAATAAATAATGTTCCCGAGCAGCCTCGCATCTAACGCTAGCTTCGAACTATTGATAGCATAAACGTTGGTAAATGTCACAAACGACACAGTATTGGCAGGGGGAAAGAAGGGGAGTCGAATTTTTATTGACAACTGATAGGATGTGTTTTCCCATTGTACATAGTAAACTCTAAAATACTTTATCATCAGTAATTATGTTCAAGTTGTAAACATCTAAAGTGTTGACACTTCCTGCAAACTCTCTGTCATGCACAAACTGCAACATGCTTGTCTGTGTAATTGGAACGGAGCCAGATTTAGACTACGGCTAAAATACATTGCAGCAGAGAACCTGACTGAGGGGCCAGGGGAGAGACTAGGTCAATAGGTCAGCTGACCAGAGTCAAGTAACTTAGTTGCCATAACGACCAACCCGTTATGGTATGGAGCAGAGGCAAACTTGCATCTAACTTTAGGGTGAACAACATGTTTGACTGGAAACTGGTGATTGGCAAGGTACAGCTGATTCCTGTGTCAGCAGGAATCTAGAATATAAGGAGGCACTGTAAGATGTCCTTGTGTGTGTCTTCTGTGCCTGCGTCTGAACACACCCGGCGTCGTAAATAAACTTGTATCTTAATTGTCTACCTCGAGCATTCATTAATTATCATAAGGAAACAACACATCTCGGTCTCCGCCCATCATCATCTGACAACCAATGATTATCAACAACGGATTTACATGCTGGAAAAACATGCAGCTAAAATTCAGTGAACATTTGGACAATAAAGCCGCTCTTCCACTACGGTGCAGACCTGGTGCTGACCCAGGTCAGCCCGCTTCGTTCCCCTTTTCCATTCGTCGTTCCAGGTCGCTTCAGTCCCAGGTCAGCTCGCTTCTTTAGCTCCACATCGGAGCAGGGTCTTAAACTTTCATATCCGGGTCTCTTTGCCAGGCTGCGTGTGACGTGTGACGCTGCACACCGTTGATTGGTCAATGGAAAATCGTCATCCCATGTCCCATCCCATATTATTTCTTCACTAACCGCCATCTTGAAATACCACATTCACTCTAGGAAAATGTCACTACATTTTCTGTAATAGCTTATTAATAAAGATTCGGAAAATTAGGCTGACCATCGTATTATCTTAGTTTAATGTCATTTCAATGAATCATATAACTTTTATTTACAACAAGCACAACACAAAAATCGCTATTATGCACCGGCTTTGTCCGTGAATAACACCGGCTGTGGAGGTGTTACAAACACAATACTCCTTTGCTAACTTCACCATCTGTCTACGGTCATTTTGAGCCGTTAACCACCGCGCTGACACCCCGAGAAGTTATGCTTTTAACCGTAAACTCGATGAATCGTTCACTCATGAGTCAAATGCCGGTTTTAACAGGGAATTCGCTCCGCGCTGTGTCCACGGTGATAGGAGTGGAGGATCGACTCCATTCAAAAACGTTTGGATTCCCTGGTTTCTCCTCTTTCCGGAAACGTTTGAATTGTTATCCTAACCCCCGGTAACCCGAAGTTATTAACCCGCAAACGGCACCGTGTTTGTCTGCCATTTTCGCAGTTCACTCATGAGTCAAATGCAGGTAGATTCGCGTCTTGTCGGCGTTTCCCGATGATGATACTACAGTTCATAAAGCAGACAAGTGAAGGCAGTGGTTTTAAGGGTTCAAAAAACATGACTTTATTATGTGTACATAGCTTCCTCTCTCTCTTTCTCTTTCTCTCCAAAAAAATCACTGCTGTTGCTGTGTACACCCGGAAGCTTTTTGCCAGGCTGCGTGTGACGCGTAACTCCGCCTACTATCGTCTACTCCTCCTACTAGTCCGGGTCGGTTTGTGTATAATGGAAACCAGAACAGATCAAAAGTGACCCGACCTGACCTCGACCTGATGCGTACTGCACTAACCTGGGACCCTGGTGGAAAAGCACCATAAGAGACACAACGGAGCTGTGGTCGCGTGGTCTAATTACCAGGCAATATGCAAGGGGCAAAAATAATCTATTGCCTCCCAAATCACCACGAACAGAACGGCGGAGGTACGGGTAAACAGGGCACATATTTTTTTAATGTTGCCACCTTCTATTTTTCGGTGAAATTACGTCTTTGTATTGAGCGCCAGTGCGTGTTGCATACGCTACGCGCGCGAAAAAAGAACACTCCGCCACTAATGTGAAAAATCCTGGAGGAAACACTGAACAATGCAATGCAAGACTTGGCTACGAACACGTTTTACTTACATTTCTGCGTTTTCACCAATGTGGAGATACCGGCGCTGCTCCAAACGGCCCTGTCGGACGTCTTATCATCCAGAAATCACATCTCATTCCTACAAGCGAGCTGCCTCGACGGACTAGAATGAAAGTTGTTATCAACACGGTGTCGTCTTTTGATGACGTCATCACCGGGTCCTTCCGGAGCTGTGTTCTGGAACTCCGCCCACTTAAAAGCGCCCACGTTAAACTTGTTTAAGCATTTAGAAATAATACTACATATGGATGAAGTCACCCAAATTATATGCTACTACATCTGGAAATAAACATGTATGTAATCCTACTCTATGACTGTATTATTTGTGCATTCATTCATTCATTCATTCATTCATTGAAGGGTTTATAATTCTTCTAGTATCCTAATGACCATGATGAAAGACTGCTGCACTGCATAGGGGACATATCATGGATTGTAAACCTATAATCTTCCAAGGCTAAACATGGTTGTAGTAATCATGTTAGAATATGTGTTAGAATACTTCGTATGACACCCCTCAAGTTTGAAAATCACTTGACTCATATTCTAGAAGTGTTTCTGAGTACTGAGTCATATGAATCAAGTGTTTATGAATCAAGTCAATATGAATCAAGTGTTTATGAATCAAGTCAATATGAATCAAGTCAATATGAATCAAGTGGATATGAATCAAGTCAATATGAATCAAGTGGATATGAATCAAGTGCATATGAATCAAGTCAATATGAATCAAGTCAATATGAATCAAGTGGATATAAATCAAGTGGATATGAATCAAGTCAATATGAATCAAGTCAATATGAATCAAGTGGATATGAATCAAGTCAACATGAATCAAGTGGATATGAATCAAGTCAATATGAATCAAGTGTTTATGAATCAAGTGTTTATGAATCAAGTGGATATGAATCAAGTCAATATGAATCAAGTCGATATGAATCAAGTGGATATGAATCAAGTCAATATGAATCAAGTGGATATGAATCAAGTGGATATGAATCAAGTGCATATGAATCAAGTCAATATGAATCAAGTAGACATGAATCAAGTCAATATGAATCAAGTGGATATGAATCAAGTCAATATGAATCAAGTGGATATGAATCAAGTGGATATGAATCAAGTGGATATGAATCAAGTAGATATGAATCAAGTCAATATGAATCAAGTGGATATGAATCAAGTGGATATGAATCAAGTGGATATGAATCAAGTCAATATGAATCAAGTGGATATGAATCAATTGAATATGAATCAAGTGGATATGAATCAAGTCAATATGAATCAAGTGGATATGAATCAAGTGGACATGAATCAAGTGAGTTTCAACCTTGAGGGGTGTGATACAAAGTATTCTTGGTCCTTTCCTGCGTCCCAACAGTTAAAAGTGCCACCTCTAGATTGCATAGGGAACCCATAATGGACTGTACACCAACATATTTCCAAGGCTATAAACATGATTACTACCACTGTACTCAGCAACACTTGTAGAATATGGATCAAGTGAGTTTCAGCCATGAGGGGTGACACACAGCTGTGTCTTGTCATGTCAATTCTACTAATTAACCACTAATAAAGACACACGTGAGTTGCTAGGCTCACAAGCATTGACCCCTAAGGACACACAATGTGATGAAACTAAGTCTCCTCAGGTTATTAACACTAGAACAGCCATGAGGGGTCATGACCCCCCTGTGAGGAAAGAAAAATGTGATATCTTTGCACTTTGATCACATTTCAGGACCCTCCTTTCATGACTTGTCCGAGATATGTGCGTTCTACCACCCAGTATCCTTACATTTTCAAAATCACATCAGGATAAGCTAGTATAAAGCTATTTTGCAGTTTTTCTGTGTAGGAGGCAGGCTAGTTTACAAGCGGCCAACTAGTGGTGGTTGTGTGAAAGTAGCAGGTTAGCATTGTAAAGAGGGGGTCATTTAGGAGGTAAAAAGGCACGGCTGTTCTAGAAGCTGGTAGAGGAGCAAGAGAAGCGAGACCCAAAGCAAAGCTCTGGCTCAGTTCTGAGGGGGGCTGAGGGGTCACTTCCCCAGCAGACAGCATCTGGTACTAATAACACAACAAGGAAGACAACATGTTAGCACTTCTGGACATTTGGGATTTGATTTGATTTGTATTTGTCCCAAACACAATAAACATATCAAAACATAACAACATTTCTGTCTCTAAGCTATGTATCTGTGTATTTTTTCAGTTTTTTTGTGCCATCCCACAGTTTTGCTCCATGGATATGATTTTGTTTGTGGTTGCTCTTATCTTATTGACATAAAGCAGTGACAAGTGAATGCAGGAGTATAAAAGGTTCAAATAACATCACTTTATTAGCACACAACACACGTGTCAAATATGTCACCTAATGGCTAGATATTTGGGGAATTGTAGTCCTAGATTTAGTGGACTACAAAAACACGTACACAGCTGAACTGAACAGAAATACAAACATAACACTGAGACTACAAACTATGAGTAAAAGTAAGTTATGTTAAAACTATTGTTTGTTACATTGAGGCTCTTCAACCTTTAAACTTTCATAACATCAAAAATAAGAAAATCACATTTAAAAAAAAACATCATTAAACAATCTGTACACGCAGGCTAGAGGCCAATCTAACAAATGTGGGGGAGGAACAGTGTTGGAGTACGTCCAGGCGTATGTCCAGAAAATAAGCTGTTCTAATAGAAAACTGAGAAGTGATAGGATCTATATCTTAAGAACATATCTGAGAGTGGTGTCCTGGGGTAGGAGTCAAACCCAAACCCAACTGAAGGTACAGCAAGAAAAGGTCAAATCTCTGGACCGTTACAATGTAGCTGATGGATCTCCCTATCTCTCTATTAGTGAGTGTAGCTGATGGATCTCCCTATCTCTCTATTAGTGAATGTAGCTGATGGATCTCCCTGTCTCTCTATTAGTGCCGTGTTGCAACAGTACAGGTACACACGTTGATTTCGTTGAGTACGCGTTAGTATTTTTCGCACAACAGTGACTGAAATTCACTTTCTCTCCAGCAGGGGGCGTCAGCAGCACTGGAAGCAACCATCCCTCTCATATCTACAGCAGTCACAGAACAGCAACAACAACAAAAAAGGACCGTTTTCATTGCAGT
Source organism: Nansenia antarctica (assembly GCF_963989245.1). NCBI lineage: Eukaryota > Metazoa > Chordata > Actinopteri > Argentiniformes > Microstomatidae > Nansenia > Nansenia antarctica. Next base: position 301,512 of record NW_027663467.1, read on the forward strand.
TTAAACCTCAACACCGTTTGTTTGTTTTATTTAAAATTCTTTATTAGGATAATAAGATTAATCTTATCGTCGTCGCGATGGCGTCCTCTGTGGACCCTTAAGATGTGTCATCTCGTTTTAGAGAGGGTCCCAACATATATCACAATCATAACAAGTGTCAAAATAATAAAGAGTACAATTATGACAAAGACAAGAGACAAACAACAACAACAACAACAACATTACTTAATGAAAATTATTGAAAACATTACAACCACAACATGCCCAAAGAGGCCAATAATTATAAACTACGGGAAGGTGGATCTACATCTATACTTTAGACAGCTGAATATAAAATATTAAGTGACAACTTCAGAGATAACAAGAACAATCAGTCACAAAGTAAGAAGTCAGTGCATGCTTAAATCTACCAACAGATGTGATGGATCTAATGTTAACTGGTAAATTATTCCAATCAGCTGGGGCTTTAAAGTTAAAGGCTCTTTTGCCAATTATTTTCTTACCTTGAGGAAATGGAACTGAGAGGAGTGCCTCGACTGGTAATTTGATGTTAAAGGAACAAGATACTGTTTTAAATAGGGGGGATCATTTAGATGAATACATTTAAATATAAATTGAAGCCTGTGTCTTCTTACATACGGAGATGGGAATTTAAGTGTCTTAGATGTCGTTAGATCCCACAAAAAAGGTGGTGGAATCGCCTCTTTCTTCCGAGACAGTTTTAACTGAAAACAGACATCCTTCTGGGAATTTCTATCATTTGAATATCTTTCAGTTGTTTTTAAATGTTCCACTCGAATTCTTTTTATAATTTTATACAGACCACACCAATACTCTACTAGCTTCTTTAATCAAATCAAATCAAATCAAATTTTATTTGTATAGCGCATTTCTTACGATGCAACTCAATGCGCTTCACACAATGAAAATGTTCAGTCAATCAATCAATCAATGCTGACAGAGCCGCGAGCAGGCAAAAGTACAAACCTGTACACTATGTAGCCAGGAAAAATTCCCTTGCAGCCCTCTACCAATAGAGCGACTACTAGCCAGTTTGCCTACCAGTACCCAGCGGTGAACATGCCATCCAGACTATTGTCTCCCATCGGACTCCCACCACCACAAATAAGGTAATACATTGTTACGAGGGGGGTCAGCGAAGAGGACTCCCCATCGCCTCTACTGGTCGAAGAGCGACAGTGCTCCAACCCTGGACTAATTATCCGATGATTGTTGTCACCTGTGAGTGTTTGTCTGTCTATATAGGTGTGTCCCATTTCCTTGTTCCCTTGTCAGTCGATCACTTGTGTTACCCCGTTTGGAATGCTTCAGAACCCTGTGTATGTATTACCACTTCACGTATCCGTTACCCGGAACGTAATTTGAACTTTGACTTTGTTTGCTGGTTTGCAACCTTGTACCTCCTTTGGAGCCCTTTGTTCAAACTTTAGTTTTCGTGCACTTTATTATTGACCGCAGTGCCTTAGTTATTATTACCTACGTGCTGAGCCCTACTGCTCCCCTTTTGTTGTTCCGTCTAAGAGTTTATGTTTGTACCTGCGAATCATACGTCTCAGTAAAGAGAATCTTTATTTTATTACATCTCCGTCTCATTCTTTACTTACACCGCACCTGGATCCGACATTATTGTATACACCCAGAACCTATTGAGAAACTTAACAGTCTGTTAGTTAACTAAAGTTTGAACAAAGGGCTCCAAAGGAGGTACAAGGTTGCTAACTTAAGTCTGTTAGTTAACTAAAGTTTGAACAAAGGGCTCCAAAGGAGGTACAAGGTTGCAAACCAGCAAACAAAGTCAAAGTTCAAATTACGTTCCGGGTAACGGATACGTGAAGTGGTAATACAAACACAGGGTTCTGAAGCATTCCAAACGGGGTAACACAAGTGATCGACTGACAAGGGAACAAGGAAATGGGACACACCTATATAGACAGACAAACACTCACAGGTGACAACAATCATCGGATAATTAGTCCAGGGTTGGAGCACTGTCGCTCTTCGACCAGTAGAGGCGATGGGGAGTCCTCTTCGCTGACCCCCCACGTAACAATGTATTACCTTATTTGTGGTGGTGGGAGTCCGATGGGAGACAATAGTCTGGATGGCATGTTTGGTGTTAGAGGAATGGATCGGACTCATCCCACATCAGCGTTGACAGGGCACCGGCCAGGTCCAGGGCTGGGCAGCGAGGTCCATGGACATGGACAGCAGGCGGGCACCATACCTGTTTGGGTGAAACCTATCTCTCGCAAACAGCTCACTACGGTTAAAGAACGTGGTGAAATTGTCTATAAATGGGATTTGCATACGACAGCAGTATCCCTGTAGCCAAAGGTGAAGACTTCGAATTCTACTGTATTTGGTGTCGCCATACCTGGGACTCGGGAAGGGGCCCGAGATGATGCAGGTTTTACCTGTGCCCTTGACGGTGGTGATGAGGGCTCGGAAGTCGTCTTTCAGCTCCTCCGACCTCTCCCGTCCGATGTCGTTGGCACCCACGTGGATGATGACCGAGGTGGCCTGGGGTGTCACGTTTCTCTAAAGGTTCTGTATGTATACAATAGTGTCGGGTCCAGGTGCGGTGTATGTAGACAAAGACACGGAGATATAATAAAATAAAGACTCTCTTTACTGAGACGTATAGTTCGCAGGTACAAACATAAACTTTCAGACGGAACAACAAAAAGGGGAGCAGTAGGGCTCAGCACGTATGCAATAATAACTAAGGAACTGAGGTCAATAATAAAGTACACGGAAACTAAAGTTTGAGCAAAGGGCTCCAAAGGAGGTACAAGGTTTCAACCAAGCAAACAAAATCAAGGCTCAATCACGTTCCGGGTAACGGATACGTGAAGTGGTAATACGTACACAGGATACTGAAGCATACCAAACGGGGTAAAAGTGATCGACTAACAAGGGAACAGGGAAAAGGGACACACCTAAATAGCCACATACAAACATACAACAGGTGACAGGTATTAGCAATTAGTTCCAATAAAGTCCAACCACCAGTAGGTGGTGTCGGAGAGTCGGAGACTCCCCTGGTGACACTGGGGGGCATCTTCCACCAGCATCGGGACGACCTCGGCGACGTCCCTGACCTTGGCACCTGGGATGCAGTGGGTTCTGGCCTTCGGGACTGCAACAGGCCGGACCATGGACGAGCCTATTACAAGCACAGAGTGGGGGGGGGAGAAGAGCGGGTGCGGGGGGGGGGAGGAGACACGAACTGTAGTTTCCTCTGCTGGCGGCGTGATGGACCTGTAGGGGCCACAGGGTGGGAGAGGGGGAGAGAGAGAGGGAGGGGGGGGGTGGTGGTGCAGGCCCTGGCTCTCTTCGGCTTCGGTGTGGACTGGTGGCTCTGCAGCGCCTCGTAGCTGTTCCGCAGCAGGAGGGCCTCATGGGGGTTGGTGCCAGGGGAGTTGATGGTACGACTCCTCTTCCTGACGGTGGTCCAAGTCCCTGGTGATGTAGGGACAGAGTGAGTTACACCTGGGATTGGGCTTACAGGTGGAGGTGGAGGCTTTGATGTTGTGGTTTGTGTGCTTTCTATGTCTGTAATTATTGTTTTATGTAATGTGTCATAAAGTGAACTAAGATGCGACTCCCCTTGTCTGATCTGGTGGAGAGTTGAGATTCGTCCCTTCATCTCCTCAACCTGGTAGCTAAGCTCCAGGCAGCGCTGGCAGGCCATGAAAGAGAAAAGTGGTGTTATTTGCAGAGAGAGAGAAAAACAATTTGATTATGGAAAAACAATTTGATTATGGTGAGCTAGGAGTATTACAGAGATATGTGATATAAGAATATATAAGGATGTTAGTAGTTCGGGGAGGTATCCCGATAGAAAAAAGCCAGTTTAAAAAGTGTAAAGGTGGCTAGCTGGTTGGCCGCGGTAGCTAACTAATAACGCTGGTAATCCCGACTCAGCCTCCCGGCGTCGGATTCAGAGGAACGAGGTCCCGATGTTATATGGGATAGGAAAGCTATTAATTTACAAAAAATGCTTTCTCAATAGAGTTCAGTATAGATAGCAATTTTTAAGATTCTACCGCTGTCGAACTGCAACAGCAAAAACAAACACTCACTTAATGAACTTTCAGAGCTTCTCTCCATCATTACTACTGAAATTAATGGTCTGATCATTGCTGGTGATTTCAATATTCATGTAGATAACTCAGAGGACAACAAAGCCAAAGAACTCTCTGTTCTGTTAGATGTTTTTGAACTTCAACAACATGTGAACCTCCCTACTCATAATCGAGGTCACACTCTGGACCTTATCATCACCAAAGGCCTAGATATTTCAAATGTTGTTGTAACTGACATTGCCCTGTCTTACCATTGTTGCATATTCTTTGACGTATCTATCTTTCCTGTTATTCAAACTATGTCTAAAACTATTTCCAAACGATATATCAATGAAAAGACCAGTGCACTGTTCACACAGGCCTTTTCCCTAGTGCCCCCCCCCCAAACTTCTATTCCAACCTCAGTAAATGACCTTCTACACGATTTCAACTTAAAAATCACAAAAACCATTGATGATATTGCACCCATTAGATCCAAATGCATCTCTGGTAAGCAAAAAGCTCCCTGGAGAACTGCCCCATCCGTAAAGACCCAAAAAAGAGAATGTTGTAAAGCAGAGCGCAGATGGAGAAAAACAAACCTTCAAGTCCACTATGATATCTATAAAGAGAATCTTCAAAACTATAACTTAGAAATAAGAAGTGCCAGGCAATCATTTTTATCTAAGATCATAAACAATAACATCAATAATGCCCTGATCCTTTTCAGAACTGTTGACAGACTAACAAATCCCCCAACACCCATTGCTCAGGAATTTCACTCGACTAGTAAATGCAATGAGCTTGCATCCTTTTTTAACAATAAAATAGAAACCATTAGACAAGGCATTAGGTCTTCTGTGTCAGGCATGAAAAACATGTCCCCATTAACAACCCCAAATAGGGCGGACATAACAACCATGTCACAATTGAACACCATTGATTACAAGACCCTAGATAAAATCATGTCACGTCTTAAACCATCCACCTGTGCCCTTGATGTCCTGCCAACAAGCTTTTTTAAAAACATATTTAGCTGCATGGCAGGCGAACTAATACAAATAATTAACACCTCCCTTTCATCAGGAATCTTCCCTGAAGCCCTGAAAACTGCAGTTATTAAGCCTCTACTAAAAAAGAACGGCCTAGACCCATTTGTACTAAACAACTACAGACCCATATCAAACCTTCCCTGTACAGGAACAATTATTGAAATGGTTGCCCACGAACAACACAGACTCCGGAAAAATCTCAGTTTTGGTACTACTAGATCTTAGTGCTGCCTTTGACACTGTAGACCATGACATTCTAATAGATAGACTAAAAACCTGGGTAGGACTTTCGGGCACTGCCCTAAACTGGTTTAGATCCTACCTACAGGACAGAAGCTACTATGTCTCCATTGGCAACTTTGTATCTGACCAAATTAAAATGACATGTGGGGTTCCCCAAGGGTCAATCCTTGGCCCCCTTCTATTCAATCTCTACATGCTTCCATTGGGACACATCATAAAAAAGAACGAAATTGCCTACCTATGCGGATGACACTCAAATCTACATAGCCCTCTCACCGAACGACTATAGTCCCATTGACAATCTCTGTAATTGCATTGAGCAAATAAACGCCTGGATGACACAACACTTCCTCCAACTAAACAAGGACAAAACAGAGATAATTGTATTCGGTGCACCTGACAAAAGATCGAAAGTCAGTGCAAAACTTGATTCTCTCTCTCTTCACGCTAAAAAACAGGTCAGAAATCTTGGTGTAATTCTAGACTCCGATCTAAACTTCAACAGCCACATAAATTCGATAACTAAATCAGCCTACTATCACCTGAAAAACATAACAAGAATGAGAGGTTTCATGTCCAAGCAAGACCTTGAAAAACTCATCCATGCATTTGTTTCGAGTAGACTTGATTATTGTAATGGTCTACTAACAGGCCTATCTAAAGGAGCTGTTCGTAAATTGCAGCTCATCCAAAACGCCGCTGCTAGGGTCCTAACAAAAACAAAGAAATTTGAACACATTACACCAATCCTGAGATCCCTGCACTGGCTACCAGTCTCTCAGAGAATTGAATTCAAAATCCTCCTAATTACATACAAATCACAAAATGGTCTTGGACCAAAATACATATCAGATCTCCTCCCACCCTATATTCCCGCAAGGTCCCTAAGGTCAGCTGAGACAAATCAGCTAATAATTCCAAGAGTAAAAACAAAACACGGTGCAGCAGCTTTCAGTCACGCTGCTGCATGCTCCTGGAACAAACTCCCTGAAGAAATCAAAAAGGCCCAAACCCTTAAAATATTTAAATGTTGAACTTCTACTCTGTAGAAGTAACATTCATCCCTCCCTTTAAAAGTGAAAGATTCAAACATGTATTTCGTGGTGCAACATGGTGTTGTTGTCCTTGTAGCGGCATCTCTTGTGTGTCGCTCCAGCAGCGTGGCTCCTCAATGCAGCTTCGCCCATCGCATCAAGTTTGATCGATTTGCCGCAGGCTTTGCATCGGGCCATATGTAGGTTCAGACAGTGAATCTTTAATAATCCATTGATTGCTTGTAAATGTCTTTAGTGAGCCACACATCCTGACATGTACATTTGCCAGGCTTAGCTACACCGGGATGTTCTTGAGGCGCGTGAGTGGTGCGACTCAGATAGCGGGAGAGACATGCAGACAGCGTAACGGAGCATATTTACTAACTTTACGTTCAAAAGAATTGAATTGAATTCCCCTCTCTCTCCCTCTCTAAAACAAAACAAAAATTGAGAGAGAGGGAAATTCAAGCACTTTCAAGGACCCATGTCTATTTTTCTAAACTTTCAAGGACTTCAAGGACCCGTGGGAACCCTGCATTTTGATCATGCTGATATTTTGATGATATCATACTATTTTTTATGATAAAGGGGCTTTAATGATCAGAATGAGAGATGAATACATATGGGGCTTTTTAATATTATTATTTGTATTATTATCATTGTTTTTAATTATTTTCTTTAGTTAAAATGGAGCTCCTGAGATCAGAATGTTCAGAAAACATGCATTATGACGTCATAATCAGTCGAGAGGGCATTTGACGTCACAATCAAATGTCCGCTCCAGAAGCCACGCGCCAGTGTATCAGGCCAGTTGAACTTCGGTATGAGAAGGAGCAACACGCGTTTTACACAAGCAAGGTAAGCCTGTGTTAGCTACTTGTCAAAGTCTATGGGCTTGTGATATTACAGGGTTGCCACGCTACCTGGAAAACAGGGAAAACATGGAAATTATTGAGCCCTGTTCCATACCTGGAAAAGGCATGGAAACTGAGCAAAATTGAAAATGTACATGGAAATCTTGTGTTGTCCTGGACAATTTGATAGGCTTTCTAAAACATTTAATAATTTAAATTAAGTTTATTCTCAAATTTAAGTAGTTGGCTTGGAACTGTCTGTGGCTGTTTTAAATGTGGCTTTATCAATGTTGGTTTGCAAGCACATGGTTCATTGTTGCAAACTAACATTGATGTGCTTGCCAGCTAGCGCTTGGAATGTGTTGCTAACGGTAACGGCCAATAGCGCTAATACTTCCTGATATCCGCGAGTGGGGGGCGTGGTTAAAACGGTCTCAGCGTAGGAACGTTGGATTTACTCAGGAAGTGGTAGAAGTTTGACTGGCGATCAATGCAAATGTGTGATCTTTGCTACTTTAATAGATGATGCATTTGCCAAGTGATCAGTATTTAGCCTGTATGGTATATATAGTACATGATGTATGTGTGTAAATATATATATATATATTTATATGAAGATGTTATAGCTAGCTAGCTACGATTTATTATCTAAATAATAAACAGCAAGCAAGATCCAAAACTTGGGCCGGTGGAGGAGGGCAAGTGTCACATTGGACAGACTACCAAAACAGAAAGTATCTTAACTACAGCAAGTGACACATCAACCTCTATTTCATGATTTTTAAAATATATAACGACGTAGATCATTGATCGGCAACGACACTATATCTCAGTGACAGAAATCAGCTAGTCCAGATAAACAATCAGCGCTCACCTACCATCATGTCTTGCACCGGGGTACCACAAGGCTCCATACTTGGCCCACTCTTGTTTAGCCTATATATCAACGACCTACCATCTGTCTGCCCAGAAGTGCATGTACAAATGTACGCTGATGACACTATTTTATATGTACATGACAAGAACAAACACCTGGCAGCTGCCAAACTTAGCTCTGCTATGGAAAAGGTCACCAAATGGCTCAACAGCTCTTGCCTCCAGCTCAATGTTAATAAAACTGTAGGAATGTTCTTCTCCAAACAACACAATATGACCACGGCAAATATAACCATTTCAGGGCAAAACATTAGTATAGTTCCGTCGTTCAAATATTTAGGGATCATCATTGATTCAAACCTGACTTTCAAAGAGCACATCAAGAAAGTGTCTGGTAGGGTGAAGTTTGGCCTGGCAAACTTCAGGTACATCAGAAGCTCACTGACCATGAGTGCTGCCAGACTATACATGGACGCATCAATTATGTCGCACCTCACATATTGTTTGACAAGCTGGGGCCATGCATACAGCACTTCCCTAAAGCCATTAGCCACCCTATACAAGCGGACCCTTAAGGTCATGAACCAGAAGCGCAACAGCACACACTACTGTACCATCCTAGACAAATGTAAATACCTTAGCTGGGAAGACACCATCAAATACAAAAACATCTGTCTCATCCATAAAACTCTGCATAACAAAGCTCCTCCCCCGCTTAACTCTTTCATAAACCAGCGTGACCACAGCTTACGGCCCACCAGAAGCATCTCTCGTGGCGACCTTATAGTTCCATTCAGGAAAAGCACCTTCAGTAAGCAATCCTTCTCAGTGATAGCAATAGAAAACTGGAACTCACTACCCAACCAACTCAAAGACATACATACTTACTCCACCTTCACAACACACATGAAAGCCTGGCTGACACAGAACTATACTTGTCCTCATTAATCCCTCTCTGTGCTGCCTCCCCATAATGCCTTTTTTTTGTATGTTTTGTTTTGTTTAATGTATTGCTGTTTGTAAGTGCTTAATGTTGTGTGGCCTGTAATTGTCCTGTGGCTTTTATGTGCTTGAAATGTCGCTGCCCCCATAAGTGTGTATGTGGTGTTTGTTGTAGCCCCTTCAATCACCTCAGCTTGCTTACGTGTGTTTTTTGTCAAGTGTGATGTTGGGGTACCTTGTCTCAGCCACGTGTTCTTAGAATATTTAAATGTTTTATTTTAACTAATGACGTTACTTTTCAGGATGCCATGTTGCAACTGGCCGGGGACTTCAGCTGAAAATTAGCCGACTAGGCTAACGCTGCCTTTTTTACTGTATTTTATATGGTTCATGTATTAGGATTGTCCTCGATATAATAAACTAATAAACTAAACTAAACTAAACTAATTGTTTGCCTGACTGGCCATCGGATTTGGGCTCTTAATAGCTAAAAAGCAATACTGTTTTCTTATTTTAACGTATAAAAGTAGCAAAGACCATACATTTGCATTGACCGCAAGTCAAACTTCTAACAATTCTACCACCCAGAAATTGGGTCGACGGGTGGGGGCGGAACGTTTTAACGGTCTAGATATCATCACAAAACATGGTAGGCTACCTGGAAAATCAAGAGGTGGTATGGAAAATTATTTCAAGGCAAGCGTGGCAACCCTGTATTAGTGATATTATTCATGTCCAGCTAGCTAGCCTGCCCTGTACTCACTGTGATATTAATGTGGAACATAGAAAGGAAGTGGGATGACCTTACTTTGCCTTTGTAGAATCCAATTGATAAATCTTCAAGCCTTAAGTTCAAGCCCTCAAACATGTGTATGAAGCATATGCATCTCTGTAACTGATGTGGCTATTGGAACTTGTATTCCACTCAGATGGGCAACGTCAGTCACTTTTGAAGTTCAAACAGCCTCACAGTCATCCATGAACTCATAGGGGACAAGTCATTCTATAATAATAATAATAATAATAATATATAAATATAAAATACGTAATTTCACATTCTCTTTCCTTGTTCAGAAATGGCAAATAAAAAGAAGAAGAGTCGTAGGGGCGGCTGTGGCGCAGGAGGTAGAGCTGCCGTCTACTGATCGCAAGGTTGGCAGATCGGCGGTTCGAGCCCCGGCTGGCCACGTGCGTGCGTGCGTGCGTGCGTGCGCGTGTGCGTGTGCGTGTGCGTGTGCGTGTGTGTGTGTGCGCTGAGTAGAGATCAACGTGGGTCTTGTGCGTAAATTACCAGAGAGTCTTGAATTACAGATTTGCACATAAAAAAATGTGCCTTGACAAGTAAAAGTCTATGGGCTTGACGGCCTGACTGTATTCATAGGATTGTTGTAACTGTATAGGTTACATGATTAACTTTATAGGTTACAGGATTAACTTTATAGGTTACATGATTGATTAATATGTTACATGATTGACAATTAAAAGAGATTGATTAATATATATAGTACATAACATAAAGAAGTACAGTTCTGTTGTATTGGCTAAGAATAGGTAGAACCGCAGGTCCCAGAAGGCCTTGCGGCAAGACGTCATGGAAGTTGACAGTTTAGTTTGTTGGTTTTGAGAAATGCAAATTGTAACGTCCAGAATTAAAGTGAATATCCAATAGCTCTTTTATTGTTTGAAAGTGATCAAAAGTGTAGGCCAACAGATTTTTTATATAAAGAAGCTTTCGCTTTACAACCCGACGTCCTAGCCATCATTTTTTAAGGTAGAAATACTACAAGGATATGGCTTTTTCCCACGTTGCACCTGTTGTCATGACAACTAATGCTTCAATCATAATGTCGCGCAATATCAACAGTCAGTCACTTTTGAAGTTCAAACAGCCTCACAGTCATCCATGAACTCATAGGGGACAAGTAATTATATAATAATAATATATACAGTACATCTAAAATACTTAATTTCACATTCTCTTCCTTGTTTTTCATATTGTAGCCATGTGGCCACGGTTGCCTGTGGCCACGGTTGCCCCCATCATGGCTGCCCCCGAGGGCAACCAGGTCCAGGGAGCAGCCTCCCCCCTAGAGGTCCAGGCTGAACCCGAGGCCACCTCTGCCTCTATGGCCGTGGCTGCTCCCGGGGACAACCAACCCAAGGCTTCATATGCCAATGTGACCAAGGTGAGAGCAGCCGAGAGACTGGTCCAGGCCCAGACAGCAGCCCAGGCCCAGACAGCAGCCCCACAGAGAGCAGCCTCACAGAGAGCAGCCCCAAAGGCCCAGACAGCAGCCAGCCTGGAGGACCAACTCAGTGGTGTGTGTGTGTGTGTGTGTGTGTGTGTGTGTGTGTGTGTGTGCGCTGAGTAGAGATCAACGTGGGTCTTGTGCGTAAATTACCAGAGAGTCTTGAATTACAGATTTGCACATAAAAAATTTGCCTTGACAAGTAAAAGTCTATGGGCTTGACGGCCTGACTGTATTCATAGGATTGTATAGGTTACATGATTAACTTTATAGGTTACAGGATTAACTTTATATGTTACATGATTGATTAATATGTTACATGATTGACAATTAAAGGCGGAGACTTCCGGTATGACGCGGAGCTGATCAGACGCATTTGTTTGCTCCGCTACAAGTTTGAAATAAATTCTTAAAAGAAAGCTCACATTCAAAGATCTTACATTAAGAATTTAGTATTAAAAGGTTTGCTGCAAGAAATACACTATGCCACCTAAGAAAAAGGCCACCAAAGACATCACTATAGGCCTAATGACTGGTTCTGAGGACGAAAGCGCTGCGCGAGCTCCAGACAACATTGAGGAAAGCAGCACGAACAGCGCCGTGGGCTCGGAGGATATTCTCAAGGCCATCCTCGACATGAAAGCTGAATTCTCCGGTAAACTTGAAAAAGTTCTGTCTGTAATGGACAATATCAGCAGAGAAGTCAAAGAGTGTGCTGGCCGAGTTTCACAGGCGGAGCTACGCATTTCGGAGGCCGAGGGCAACATCGGAACCCTTAACGTAACCACCAGCGCTCTGGAAGAAAAAGTTATTAGGCTCACCTCCAAACTAGTTGATCTAGAAGGCCGCAGTCGGAGATCGAACCTGAGGCTGGTCCACCTCCCGGAGGGTGCGGAGGGAAAAGATGCTTGCTCATTTTTGGAGCAGTGGATTCCCGAAGCCCTGGATATGGGGACACTACGCTTTCCTTTGATCATCGAGAGAGCTCACCGAATCTCTGGCCCAAGGTCCAATCCCGATGCACCACCGAGGGCTCTGATAATGAAATTCCTAAACTACAAGGATAAGGAGCGCGTCGCGAATGCAGCCAGGGCAAAAGGGAGAGTCCTCTACAAGAATCAGCACGTCATGTTTTTCCCAGATCTACCCATGGAAGTTCATAAACAGCAGAAGCGATTTGACGACGTTAAACAGCGGCTACGGGCCAAGGCTATTCGATATGGAATAATCTACCCGGCGCGCCTGAGGATAACCCACAACGACCGTTCATATATTTTTGAAACACCGACAGAGGTAGAGGATTTTTTGGAGACACTAAGCAATGCAGAACAACGATGATCAACGCACAGTAAGACTCTTTTTTCTCCCTCTTCTTTCCCTGTGTGTGTATGCCTGATCAAGACTGATCTCCTTTGACTTTGTTTGAAGAGGAAAGTTATGGCTGGAAGTATATTTCCATTATTTTTTGTTGTAAACATCTGACTTTTTTCAAACGCCTAACTCTTAGCCTATTTCAACACGGCGAATAATAACGATTTATGCCGGCTTCGTTTGAAGAGGAAAGCGACGTCTAGAACACTACCTCCATGCTCTTTTTTTTAAACGTATTTTTATTTCTTATTTGTGTGTGTGTGTGTTCTAGACACCTGTCCTTTTTTCCCCCCACAACGTTTAACCCTTAGCTGTACGGGACTATGCACACGGCGAACAATGTAAGATCAATGTAAGATGAATTGTTTCTATGAAATTGGTCCTTGTTTAAAAAGATATGCTACGCTTTCGTTTAATGCATAGACGATGAAATGTATGATATATGCTTGTTTTGTTTCATTTGCTCACTATGCTTGGGCTGTCATTAAAGTGAGAATAGAACTATGTACTTGTAGCGGGGCTGAAGATGCCTAGAGGGTGTACAGGGAAGACAGAACCGCTGTACACGGAGGTGTCGTGTTTTTTGTTTTTGTTTTCTTGTTTATCGGATAGTTGCCAGAGTAGTTGGGGAGTCGCGTGCGACTATCGAGAGCTGAGATGCAGGGGTGGATAGTTCTTCCCCTCATTTCTCTATCTGTTGTTTGTTTTGGGGTTTTATTTGGGTTTTATTTTTCACAGGGACCAGGGGTTACTCGTTCAGATAATAACACTCGTTTACAAAACATAGCAACGTGTTATGACTAAACTCACGATTGTGAGCCTGAATGTCAGGGGGCTCAATTCGCCAAATAAACGTACAACATTTTTGGATTTCCTCAGAAGAAAAGCAGTTGATATAGCTCTAGTACAGGAGTCACACCTTCTATCTAAAGACACCCATCGTCTGGCTAACAGACATTATCATGTGATTGCTTCATCGGCTGCCAACACTAGATCTAAGGGCGTGGCGATCGTCTGTCGCCGTACTTTGAAATATGACATCCTGGGAGATTGGGCCGATCCGGAGGGTAGAATAGCCTTGACTAAAATTCAACTAGAGGGGGAAAAAATTGTGCTGACCTCTGCCTATGCACCTAACAATTATGATAAACATTTTTATGATTTGTTGACCAATAAAATGTTGGAATTTCCAGATTTCAAATTTATTGTGGGAGCGGACTTTAATGCAGTATGGGATTATAAAATTGACAGAACCACGGCGTCCGAAGCCAGCGATCAGAAACAAGCCTCACATGCTCTCCGTGCGTGGGCCAATGCTCTGTGCGTTGTTGACTCATGGCGCTTGATTAATCCCTCGGTTAAGGATTTTTCATGTTATTCAGCGAGACACAAATCATTTTCAAGAATTGATTTTATTTTTGCCTCCAAAAACCTTTTTTCTGAAATAGCTGACGTGGTCCATGTACCATTTGCTCCTTCTGATCACAAAGCAGTGGTCTGCTCAGCCTCACTTAGAGTTGGGACTAATAGGGCCCTTAGATGGCGTTTCAATAATACCCTTTTACGTAGTGAATCGTTTGTTTTGCAATTTAAACCACAACTGGAAGAATTTGTAAACATAAATAAGGGTTCGGTTGATGACCCGAGAGTGCTTTGGAATGCCGTCAAAGGTTTCATAAGGTCCAACACAATCCTGTTTTCCTCAACTCGCAATAAGGCCAGAGCAGAGAAATTAAATCAACTTGAATCTGAATATGCTCGCCTGGATAATTCACTTCAGCTTAAGTACAGCGACAACACCGCATTACAGCGCAATTTGGTTAAAAAAGAAATAAACTCTTTACTCAAACAACGATCAGAATTCCTTATTCACCGGGTCAGACAAAATTACTATTTTAACAGTGCAAGACCCAGCCATTTATTGGCCTTGAAGCTTAGGGTTAATGAGCGGTTTGCGGATATTTCTGCTGTTAAGACAAGTAATGGTGTTATTTGCACGGATCCATTGCATGTTAATTCATCCTTTAGGTCGTTTTATGCTGACCTCTACAGCTCTGAGATTGTTCATGATAAAATTGCTTGTGACTCATTTCTGAATGACCTGCAATTGCCTAGTCTCGCAGCAGATGAATCTGCATTTCTCGACCGGCCTATCTCCCTGGAAGAACTCAGAGGGGCAGCTCAAGAAATGCAGAGGGGCAAGTCTCCTGGCATTGACGGCATACCACCTGAGTTTTACCTTCTCTTCTGGGACATTTTAGGCCCACTTTTGCATGAAATGATTTTGTTCTCTATTGAGAAGGGCTCCTTTGCTAGAGATGTTAATATAGCGTTGATCTCCCTGCTGCTGAAAAAAAACAAAGACCCCTTGGACTGTGGGAGCTATAGGCCGCTCTCCCTTTTAAACTCCGAAATTAAAATTTATGCCAAGGTTCTTGCACGCCGGTTACAGACTTACATGCTCAAATTGGTTCACTGCGACCAGACAGGCTTCATCAGGACCAGATTGGCTTCAGACAATATGAGGAGACTCTTACACATCATAGATGGTGCTACCTCATTTAATTCTCCTACTGCGGTGCTGTCGCTGGACGCTATGAAAGCATTCGACCGTTTAGAGTGGTCCTATTTATGGACGGTCCTTGAAAAATTGGGTTTCGGTACGATGTTTTTAAATATGATCAAGACGATTTATTCTAATCCTTCTGCAATGGTAATGACTGGGAGGAACTTTTCGTCACCGTTTGCGATTGCTAAAGGCTCCAGGCAGGGATGCCCGCTCAGCCCATTACTATTTGCGCTTTCCCTGGAGCCCCTGGCTCAGAGGGTCCGCCAGTCGACCACAGTCACACCAATTTCTATCGGTGGCACTCAGCATCACATATCCCTATATGCAGACGATGTACTTCTGTATGTAGATGATGCTCCTCAATCCATTCCCCATATTCTGTCCATCTTTGATGCTTTTAGCGCCATTTCTGGATACAGAATAAATTGGACCAAGTCTGCTCTCTTGCCGCTAAATGAGGCCATGAGGAGTGCAGTTGTGCCCTCCCAGATTCCGATAGTTACCACATTTAAATATTTAGGCATTGACATCTATCCCTCACTGCTGACTACAGCTAATACCAATTTTAAGAATTTCCTTTCCAATATAACACAGGATTTGGACAGATGGGTGGCACTGCCGAATTCCCTGAGGGCTAGGGTTTCCATAGTTAAAATGAATGTGCTCCCCCGAATTAATTTTGTAAGTTCTATGCTGCCTCTTCCTCCCCCCGCTCTTTATTGGAACAAATTGCAATCTGCAGTCACTAAATTCATCTGGAGAGGTAAACGACCCAGAATTAAATTGACTACATTACAGCGTGAGAGACAGGATGGAGGCCTTTCTCTACCTAATTTTAAACTATACTATTGGGCTTTCACACTGCGTCCTCTGGTAACTTGGTTTAATCCCATGGCTGAGGTTTCTTGGCGTGCTTTGGAAGAGGGATTGACATTCCCTCTCACCCTGAAGGAGGTGCTGTTTTCCAACACTCCACCTGCTCAGTGTAGGCGACGGTTTGGCCTAATTATTTCCCAATTAATCAGTGTCTGGCGAGCAATGACAAAAACATGTAAACTGCCCTCTGGATGGAACCCCTGCTCACCAATATTTAATAATGATGCACTCTTAATTGGGGGGCGTCCGATTAGATGCCAACAATGGGCTGACGGGGGTATTCATTCATTGGGCGATGTTATTGGGGATAAAGGTCTTCACTCTTTTGAAGAGCTACGAATTCAGTTTAATTTACCACGCTCCTCCTTTTTCTTTTATTTACAACTAAGGGCTGCCATGAAAACCTATGGGGTCCCATGGAAGGAGCCACTTCACAGGCACCCGGTGCTTGTTGTTCTGGACAGGGTGGGTAGTACGAGGGGCATAGTTTCCACATTATATGGGTACTTCCTGCAAAAAACATACCTCCCATTGGCAGTTGGATCGGTATGGAAGGTGGACATTCCGGACCTAGACCTAGAATTTGATTGGGATAAAGTGTGGTCAGATGTCCTACAAACATCAAGGAATCCTGATCACCAACAAATTCATTATAATTTTATTCATAGGACTTATATGACTCCTCGGAAGATGTGTATTATGAAAATCATAAATGACCCCAATTGTACTCTGTGTCCTCTGGGGGTTGTGGGCACATTTATTCACATGATTTGGGAGTGTCCAGAGTTTACAGAGTTTTGGGCAATGGTCGCTTCTAAACTTTCTGCTCTGCTCTCTGTGACTATACCCCCTTCTCCTTCTGTATTGATCCTCAATGATCTTTCCCTGTTACTCCTCCCTCAAACTAAAAAACGCATTCTGTTTGCTGGTCTGACGGCAGCAAAAAAAATGGTTGCCACACGTTGGAAGCCTCCACATTCACTTTCATTCAAACAATGGGTTTTAAGTTTTTTGGATGTTGTTTATTTGGAACTCTCTACAGCCCGTATGCATGGTGCTAAAGAGGCAAATATTAATTTGTGGATATCCACAGCTGTTGATCTGAAAAATCTTTTGAGTTGAGTGTAGGTCATCACAACTGTAACTGACTTGTCCTCTGGTCCCTGGGGTGGGTGGGTGGGGGTTATTTGTTTTACTTTCTTTTACGTTGTGGGTCCCGACTTGTAATGTATGTCCCGACTCCCTAATACCTAGAAGCTATATTGTAATTTGTGTGTTGTGGCGTGGTTGTATGGGCTGTTGGGGGCGTTGATTGCAGGATGTGGCCTTGTTGTCTTGTTTTGTCATTATGTTTGTTTGTTTTAAAAGAAAATAAAAAAATATTTGATCACAAAAAAATGATTGACAATTAAAAGAGATTGATTAATATATATTACATAACATAAAGAAGTAAATTTCTGTTGTATTGGCTAAAAATAGGTAGAACTGCAGGTCCCAGGAGGCCTTGCGGCAAGACGTCATGGAAGTTGACAGTTTAGTTTGTTGGTTTTGAGAAATGCAAACTGTAACGTCCAGAATTAAAGTGAATATCCAATAGCTCTTTTATTGTTTGAAAGTGATCAAAAGTGTAGGCCAACAGATTTTTTATATAAAGAAGCTTTCGCTTTACAACCCGACGTCCTAGCCATCATTTTTTGAGGTAGAAATACTACAAGGATATGGCTTTTTGCCACGTTGCACCTGTTGTCATGACAACTGATGCTTCAATCATAATGTTGCGCAATATCAACAGTCAGTCACTTTTGAAGTTCAAACAGCCTCACAGTCATCCATGAACTCATAGGGGACAAGTAATTATATAATAATAATATATATCTAAAATACGTAATTTCACATTCTCTTCCTTGTTTTTCATATTGTAGCCATGAGCAGGAGGACTGGGAGGAAGCATGAGGATAGAGGGGACAGACCTGTAACTGTAAGTGTAACCATCACCATTAGCACACGTCCCTGCAGTTATATCAGTTTTGTGTAACCATGTAGCCATGAATGATGCCACACCTCCTCTGTTCTGCTCCTGCAGCAGGTCTGCTCGGGTGACGAGGCCACCAATGTCTGTGGCCACGGTTTCCCCCATCATGGCCGCCCCCGAGGACAACCAGGTCCAGGGAGCAGCCCCCCTCCTAGAGGTCCAG
Source organism: Nansenia antarctica (assembly GCF_963989245.1). Lineage (NCBI taxonomy): Eukaryota > Metazoa > Chordata > Actinopteri > Argentiniformes > Microstomatidae > Nansenia > Nansenia antarctica. The sequence goes on from NW_027663467.1 coordinate 319,861, forward strand.
GCTGAACCCGAGGCCACCTCTGCCTCTATGGCCATGGCTGCCCCCGCGGACAACCAGCCCAAGGCTTCATATGCCAATGTGGCCCAGGTAGGCATCCCGCAGGTAGAGGCACTCCAGAGAGAAGCCAGCCAGGCCAAGAGAGCAGTAGTAGCCCAGGCCCGAAGAGCTGCCCACACAGCAGCCCAGAAAGCAGCCCGTACCCAGAGAGAGGCCCAGAGTCCCACAGCAGTCAACTGGGCCCAGGGTGAAGCCGAGAGAGCAGCCCGACAGGCCCAGAGAGCAGACAAGATACTGGCCCAGGCCCAGACAGCAGCCCAGGCCCTGACAGCAGCCCCACAGGACCAGAGAGCAGCCCAGGACCTGAGAGAAGCCCAGGACCAGATAGTAGTCCAGGCCCTGAGAGCAGCCCAGACAGCATACGAGAGAGCAGCCCGTACCCGGAGAGAAGCCCAGAGTCCTAAAGCAGACCCATGGACCCAGAGGGAAGCCAAGAAAGCAGCCCGATGGGCCGAGAAAACAGCCCAGGACCTGAGAGCAGCCCGACAGGCCCAGAAAGCAGTCGAGAGACTGGCCCAGGCCCAGGGAGCAGCCCCACAGGGAGCAGCCCCACAGGTCCAGAGAGCAGCCCCCCAGGGAGCAGCCCAGAGCGCAGCCCCACAGGTCCAGAGCGCAGCCCAGGCTTCATATGCTTCTGTGGAGAAGGTAAGACCCACCCCATGTCAGGAGACATGTGCAATATACAGTAGTACAAAGGTAGTAATGTACATCAGTAGTGCAAAGGTTATAGAGTGATCACATTAACCAGGGATGAGCAGCCATTATTAAGTATTGTCATTGTCATCATAGTGTAGGCATTTTCCATTGTCTATAGTATCCTAAGGTGGGGGGGGGGGTACTGAGAGTCATAGTCAAGTGTGTGTGTGAGTGTGTGTGTGTGTGTGTGTGTGTGTGTGTGTGTGTGTGTGTGTGTGCGAGGGGGGGCAATAGTTCAGTGGGGTATGTCGTATGTGGAGGGGGGGATTGTTTATCAGAGTGATAGCTCTGTTATCTCCATCTGGGAGTTTCGAAGGACTATGGTACTGTATTTGATAACTGCCCACTCACCCTATTTAGGATTGCTAAAAATAGACAATACACAAAGATGAGGGGAGACAACTGACTGGTTTTATTCTCAGAAAAGACAAGGGACCCCTCTTGCCAAATACATTTGAGATTGCACCTTAAGTGTGTTCACTGTATGTCCACAGGAGTGTAAAGAGGCCCAGGCTGCCCTGCTGTTGGAGGCGAACCAAAGAAAGGCGGAGCAAGAGCTCTACATGGCAGAGAAGGCCCGAGTGGCAGAAGAAAGAAAGGAAGAACAAGGGGTCTGGAAGAGGGAGATGGAGGAAGCCCAGGCCAGGTACATGGCAGAGAAGGCCCGAGTGGCAGAAGAAAGAAAGGAAGAACAAGGGGTCTGGAAGAGGGAGATGGAGGAAGTCCAGGCCAGGTACATGGCAGCCCAGGCTTCATATGCTTCTGTGGAGAAGGTAAGACCCACCCCATGTCAGGAGACATGTGCAATGTGCAATATACAGTAGTACAAAGGTAGTAATGTACATCAGTAGTGCAAAGGTTATAGAGTGATCACATTAACCAGGGATGAGCAGCCATTATTAAGTATTGTCATTGTCATCATAGTGTAGGCATTTTCCATTGTCTATAGTATCCTAAGGTGGGGGGGGGGAGGGGTACTGAGAGTCATAGTCAAGTGTGTGTGTGTGTGTGCGAGGGGGGGCAATAGTTCAGTGGGGTATGTGGAGGGGGGGATTGTTTATCAGAGTGATAGCTCTGTTATCTCCATTGGGGAGTTTCAAAGGACTATGGTACTGTATTTGATAACTGCCCACTCACCCTATTTAGGATTGCTAAAAATAGACAATACACAAAGATGAGGGGAGACAACTGACTGGTTTTATTCTCAGAAAAGACAAGGGACCCCTCTTGCCAAATACATTTGAGATTGCACCTTAAGTGTGTTCACTGTATGTCCACAGGAGTGTAAAGAGGCCCAGGTTGCCCTGCTGTTGGAGGCAAACCCAAGAAAGGCGGAGCAAGAGCTCTACATGGCAGAGAAGGCCCGAGTGGCAGAAGAAAGAAAGGAAGAACAAGGGGTCTGGAAGAGGGAGATGGAGGAAGCCCAGGCCAGGTACATGGCAGAGAAGGCCCGAGTGGCAGAAGGATAGGGAGAGCGAAAGATCTTGAAGAGGGAGGCGGAGAAGAGAGAGAACGAGGTGGAGAAGAGAGAGAAAGAGGTGGAGCAAGCTCAGGACGGGCAAATGAAAGAGATGGCCAGAGTGGAAAAAGCTAGAAAGGTAGAGCAAGAGGTCTGGAAGACAGAGAAGGAGAAGATAAAGAAAGAAGGGGAGGAGAAGGAGAAGCAACACAGCGATGCAGAGAAGAGGCTGAAGGAAGAGAGACAGAGGGTGGATGAGGACAGAGAAGAGCTGGACAGGGAGAAGAAAATAGTTCAGGATCTTCAAGATGAATTGGAGAGGAGGAAGAAAGTGTTGGAGGATAGGGAGAGAGAGATGAAAATGGAGGTGAAAGAGAAGATGGAGGTGATGAAAAGGGAAGAGGAGGAGAGAGAGAGAGTCAGGAAAGAAGAGGAGGTAAAGAGAAACAAGATGGAGCTGAAGAAGTTAGAAAAGGTCAAGAGAGAGAGTCAGACAGTCCTGGAGGATAAAGAAAAGGAGGTGAATGAAGTGAAAGAGAGGATGGAGGTGATGAACAGGGAAGAGGAGGAGAGAGAGAGAGTCAGGAAAGAAGAGGAGGGAGAGATGGAGAAAAGAGTAAGGACAGCAAAGCTGGCAGGCTTAGGGTTAACACTAGGCTTAGGCTTAACACTAACCCTAAAAATGTTTAGATAATTTTTGCATTTTAAATAACTGTCAGAGCAATTCAATAAATGTCCTGAAATGTCTAAAAACGTTTTTTCACTTTGTCATTCTGGGGTATTATGTGTGGATTGATGTCAAATTATGACTTTGCTTGTTCTGTAGACATGGGTCTACGGACATCAACTAAACTTGTTTCTCTAAAAGCTTGTTTACTTTGAGAGAACCATAAACAGCAGAGGAACTATTAGCTCTTACAGGAGATACGAGAATGATAGTGATTTGGGATAGTAAGATACACAGGTTACACAGTGTCTAAACTAGCAAGATAAACACCTTATGTTAAGATACCCAGGTTACACAGTGTCTAAACTAGCAAGATAAACACCTTATATTAAGATACCCAGGTTACACGGTGTCTAAACTAGCAAGATAAACACCTTATATTAAGATACCCAGGTTACACGGTGTCTAAACTAGCAAGATAAACACCTTATATTAAGATACCCAGGTTACACAGTGTCTAAACTAGCAAGATAAACACCTTATATTAAGATACCCAGGTTACACGGTGTCTAAACTAGCAAGATAAACACCTTATATTAAGATACCCAGGTTACACGGTGTCTAAACTAGCAAGATAAACACCTTATATTAAGATACCCAGGTTACACGGTGTCTAAACTAGGAAGATAAACACCTTATACTGATCCACGGGCTGAACCAGCGCTGCACACAAGAGCCCTCGGCATGACGAGTCTCATCATGATTATCTACAATCATTCACCTGTAGGCGTACTCAATTTACAGTAAGTTGTCAGTGAGGTCACCTTGTTGCGTCCTTCTGAAAGGTAACAAGTTCTACAGCAATAACTGTAAGCAGTTGCAGCACAGCTGCAGGGCGGAATACCACCGGCATCCGTCCAACTTCCCTGCTTTTCCCAGTTTTTTCTTACATTACAGAAAGGTTCCACCTCTAAGAGGACGGTTCTACCTCAACGAAAGAGCTTGAAAAGTCAAAAGATACAGCCTAATGTTGGTGCCTGTTCAGATACAAAAGAACTGGTCTGTTAGAAAAGACTACAAGTGATTTCTATTGCCTCTGCCCTTAACGGCAGCAAGCAAAGATGGTCGCTTGACTGTACTGTGACCCCACTACATGAGCTCTCAGATACATAGATCACCCATACACCCAAAAAAATCAATTACACAGACAATGTTTTTGCAATGTTCAAATATATTTAATTCATAGGCAGTTATGCACATCTTTTCATCTTTGATCTTCTCCATAGTTTCTAGAATCAAATAAAACATACTACTCTCTATTAGAGGACTTATTGTTAGGGGATATTTGAGCTCTGTGGAGGTGTGTCTGGTTCTGCTTACACTGCCTGGGCCAGACCCACCATGTTGTTCTGTCTGTCAAAGACGGTGTAGAACTCCCTGATGAAGAATCTCCCCAGGTCCACAGCCTGCTACTGACACCGCTGCCCAGTCCAGAGTTCTAGAACGCTGCCCAGGCCAGAGTAGCAGCCGTTGGAGTTCTAGAACGACAAGAGCGGAGGAATTTACTGATGGAATTCCACTTCTACTTCAAGAGATTTAAATTAAATGTTGCTTTAGGCATTGGCTGGGTGGGCTGTCAGTAATGGAACCTGGTTAACCCATGGTTAATGTTGTTTGACACACCTACTAGCAGAGTGGACTGATCATAGGCTGCAGCAGCAGGAGGTTGCACTCTCCCTAGTGGCCTGTAACATCATCTCAGGGAGAGCACTCCCCCTAGTGGCCAACATCATCTCAGGGAGAGCACTCTCCCTAGTGGCCTGTAACATCATCTCAGGGAGAGCACTCCCCCTAGTGGCCTGTAACATCATCTCAGGGAGAGCACTCCCCCTAGTGGCCAACATCATCTCAGGGAGAGCACTCCCCCTAGTGGCCAACATCATCTCAGGGAGAGCACTCCCCCTAGTGGCCTGTAACATCATCTCAGGGAGAGCACTCCCTCTAGTGGCCAACATCATCTCAGGGAGAGCACTCCCCCTAGTGGCCTGTAACATCATCTCAGGGAGAGCGTAGTGATGCACCTGATGTAGCTACTTGTTGCTCATAACTGATGCTGGTAAGCGTAGTGTAATGCATGTTTGGGAAGACTAACAAGTCATTGGGCCATGATCGATAATAGCTGACATGAATGTGATAATGACAAAATACAAGAGACAAAACAAACAAAGTTGATGTTAGAAACTGTTAATGTAATATAAGAACAAACGCTTGTGTCTCACACACTACCAGTGAGACAGTTCAGAGGGGAGAGGGGGAGGGTCTGGGTTAGTAACAGACAGGAAATCCAAAGCCTCTACTTCCATCATGTCATCTTGTCTGTGTTTCACTTCCTGTTTCGCCTTTAGATATAAGAGGAGTATTCTGAAAACAACGTAACAGCAAATCATGAAGTAGCTGTTTTCAATTTCTTTATTTCTATGTTTTGATATCCTTCCCTCGCCATAGTGTAGCCAACTTTATTGTCAATCTTGCCGAACCAATGTGTTGTAAAGAGGACTACAACTGAAATAAGTACTTTATTGTGTATTATCCTCTATGATTTTATTCATGTACATATGTATGCTTGTCTGTGTTATATGTGCTTGGTTTTAAAAGGGTTAAATTAACTTAACAAAAGTCAACTAAAGCAATAAACAGGGGCCCTAACGTCACGAAAGACTGGGCACACATTTTCAACATTTGAATATTTCAACACACCCAAAAAAAAAAATCTTCAATAGCCTCCCTTTAGTCACCACCCACTCTAGACTCCACCCACCATCTCTATCTACCACCATCCATGTGACAGCTAGGGGGGCGGGGCTTGGGCCGGGTGCACTTGTCCTAGTGGTGGAGGTTCGAGCCGTGACTGAGGTTGCCAGGGAACCGGTGGAGGTGTGGGTGTACACTAGAGGAGCCTGCAGCATCATGTCCAGAGTCATGGCCTACCAACAGAAGCTGGCTGAGAAGCTCATCATCCTCAACGAGAGGGGGAGAGGGGTGCTAGTTCGAATGAACTACATTAAGAAGGTGAGGAAGGAAGGAAGGAAGGAAGGGAGGAAGGAAGGAAGGGAGGGGGGGGGGAGTTTACCTGCCCAGGAACTTATAAATTAGCTGTCTGACTGAAACTGGCTGATAGATTTACAGAGATGTTGATTCATGTGCATCGTCCCTGTAGAGCGAAATGGATTTGGCTACTGAGGCGAGAAATCAGGAAGTTGAAGATGAGTCATGGGTTCTGCCTTATTGGTTTAGTCAAAGAATACCTGCTACACAATACTGATGAGGAAACACTGGTCACAATAATATGTGATGAGGGTGCTTTGAGTTGCATCCGTGTACGAAAGGCGCTATATAAATAAAGTTTCACTTCACTTCACTTCACATGATGAACAAGGCTAACCAGCATTTAATCAAGGGGCCAATTCGGGTTGATTGACAGTACTGTACTACGAATAATGAATAAATGCTGGAAGATATGCAAGAATAATGGCTAAAGGCTGCCTTCCGTTTTGTTTTGTTTTTACTGAGAGAGAAGAAGAGGAGGATAAGACCTAGTGTACAGACACAAAATAGAGAAGACATTAAATAGACATTAAACGCAGTCAGAGAAGCCAGAGGGGCCTCCAAACATATTAAAACAATTTGTCAGACGTTAAGCTGGTGTCAGTCTCATAATAATACAGATATTACAGAATTGTATAGTTATAGAATGATATGAAGTGTCTACAGGACTAATGTCTTCACGCTACACTGTTGTGTCTACATTGTAGGTTGGTGATACATCAGTCGGTGTTTATGTTTATATGTGACAATATAACCTAGGAGTGATAATAATGTATTCAAACTCTCTCTGTGTGTATTGATATTGTATGCAGTGGCTACTTTAATAACTCTGTATCCCTACTGAGTGTGTCTAGAGTACTTTAAAAGCAACTCTACATCTCTACTGAGTGTCTGTATGTTTAGGTGTCTACACATCCACGTTTTACTGTACGTGAGCCAATTTAACCACGGATGATGTGAAAACACTTTCTGTGTACTGCATGTACAATATGTGTACTGGTGGGTGCACGGGGGCTACTTTAACAACTCTTCATCTTCAGTCTTCAACTTAACCAGGGGTGATGAGAAAACTCATGTATGGATACTGGTGTGGCTACTTTAACAACCCTCTACATCTCTACTGAGTGTCTGTCTGTCAGTGTGGCTGTCATCGTGGTTCTCCAGAGAGGAGGAAGTGAACACAGGAAGTCACAGTCTGTCAGCCACCTAGAAACTGCTGTTTCTGTACACATCCTCAGAATAACTCACATGACATCTCCATATACAGCCAACTGTCTCCATATACAGCCTACTGTTGCTAAGGAAGTACGACAATTGCACTTGCAGTGTGAAAGGCAGACAATGATGCAGAAATGGAATTACAGTAACTTGATGATCAGAAACATTTTATACTACTACTACTACTACTACTACTACTACTTCTACTACTACTACTACTACTACTACTACTACTACTACTACTACTACTACTACTAATAATAATAATAATAATAATAATAAAACTGTAACACTACATTTGAAGCTTTAAAACAAGAACAAATAAATACAACAGCATACATGAAAATAAGTTAATACAAATGAATACAAGTACATTTAATAAAATAAATGAAATAAAAACTTATTTGAGGAAGCACTAGCTAAAAGCCTTCAAGTAAAGGTTTTCTTTTAAGCTCTTTTTCTGTTCTTTTTTTTCATGTCCACAGAGCATGTCTGTTTGATATACATGGTCGAAGGCGTTCCACAGTTTTGATACATAATACATAAAAACAGCTTCCCTGCTGTGTTCGTGGAGTACTCTAGGCATGATTAAAAGACCAGCGTTGGAGGATCTAAAGGCTTGTTGTGGTTGATCAGTTCTAAAAGAAACAGGAAGTCAGTGCAGTTCAGCTACAACAGGAGTGATGTGCTCTCTCTTCTTGCTCCTAGTTAAGTGTCTAGCGGCAGAATTCCGTGTTCCAATTTATTTATAAATGTTTTTGGGAGACCAGTAAAAAGTGCATTGCAGTAGTCTAACCTCCTAGTGATAAAAGCATGAATTAGTTTCTCAGCATCCTGTTGTGTTAAAAAAATTGCCGTACTTTGGCAATGTCTCCCAGATGGAAGAAAGCTGTCTGGGTCACTTTACTAATATGGGGATTCAAATTTCAATCTAAATCTAAAAACACCAGACTTTTAACCTGTGATTTGGTCTGGTGAGCCAGGCTCCTGAAGCTTACTAAAAAAAGGGTGATACACTCTACTGTACCACGGGAAATAACACACAAAAGAAAGACTCAGAGAGTCAATATACAGTGCTGTTGGACTCATCTACATGTTGTCTCATAAGGCCTGTAATTCAACAACAACACAATACCACACACCATCCCCATAAAATCCAGTTACACCGGCAGATAGACGACTTATCTACAGGCCTGCGTTTCCCAAAAAAGACTTAATTTCTCAAAAACCTGACCGCAAAGCCGCAAGAGAGTAACGTCGTAACATCAGTGTTTGCAGGCCAATGTTTCTGCGTGTGAACAAATGAAATGTATTCAATTAAAAAGTCTGCTAGTGTAGGGCAGGAGTGGGCCTGGATCTTCAAAAGAAATGAAGTCCTACGTGCGCGAGAAAGCTTTGAGCAAACTGACCCCAGATCTCTGTATAACCTTTCTCCTCTGTCTTAGATCTGCTCCGACCCCAAATCCCGCCCATCGTTCCTGGCAGACAAGGCTATGGAGCAAGCTATCAAATACATCAACAAGAAGTTCCCCAGCATCGACTTCAGGGGAAATAGTGTGAGTAGCTACTGGCCCGACTTAAAGGCGGTCCCTCACACTGGTCACCAGTGTTGAGGGAGCAGGTCCTACCTGATTGGATCAATATCTTTAACAGACCTTAGGCACAATGATGTAAACAGATGCATTTGATTTTCACATACAGTAGCAGGCACATATCATCATTTGGAAATGATCTCTAATCGGATTTGAAATAAACTGAGGCTCCTCTTCTCCTCTCCTGTCCTCTCTTATCCCCTGCTCCCCTCTCCTCTCCTGTCCTCTACTCTCCTCTCCTCTCCTCTGCTCTGCTCTGCTCCCCTCCCCTCTCCTCTGCGCTGCTCCCCTCTCCTGTCCTCTCCTCTCCTCTCCTCTCCTCTCCTCTCCTCTCCTCTCCTCTCCTCTCCTCTCCTGTCCTCTACTCTCCTCTCCTCTCCTCCCCTCTCCTCTGCTCTGCTCCCCTCTCCTCTCCTCTCCTGTCCTCTACTCTCCTCTCCTCTCCTCTGCTCTGCTCTGCTCCCCTCCCCTCTCCTCTGCGCTGCTCCCCTCTCCTCTCCTGTCCTCTCCTCTCCTCTCCTCTCCTCTCCTCTCCTCTCCTCTCCTCTACTCTCCTGTCCTCTCCTCTCCTCTACTCTGCTCTGCTCTGCTCCCCTCTCCTCTCCTCTCCTCTGCTCCCCTCTCCTCTCCTCTCCTCTCCTCTGCTCCCCTCTCCTCTCCTCTCCTCTGTGCTGCTCCCCTCTCCTCTCCTGTCCTCTCCTCTCCTGTCCTGTCCTCTCCTCTCCTCTCCTCTCCTCTCCTCTCCTCTCCTCTCCTCTCCTCTCCTCTCCCATCTCCTGTCCTCTCCTCTCCTCTCCTCTGCTCCGCTCCCCTCCGCTCCTCTCCCCATCTTTCTCTCCTCCCCTCTCCACTCCTCTCCCCTCCTCTCCTCCCCTCTCCTCTCCTCTCCTCTCCTCTCCTCTCCCCTCCTCCCCTCTCCTCTCCTCTCCTGGTGAACCGGTTGTACATTATCGGTGTGCAGCAACATCTGACCAACATCCAGAGGCAGAAGTCCGAGATGATGGTCTCCACGTCTAGTTACTACGACTCCTTCCTGGACGTCATGGAGTTCAGGGTGAGACTGAGCTTCTCTCTGTGTCATGTGACAGACGGGGTTCAACCACAGCTCTACCATGTCGTGACGTTAGAATCATAAGGTTCTATCTCCATTTTTGTCAAAATTTAGTTTTTTACATAATCTGATCCATTAGGTGTTGACTGCCAAAGACGCCAATTGGCGTCTTATAGAATAGTAACGTTGACTGCCAAAGACGCCAATTGGCGTCTTATAGATTTTTATTTTTTTTTCGCGGGGATCGCGTTATTGACATGTTCTACACCTTGCGAGTGAATTTCAGACTTGGTGTAATGTATTTCGGTCCCAGATGGGGGCAGTAGTTCGATAAAAGCCTGGAGAAGGAAGTGGCTTGCTGTGGGTTGTAGTAATGGCGAAACGGATCAGGGTATGTGCCAAACGCGGCGCGGAGCATTGCGGCGCGGAGCATTGCGGAGCATCGCGGAGCAGCGCGGCCATCGCGCGACTCTTCAAACAGTTCAGAGTCGGATGATACAGAAAAAGTGCAGGAAAAAAGAAAAAAGTTCTGCAGAAAAAGCTCGTTTTCTCTGTTTATTGGTCAAAATCAGGTGTTTTTGCTGAAACCACCCTATGTTCTACGGCCGATTTCTAAACACTCAAAGAGGCTAGACACAAACGTTCTTTTTCTGATGAAAGAAGAGAGTCTAAAGTTTTGGTAGATATGTTCAATGTTTATGTAGTCCGAAAAGTCAATATTTGGTGGGTCTTCAAAGTTCAGAGAAAATGCCCCAAAAGTCTGGCAATGTGGAGCTCTCCGCTCGTGTTATTTTTTTAAATATATATATATTTTATTGTAAATAATAAAATACAAAGGTTCCATCTCACAAAACATAATGGAATGTAAAAACTTTGACGCTCAATATCTCTGAACTGCCCTAAACGGAGATAGAACCTTATAATTCTAAGCTCACAATGTGGAAGACACAAGCGTCTATCATTAGGCCCAGAAGACATCCTCACCGGTCTGAGGACGATACTTCCTCAGTTGACATTTCCCTAGCAGGGGCTACCGTTATCACCATAGCGTGATTCCAAACCACATCTGCTACACACTGTTACTATTACCACAGACGTTCAGGTTTTCTAAATTGTAATTTACATATAAAGTGATTCTTTCCCCCAGTTGAAACAAATGGCACATTTCCAGGCGAGACAAACTGCGTTGAGCTGCTAAACCTCAGGCACAGTCCTTTCAGATAATCGAGGTCTCAGCAGGGAACACATGAAACGTTGCAGCAACATTAAGAAATAGCAACTAACTCAAGGATTAGTTGTACCGTGTCCCCTGTATTATTATATCATAATAATAATAATAATAATAATAATACTTTTAAATTATATAGCGCCTTTCACAAACCCAAGGACGCTGAATCATATCATCTTATATACATATAAAACATCATACATTCAAATACTGTTGAATAGCATAATAATATCAATAACAACAACAACAACAACAACAACAAAAAGGTGCAAGTCCAATGGGGTCAAACATAACAAGTATATGAAAGGTTTATATTATTCTAACTATTCACTATCTATTTTACAGGATCATGTTTATGAATTGCTCAACACAATGGATGCCTGCCAGTGCTTCTTTAACATTGTGAGTATGCCACCGAGTATGACGGTTTCATTTACCAGATGATGATGTTGTTGGTAATGACCTTTGAACTCTCTATTCATTCTTCACCATGTTTTATTCTATTTACAGGCCGTGAACTTTGACTTCACCAAAAACTACCTGGACCTGATCGTGACGTATACATCAGTCATTATCATGCTGTCTCGCATTGATGACAAGAAAGCACTGGTGGGCATTTACAACTGTGCCCACGAGATGTCCAATGGTAGCAGGTGAGGATCAGGGGAGGCTGGTGGAGGACTGGGCTCATTGTACTGTAATGCATCATGGATTGAACTCCTCTGATGAGGATACTGACTGACTCTCAAGAGTTTCACTCCCCCTGGTGGGTGTAAAAGGAATAGACAGGTGTCCAATGGACATTGGAAACTCTGACCAGCAATGCATGCATGGGCAATTTTAGACCCTTTTTAGGTGTGCTTCAATAACCATACATTTCATCTCACCACCCCTAAAAAAACAAAACATATTATTATTAATCATTACTATTATTTTCTGAAATAATTTTTTAGCCGATCCAATGCTTTTAAACGCTCAAGGGGAAAGGTACATCAAAGTGCTCCTGGGTGAAAGGAACACTGTGTCCCAACATCTGTGTTGTGTACAGATTACACTACATGGCCTATACACTGCTTAGTTGTTGGTGGAAAGTGAGTGTTGATGTTGGATTGGATCAGAACCATAGAGTAGTCCGTACTGTACACAGCCCATAAGGGTATGTGTGCAGTATAGTTAAGTAAGTAGCCTTGAGAACCGACGGTTCTGGAGCCTAATGGCCCATAGGAGGAGGAGCCTATCTCCTGTTTCCATAGCGCTTAGACAGCTTGATGTACGTGTACACCCCATGGACATGACGCCGGTATGTCGCAGGGTCTTACCCCCAATCCAACCCTTAATGCTGAGTGCCAAGCAGGGAGGCATCGGGTACCATTTTTTAGTATGACTCGGTCGGGGATCAAACTCACAACCTCCCAATTTCAGGGCGGACACTCTAACCGCAAGGCCACTGAGCTGGTGCGCGGAGTATGGTATTGAAGTCCAAATGTTCAAATGAACAACTGTCGTCGGGTAGAGTGTGTGACTCATGGTCCATGAGCACCACCCGCTCAACTGTTCTAAGTGGCCCTGAGGTAAACACCTCGAGGCCATTCTCTCAATCGCTCTCATTCACTCAATTAAATATGACATTTGGCGAAGCAACCCGCTCAGTTATGGATATTGAAAAGCTATTAAAAGAAGATCACATCTGCCACAGCTCTCTCTACTCTCTGAGGTGATGAGTCATCGTGAGTCAGCGTTGTCCCACACTGATGACAGTCTTTAAGTTGACTGACAGAAGCACACTTCCTATCTAACCTTTTATAGGAGAGAGCTAAACGCAAGTCAACTCATTGTGACATTTTGAGTGCACCCAATTCGCGTCATCTTCATTATTATTTTTTACCAAAATGGCAATTAGGCATATCTTGATCAAAGACGGGAAGAGAAGGGAAAAAAATGAACACAAAGCCATGGATTTGAATGTCACTGCAATTTTCCCTTGCTCTTCACATGAAGCCGTGAGGGCCTTAGAGAGCTGTGTGACTAAGCCCGTTTCTCTGGAGCTGGCTAAGAGCTCCACGGTAAAAACGTGTACCTTTGAGTGAGTGGCTCTCATAAAGAAACATTTCCCATCTCCAAAAGTTCAACCACAAATTGAATATAATAGTGGTCCAAGCAAGGAGGACAATAAGTTATTAAGGAGAGTACACAATGCCTGGGGCCTCATTTATAAAAAAGTACTTGAACGTCATCTTTGACTTTCACGTAAGCACATTTTTCTAAACGGACGTAAGCATTATTTATAACACTGGCTGCGCTTGTTTAAAATTGCGTACGTGCTTCCTTCTATAAATACCAACACAGGTGAACGTAGAGCTACGATCGTTTCCACGGTCAAATTGACTCACGTTGAAATGTTATAAATCACTACGTTGACGTGGTTTTCTACGTACAACACGGGTAAGATCAAATTTGATCCAAAGTACTTTCTATAAATGAGGCCCCTGCACTGTGTTTGGACATCACATTCTTTGGAAAGTTAGAGCAAAGTTAGAGCAAGTGCACAGAGGCAACAGTATTGCATCTTTGATTGACTGAGCACTGATTGACCCTTTTTAGACTGATTGCTTGATTGCTTCATTGTTTGATTGTTTGTTTGATTGATTGATTGATTGATACATTTTGGATTGACTATTTTGATTGACTGAGTGATTGACCCTGCTGTGACCCTGCCTACCCTCGCCTGGGCCAGATGTTCCTGGAGTACGAACAACCCTGGAGGAAGCTGATAGAGGAGTTCGGTCCTCACACCAAGGTGAAGTGAACTCTGACCTTACAGTACATCATGCCCTGACTGTACTTCAGCCATGTTAGAGCCCACTGACCTATTCTCCCCCTCCCCCCCTCTCCCTCTCTCAGTCGGTGACGGAGGCGGTGCTCTCGCTGCAGATGGTGTACCCTCGTAGGAGCCTGCCGGCGGAGCAGTGGCGTAGCGCCCAGCTCCTCAGCATCCTCAGTGCTCCTGCTGCCATGCTTGACCCTGCCTGCTGTAATACTGTAAGCATCCACTCCCCTCTAACCTCTCCTCTCCTCCCCTCCCTTCTCCCCTCCTCTCCCCTCCTCTCCTCTCCTCTCCTCTCCTCTCCTCTCCTCTCCTCTCCTCCCCTCCCCTGCCCTCCCCTCCCCTCCCCTCCCCCCCCCCTTCTCCCCGCTCCTCCCCTTCTCCCCTCCCCTCCCCTCCCCTCTCCTCCCTCCTCTCCCCTTCCCTTATCTTCTCCCCCCCAGCCCTCCCCTCCTCTCCCCTTCCCCTCCTTACCCCACTGTGTCCTATCTTGCCCTGCTGCCTTCCAGCCATTAGTCTCTTTGAAGGGCCATTGTTCTCCCCAAGCCTGTGGTTCTCTCTCTCCATGGGAGATCTACTGCTGCAGCCAAGCAAGCAGAGCTCTAGGCACAACACACATCCTATACAGAACATGATCCATGCTCTACCTGAATACAGAGTGGTTCAGATTAAAGTTAGTTATTAAACTTGAAAAACGAAACTATATCCAAAGGGGAGAAACCATTCATTTGTTGTGGGTTAGGTATTATGTTCTGTGTTATTACAAAGTAGAAATACATGACGTACTGTCCAAGGGAGGCTGGCGGAGGTAGAAATCGGAGGACGGACTCATAGTAATGAATAAGGAATGGTATCAAACACACATGCATTACAATGAGCCCGTACTCTGAGTTCTCCCTGCACCAGTGTCGCCTGGTCCTGTCCGGTCCGGTCCTGTGTCCTGTACTGCAGGCCTACAATCATACAGTACCTATAGAAGATGGTTAAAGGCTTTGAATTTTGTGTTTGATTGCAGATGTCCTGTGAATACCTGCCCATGGAAGTGATGGAACGCTGGATCATATGTGAGTATTAACTCCCATCCTCACCCAGCTCAGTGGCCTTGCAGTTAGAGAGAGTCCGCCCCGAGATTGGGATGTTGTGAGTTTAATCCCCGGCCGAGTCATACCAAAGACTATAAGAATGGTCATCCTCAAAGCCATCCTCAAAGGGGCTCTCCCACAGGGACAGCCGAAGAAGAAGAAGAACTCTTTTCGGAGTGTGTGTTGACCTGTTCCTTGTGTGGTGCGTCGGTCTCTCCTGTCCCCTTGCAGTGGGTTTCATGCTGTGTCCCCTCTAGGGGGAGGCCGGCGGAGGTAGACATGGGAGGACGGGGCTCATCGGCGTGCATGGAACGGAATGAGGAACGGCATCACAACACATGTACCGGAACATATACCGTTCCGTTCCATGCCTTCCGATGAGCCACCCGCCGTCCCATGTCTACCTCCACCCCCCCCCCCCCCCCGTAGAGGGGAACACAGCAGGGGACAGGAAACCCACCGCAGGGGACAGGAGCGCGACACAGGACACAGGAACAGGTCAACACACACTCCTAAAGAGTTCTTTCGTCTTCGGCTGTCCCTGTGGGGGGGGAACCCTTTGAGGATGCCTTTTTGGGTTCCATGTCGAACCCTCTTCAAAAGGCCCCTTGTCGTGTGTCTCCTGCAGTGGGATTCCTGCTGTGTCCTGGCAGCCTGAACACCAACCAGGCCTCACAGGACCTGTGGAAGATGGGTTTGCGAAGCGGCCTCTACCTCACCCTCATCAGGGACGAGGTGCTCAACATCCACAAGGTCTCAGAGGAATGCTTCGATATCATGAAAGGGTGAGGGGAGAACAACTTTTTTTGGTTTATTTTTTTTCCGAATTCGATTAGAACTTTATTGCCGCCGCTCGGCGGTGCACGACAGGCGTTTGTACCGTGTACCGTGTACTGTTGTACCGTGTACTGAGAGACCAGACTTACCATGGGTTCAGTGTTGCTTGCTTTTGGTTGGTTACTTTTACTGTACTTACTGTAGCCCTCTGGGCAACATGGTGAGCTTTTTAGTCACCGGTATCCTTAGCAACACCACTTTTATTCCTTCTACATCAGGCATAGTAAACGTATCGTGGACGTCAAAGAATGCAGGGAGCACACGGTTGTCAACTGGTGAGTATATACGGTTATGTCAAATAATCAGGCAATCATATATAAGTACATAAGTAACTGCTAATACCAAGATCTGATCAATATACTGGATTTATATCTGTCCGGTTTAACTCAAGCCGTGTGTGTTTGTTTCTATGTGGAGAACAGTGCAGCGATGCACAGGGAGAAGAGACATTTCCTGAGAGGTGCTTTAAAGGAGCTGGGGAAAGTACTGGCCAGGCCTGTTGGGGCCCAAGGTACATGTGGCCAGGCCTGTTGGGGCCCAAGGTACATGTGGTTCACTCTACTGTTTCATACTGTATGTCTGTTAGCATTAATGCTACTGAGGCCCAAGGTACATGTGGATTGTGGCCATTCATCAATTTAGATTGAGCTGGGTGAGGGGGATAGAGGTATTGGAGGGGGTGTGCAATGTTCCTCCTGTTGGGGGTGGGGTGGGGCTGGGTGAAAGGGTAGAGGTATGAGGGGGGGGGGCTAGGGAGCAAGGCTACCGCCAGGATTTTTGAGTTCAGCATATTGACAGCTGCAGGGAAGAAGCTGTTCCTGAGCCTGCTGGTGGTGCAGGAGCCTAGACTCCTTACAGCGCCCCCGTGTGGGAGGAGGGCAAACAGTCCGTGGACTGGGGTGAGAGGTGTCCTCCTCAACGATGCCTCGAACCCTCCTCCTCCTCCTCCTCCTCCTCCTTCTCCTCCTCCTCAATACTGTTTATATATTGAAGGCACATACATTACGTCAAGCTCTTGAATAAAAACAGATCAGTTTATGGTCAATAAATACACTCCCATATTTGTTTTTATACCTCATGAGTGTGGGCATCAAGCGCTCTGAACGTTGACCATTCCTCTCTCTGTCGTCTTGTCTGCCAATCATTCCCCCAGGCTCTGTTTGTCTTCATGGCTCTGTCGTTCTCCCGTGACGAGGTCCTCTGGCTCGTCAGGCATTCGGAGAACATACCCAAGACCAAGACGCCCGAGGACTACGTCGACAAGTAGGTCTGGAGTAGATCTGAAACAGAGACTGTCGGCTTCACCTTCCACTCCAGACTCCCATATCGATTATATTGTCCCTTCCAGTTCTCCAGACTCCCATATCGATTGTTTACATAACGTGCCTGTAGAGAGGTGACTATAACCGTGTGTGTGTGTGTGTGTGTGTGTGTGTGTGTGTGTGTGTGCGTGCGTGTGCACGCACGTTCATGTGTGTGTGTGTGTGTGTGTGTGTGTGCGCGCGCATGGGTACATATGTGCGTGCACGTTTGTGCTCGTGCTTGTGTGTGTGTGTGCATGTGCGTGTGTGTGTGTGCGTGTGCGTGTGTGTGTGTGTGTGTGTATGTGTGTGTGTGCATGTGTGTGTATGCGTGCGTGTGCGTGTGTGTGTGTGCGTGTGTGTGTGTGTGTGTGTGCGTGTGTGTATGCGTGCGTGTGTGTGTGTGTGTGTGTGTGTGTGTGTGTGTGTGCACTATAGTCAGATGGCAGAGCTGCTGTTCCATATGGAGAAGCTGAGGGATCTGATGACCAGACACAGACACGTGGTGCAGCGCTACCATGTCCAGTACCTGGCCCAGTTTGATGCTCTGGTGCTCAATGACACCATCCAGGTGAGTGACATCATACAGGTCACGAAGGTTACTAACACAGGAAGTGACCAGCATCCCATTAACCCTAACCCTAGGTAACAGAGACTCGCGATGATGACGATGTTGCTCCTTCTTCCTCCTAGTCTATCTACGTCTGCCCAGAGGAGGAGTCGGTCCTGATGACATCATTCGTGTCCACCCTGTCAGCGCTCACAATCAAACAAGGTAAACCAATTCGTTTTTTCCCCAAACGGAGAAAGAAGTACGCAAGGAATCAAGTTTCTAGCCGTTGAGAGAGTCAACGTCTCTGTGATTCAGACGGATGTATAACGCCACTGAACTGAACTGTGTCCCCCACCCCAACAGTGGAGGACAGAGAGGAGTTTGACCTCAAGGCCCTTCGACTGGATTGGCTCAGACTGCAGGTATACTACAACTGTACAACAGTGCACATCTGGCTTAACATGGATGACATGTATGATGAATTCTCAATCTACAGTCTTGCTGTGGAAACCTTTGAATGGTTTCCGGGTGTCGCTCGTCATCGTTTGGCTCAGTGGGTAGAGCATTAGCTGCTTGCCATGCAGGTTTGGGGTTCAATCCCCTCTGGGACTGTAGTCACATGATCACTGTAATAAGATGTTTCGATGTTAAAAGTGTTTGACACCATTCCTCATTCACCTTGATCCATTACGATGAGCCCGTCCTTCGATATCTACCTCCGCCAGCCTCCCCCTGCATCGTATGCTTATTGTTCTGTGCTATAGGCCTACACCAGTGTGGCCAAGGCTCCACTGGCTCTCAAGGACTACCCAGACCTGCCCCAGGTGATGAACATGACCCAGTTCCACACCAGGATGTTGGATAACCTCGACGAGCTGCTCCAAGAGACCTCTGAGCTCTCTATCCTCTGGTCAGTGATAGTAGTACAAAGATATGAACGCAACACTTTTGTTTTTTGCTCACATTTTTCACGGGTTGAAATCAAAGACCTAAGACTTTTTCCTATGTACGCAAAATACCTATTTCTCTCAAATGTTGTTCTCAGAAACAATCTGTGTTAGTGAGCACTTCTCCTTTGCCAGAGATAATCCATTCACCTGCAGGATTATTGCACAGATGTGCCTTAGGCTGGTCACAATAAACGGCTACGCTAAACTGCAGTTTTATCACACAGCACAATGCCACAGATGTTGCAAGTTTTGAGGGAGCGTGCAATATTTCAAAACAATTATTGTTATTGGTATTTAAAAAACAAATGTATTTCTATTCAATGTCTAAATCTAAATCTATTCAATGTTATTCCATTCTGTAGTTATTCCCAAATTTCTCCACAATACAACGTTCTCTTATGGGAGGATTTAGGACCTAAGTCATCAACGGACCGGATAGAACTAATGTACTAATGTACTGTCTGTAACTGCGCTTTGTTATATTGTAGGGCTGTAAAACATTTAAGCGACTTAATCGTATGTTTTGCTGTGATTAATCACAAATGAATTTCTGATTTTTGCTGTGATTAATCACAAATGAATTTCAGTTTTTCGCTGTGATTAATCACAAATGAATTTCTGTTTGGTCAAATTGAGCCCAAATGATGGATGTTTTCATAAAAAAAAACTTTAATATAACAAAACAAACATAGAAAAAAGTTGTCTTCTGTACATTACTATACTGTCTATGACAGGGGGGGCTGGTGGAGAAATGGTAGGACACACATGTTTGAAACCATTCCTCATTCGGTCCCCATGCATTACAACGAGGGACCAGTGGCGGCTGGTGCTAAACATTTTGGGTGGGACACAGGTTATGGGGGCATGCTCCACGGGGAAGAATATCAACTTTAAAATCTGGATTTACAGTCGATTTTAGCATGAGAATAACAGTGTTTCCCCTAGGTTTGCTGCCACGGTGGCATGGACCGTGGCATGGACCCCCCCCCCCCCCAGGGGGTAAGACCCTGCGACATACCAGCGTCATGTCCAGGGGGTGTACTAACTTGTACATTAAGCCGCCTCACGCTACGGAAACAGGAGATAGGCTCCTTCCCTATGGGCCATTAGGCTGCAGAACCATCGGTTCTCAAGGCTACTTACTTATGTGGTCTTGACTACCTGTCCACTTTCTCATCTGGTTCTTGCTCTCTCTCTCTCTCTGGTGTGCCGACACCATCCTGCTCTCTCTCCTTCTCTCCCTCCCTATCCTCCTCTCTCCCTTTTGCTGTCAACCAAAAGGCAAACATAACAACCAGAGTATTTATAATCTAATAAGAGGTATAAATTGATCCATATAAATTGTTATTCATATATACATACAGTACATATCATATATTCGTCAGTCAGGGACTCCAATTAAATGTCACGTAGCCTATAGGCATCTCCATCAATCCAGGATTCATTACATTGTCTACTGTCACATTGCCCATATAGTGGACTGTTGTTCAGGTATTGATGTTAGCCATTGATGTAGTCAGGATTATAGAATTGGTTTAATTACCTGGATGTAGTGTGCCATGGCCTCTCTGTGGTCCGTGAAGGAGGCAGTGTTGTTAGCAAATGTGACAATCAGCTTGCGTGGAAATAACAGCCCATACCTCACGTTAGCCTCCCGCGGGGTTGAGGTCCCAGCTTGTCGGCACCAAACACATCGCATAACAGGGAATTCATAAAAGCAGTGGGATTGCCTTTCTCACTGTCTTCAGGCAGTCCCAACACTCGAATATTAAAACTGCGGCTACGTGCTTCAATCTGTTCAATTTTCTGTTTCAGTGACATATTATCCGACTGTGATTGAGAAAGTTTTTGTTCGATATCAGTTAGACGGCGTTCCGTCTCGTTAGCGGCTGTTTCCAGGTCCTTTACCTTGGTCGTATTGGAAATCATATCCTTGCGGAGTGAATCCAGACATTCTTTAATTGGTTTAAGTTTCAGATCAAATGCGGAGTCAAGCTCTTCACGTATGACTTCTCTCATAATTGATGCAAGTTCTCCGCGGTCCATCACCGTAACTTTTTGTTTTAGATCGCTTCTTAGATTTCTTAACTCTCTGCTGCCAGTAGCGTTGGCCATACAACTTGAGTAACCTATATCAAACAATCAACAAACAGCCGGTGCGGAGATTGCGACCACAAACGAGATAAGTTTGACTTCGGTAATAGGTCCAGTTGCAATATCCTCAAGTTAGGAACAAAAGATGCCTCCTTCTAATCCTTTTGTTCAATTTGTTTACAGAAATAAATCCTCCTTACATTGTAAAAAACTTAATTTGTTAGGAGAGCAGTCGTGCGTGCGTTCAATCCATGCTGCCCCGGAAGTCGGAAGTCCTCAGCATATGCATTTTCTGCTATACAACCGGATATTCAGGGCGCAATTTTTGCGCCCCGGCCGAGAAATAGGAGACAGCCAATTGGAGCGCTGCTACAGCTCACGTGTAAGCGAAAAGTATTTGGCCTGCCATAGACTTGCATTCGGCCGGCGCCCCGACTCCTCCCCCTATGTATTTTAACAGTGAATTTTACACACACACAGATAAAATGTTTATTGTATTGGAGGATTTTTAATGAATGCTGATAGGCGCCGACAGAATATCAGCCGCATTTTGTGAATAAACAATGTTTATTTTTTTTTGTAAACTTTACAAATCGCAACTAGGAAGTGAAGGTGGGGGCGGCGCCCCAGCGCCCTCTATCGGCCAGCCGCCACTGCGAGGGACGGACGTCCTCCGAAATTCCACCTCCACCAGCCTCCCCTATAAACACACTGACACTCCCCTATAACACACTAACACTCCCCTATAACACACTAACACTCCTGTGTTTGTCTAATCACAGTTTCTACCCGCGGGTGTTTGAGAAGATGTTCAGCCAGAGCAGCGAGGAGGCCCATATGCAGCGCTACCTGATAGCCTTCCCTCTGGTCTGCTCCCACTTCCACCACTGTGGCCACCAGCTATGTCCAGAAGAGGTCAGTAGAGAGTCACCATCACCTGGTCTCTAGTGTCATACACCCAGTGGAGGTTATTGGACGTAGGAATCGGAGGACGGGGCTCATTGTAATGCATGGAATGGAATGAGGAATGGTATGAAACATGTGTGTGTGTGTGTGTTTGATACAGTTCCTCATTCCGTTGCATGCATTATAATGAGACGGTTCTCTGATTTCTACCTCCACCAGCCTCCCCTGGTAGGAGTAGGATAGCTAAACTATTACTACTGATGGGCATTATATGGATAACAGTGATACGAGCAGCACTGTTGACCGTTATTGGAATTATTATCCCTGTCACGTGTGAAACAACTCCAACAACAAACTTTGAACATCAGTCTAAATATAGCAGGTCTGGGAGACTGTTCAGAGACATCTGTGTTATTTCTGTGTTATTCTTTCTGTCTGTCTGTCTGTCTGTCTGTCCATTCGTCTGTCTGTCTGTCTAGATGGAGACCATCGAGAAGAAGAGTCTGCGTCATTGTGTCACCTTCCTGGACGAGATCGCCAGGCAGACCGGTCATGTCGTCTTGGCGATATGTGCCGAGCAGTGTAACCTCAATGACCAGGTGAATTCTGGGAAGCTCACGGGGTCACAAAACAAATTAACCTAACCAAGGATCGATGTCTAGCTGCACTCGATTTTCCCCCAATTATAATATAATTGATATCATCACACAGTAGTCACAGCAGGCAATGTTGTTGTTAGGTATAACAGCAGGAAGCACTTGAGAAACAGAAGTATTAGTGTTGCTACCGTGGAAAGGGAATAGGGTGCAATAAGGAGCGCCCAGGGTTGCTATTTTTTACTCGGTGGAAAATATGACGAGGCTATTTCATTTAGACTCTCAAGTGCCTTGGTTTTTGCGCGGGGGAAGCATTAAAAGCAAAGGTCCCACTGTTTCACTGTAAACACCGTACCGAATTCACTTTCTACCGTCTCCTCTTTTCTTTGGTCCATTAGCTGTTGCCTAAACACTGCGCCCAGAC